>NC_091980.1:127235378-127535378 GCF_044704955.1 Pristiophorus japonicus
AAGTTTTTCCTCGTGTCGGCTTCGATTCTTCTGCCAATCACCTTAAATCTGTGTCCTCTGATTCTCGACCCTTCTGCCAATGGGAACAGTTTCTCTCTATCTACTCTGTCTAGCCCCTTATGATTCTAACAGCTTCTTCTCTAGGTCTAATCAAGCTCTACAGAACTGGAGCTATTTGGTTTGTCTGAGGTATAGCTTCTCTTTTACATCACATAATGTCCTTGTTTTCAGCTAGCGATTTACTATAGGAAAGAGCCCTGTGGTTCTGCGTCAGAAGGCTATGGGTTCAAGCCCCACTCCAGAGACTTGAGCACCTGATCTTGGCGAACACTCCAGTGCAGTCCTTACGAGTCGGAGGGGACATTTTAAACCATTGCCCAATCTGCATATTCAGATGGATGTAAAAGATCCCATGGCACTGTCCTCCAGCCAACAATTTTCCATCAACCACCAAAAACAGATCATTCGTTTCACTTACTGGACTTTGTTTTGTGAAAATTGTCTGCGGCATTTGCCTAACTAGAAACAGTTGGCGCATCTTGAATTTGTGCAGTCCGTTTTATATCTCTCCACAATCGGGTGCGTAACAGGCAGAGTGTGTAACGAGTAGTGTCTGTAACGGACGGGGTGTATAACATGCGGGGTGTGTAACTTGCGGGGTGTGTAACGCACGGGGTGTGTAATGAGCGGTGTGTGTAATAGGCGGGGTGTGTAACGGGTGCTGTGTGTAATGGGCGGTGTGTGTAATAGGCGGGGTGTGTAACGGGTGAGGTGTGTAAAGAGTGCTGTGTGTAACAGGCGGTGACTGTAATGGGTGGGGTGTATAACAGGCGGGGTGTGTAAAGGGCAGTGTGTGTAACGGGTGGGATGTGTAACGGGCGGGGTGTCTAAGGGATGGGGTGTCTAACGGGCAGAGTGTGTAACAGGCGGGGTGTGTAATGGGCGGGTTGTGTAATGGGCGGGGTATCTAATGCAGGGTGTCGAATGGGTGGGTTGTCTAACGGGGTGGTGTAACGGGCGGGATGGTGTAATGGGCGGGGTGTGTAATGGAATAGGGTGTGTAAAGGAATGGGTTGTGTAATGGGCAGGGTGAGTTAAGGGCGGGGTGTGTAATGGGCAGGGTGTCTAACGGACGGGTTGTGTAATGGGCAGGGTGCGTAATGGGCGGGGTGTGTAACAGGTGAGGTGTGCATTGGGTGAGAAGTGTATAATGGGGGGTGGTGTGTCATAGGCGAGGATGTTTTACAGACGGGGTGTGTTAATAGCGGGGGTTCTGCTAGCGCCCGTTTCCTACCACTACTGAAAGTTAAAATCAGCCCTCCTCTTTTCCATGCAACCATTGTCGTCAGTGAGCTCTTCTATGAGAGCTGTAATAGAGTTAGATGCAGAGTAAACTCCATCCTCTCACCCCTAATAACCTAAACCCAGCAGCCTGAAAATAGCACCCCCATTGCATCTTCCCATTTCGCATATGAGCCAGCCTGTGGCCTATGTGACTGATATTGTCCATTTGTGTCAGTTTTGTGTTCTGGCCTCATCCCTTCTTACTAACTCAGTCAAAACTGCTGATATTCATTGCATGTAAGAGTGATAGGACCTTGACCGCTAGCAGATAAAGTAGACCGTTATCACGATGGGCTCAATTTTCCCCAGTGATTTGCGCCGTTTTTTTGGCGCGCGACGCTTTTTTTGGCCTAAATTAAAATATCAAAGTTTCCCCAAAGATTGTGTGCCAACCTAACTCAGTTAGTAACGATTTTTGAGGTTCATTTTTTTTTGTGTTATGGGGGCGTAACCTGCCACCGGTGCCAATTCTGGCCATTTAAGCAAGTTTGGCCAGCTCCGATTTGCTTCAATTCTTCTAAGGATGGCGTATGTGACTTCTGTGGAAAAACCTTCTGAGCAGTTAAGAAAATCGGCGCAGGTAAGTAAATCAGTGCAGCAGATGCAGTTCCAGGGCCCGGACAGCAGCAGCAGAGAGGTGAGAGAGGTGGGAGAGTGGGAGCGGGGAGGGGAAGCCTTTCGGGCATAGTTAGGTGCGGGGACTGGGAGGAGGCCCTTCGGCCAGCGATAGGAGCAGAGACCGGGACCGGCATCAGGAGGAGGGGCGGGCGGGGGGGAGGGGGCGATTGACTGTAGAGACACCGACCCTCAGTAAAGCCATTGTGATAGCACAGGCGTTTATGTCCACCAGTGATAACACCAAACAAATCTCTCAGCACACAACTGCCAGCAATGTTCATAAATTAACTGGAACTGTTCTTGCGAGCAGAAATGTACAGGGCAGAAACTACGAGTCTGCAACTGCCAGCAGGCCTCAGGTGACCCAGATGACTCAGAGTCCGCAACAAAGGATGAATGCAAGGCAATTCACACCTTGTTGGCGTTGCGGAGGCTTCCATTCAGCCTATTCATGCCACTTCAAAGGCTATGTTTGCAAGAGCTGTGAACAATGGGGCACCTCCAATAAGCTTGCAAGCTCTGCAAAACCTGGTAACCACTATGTGGCAGAGGAAGATTGGTCCATGGTGGATCAAAGCAATTTCGAGCCTCAGAGAGAGGAGGCAGATGCTAAAGTACACAGGGTGCACACATTTTCGACAAAATGTCCACCTATAATGCTAAATGTAAAATTGAATGGCTTACCTGGAGCCATGGAACTGGACACTGGCGTTAGCCAATCCATCATGAGTAAAAAGATGTTTGAGAGATTGTGGTGCAACAAGGCACTCAGACCAGCCCTGAGCCCCATCCACACGAAACTGAGAACGTACACCAAGGAGCTCATTACTGCCCTGGGCAACACCATGGTCAAAATCACCTACGAGGGCACAGTGCATGAACTGCCACTCTGGATTGTCCCGGGCGATGGCCCCACACTGCTTGAAAGGAGCTGGCTGGGCAAAATCCACTGGAACTGGGATGATATCCGAGCACTAATACATGTCGATGAGGCCTTGTGTACCCAGGTCCTCAATAAATTTCCTTCCTTTTTTGAGCCAGGCATTGGAAACTTTTCCGGGGCGAAGGTGCGGATACACTTGGTCCTAGAGGCATGACCCATTCACCACAAGGCACGAGCGGTACCTCACATGATGAGGGAGAGAGTGGAAATCGAGCTGGACAGGCTGCAATGCGAGGGCATCATCCCCCCAGTGGAAATCAGCGAATGGGCCAGCCCAATTGTTCCAGTACTCAAAAGTGATGGCACAGTCAGGATTTGCGGCGATTATAAAGTAACTATTAATCGTTTCTCGCTACAGGACCAATACCCGCTACCTAAGGCAGACGACCTATTTGTGATGCTGGCAGGAGGCAAGACATTCACCAAGCTCAACCTGACTTTGGTACATGTCGCAGGAGCTGGAGGAGTCTTCGAAGGGCCTCACCTGCATCAACACACACAAGGAACTGTTCATCTACAACAGATGTCCGTTTGGAATTCGGTCGGCTGCAGCGATCTTCCAGAGAAACATGGAGAGCCTACTCAAGTCTGTACCACGCATGGTGGTTTTTCAGAATGACATATTGGTCACGGGTTGGGACACCGTCGAGTACCTACAAAACCTGGAGGAGGTCCTCCAGCGACTGAAGAGGTCGAAATGCGTCTTCATGGCAACAGAAGTGGAGTTTTTGGGGAGAAAGATCACGGCAGACGGCATTCCGCCCACAGACACCAAGACAGAGGCTATCAGGAATGTGCCCAGGCCACAGAACATCACGGAGCTGCGGTCGTTCCTGGGACTCCTCAAGTATTTTGGTAACTTCCTACTGGAGTTAAGCACCCTCTTAGAGCATTTGTTATTGCGTAAAAGTGAGAACTGGGTATGGGAAAAAAAACCAAGTAATTGCTTTTGAGAAAGCCAGAAACATTTTATGCTCCAACAAACTGCCTGTATTGTATAACCCATGTAAAAGACTTGTGCTAGCATGTGATGCGTCGTCGTACGGAGTCGGGTGTGTATTACAACGAGCTAACGTTGCGGGGAAGTTGCAATCTGTCGCCTATGCCTCCAGGAGCTGCCGAGAGGGCCTACAGCATGATTGAGAAAGAGGCATTAGGTTGTGTGTTCGGGGTAAAGAAAATGCATCAGTACCTTTTGGCCTCAAATTTGAGCTGGAATCCAATCACAAGCCCCTCATATCCCTGTTCGTGAAAACAAGGGGATAAATACTAAAGCCTCAGCCCGCATACAAAGGTGGGCACTTGCGCTATCAGCTTATAACTATACCATCCGCCACAGGCCAGGCACCGAGAACTGTGCGGATGCTCTCAGTCGGCTACCATTGCCCACCACAGGGGTGGAAATGGCGCAGCCTGCAAACTTGCTGATGGTGGCACAGCCCACAGACTTGTTGATGGTCATGGAAGCGTTTGAAAATGATAAATCACCTGTCACAGCCCGCCAGATTAGGACTTGGACCAGCCAAGATCCTCTGCTGTCCCTAGTAAAAAACTGTGTATTGCATGGGAGCTGTGCCAGCATCCCCGTTGAAATGCAAGAGCTAATCAAGCCGTTCCAGCGGCGAAAGGATGAGCTGTCCATTCAGCCAGACTGCCTGTTGTGGGGTAACCGCGTAGTGCTACCCAAAAAGGGCAGGGAGACGTTCATCTCGGATCTCCACAGCACACACCCGGATATAGTAATGATGAAAGCGATAGCCAGATCCCACATGTGGTGGCCCGGTATCAACTCTGACTTAGAGTCCTGTGTATGGCAATGCCGCGTGGGTGCTCAGTTGAGCAATGCGCCCAGAGAGGTACCACTAAAGTTTGTGGTCCTGGCGCTCCAGACCATGGTCGAGGATCCATGTCGACTATGCAGGCCCGTTGCTCGGTAAAATGTTCCTGGTGGTGGTGGATGCTTTTTCAAAATGGATTGAATGTGAAATAATGTTGTGAAGCAGTGCCACCGCCACCATTGAAAGCCTGAGGGCCATGTTTGCCACCCATGGCCTGCCTGATATACTGGTCAGTGACAACGGGCCACGTTTCACCAGTGCCAAATTTAAAGAATTCATGACCCACAGTGGGATCAAACATGTCACCTCAGCCCCGTTTAAACCAGCCTCGAATGGGCAGGCAGAGCGGGCAGTACAAACAATCAAACAGAGCCTTAAACGAGTCACAGGCGTCTCACTCCAAACCCGCCTGTCCCGAGTACTGCTCAGCTACTGCATGAGACGTCACCCGCTCACAGGGGTGCCCCCGACTGAGCTACTTATGAAAAGGACACTTAAAACCAGACTCTCGCTGGTTCACCCCAACCTGCATGATCAGGTAGAGAGTAAACAATGGTCGCGCCACTGTGTCACGGGAAATTGATCTGAATGACCCTGTGTATGTGCTAAACTATGGACATGGTCCCAAGTGGATCGCGGGCACGGTGATAGCTAAAGAAGGGAGTAGGATGTTTGTAGTCAAACTAGGCAATGGACAAATTTGCAGAAAGCACCTGGACCAAACGTGGCTGTGGTTCACAGACTGCCCTTGAACAACCCACAGCAGACACCACCTTTTTCGAACCCACAACACACACCCAAAGGATCAATGACACCACTCCGGACCAGGAAATTGAACCCAGCATGCCCAACAGCCCAGCAAGGCCAGGCTCACCCAGCAGACCTGCAGGGCCAACAACACGCCAGCCCAGTGAGGGCACAGCCAACACACCAGAACAGAGGCGGTCCACCAGGAAAAGAAAGGCTGCCGACTTCCTCACCTTGTAAATAGTTTTCACTTTGACTTTGGGGGGGAGTGATGTTGTGTATCTGTAAAGCATGCACTCCCATGTTCCGCCACCAGGGAGTGCATCCCCTGAAGTCCAAAGGGATCCCAGCATCTCTTGGGAGCACTGGATATAAGCCGGCCCCTAAGGCCTGTTCCTCACTCTGGAGTGTCTTAATAAAGTCTGAGGTCACTGTTACTTTAACTTCCCTGTGTGCAGCCTCATCTATGTTAAGAACACAATAAAATGGAAACAGCCTGCTTGGAAAAATCATGGAATAGAATTGAAAAGTATGGAAGTGATGTTAAACTTGTATAGAACCTTGGTTCGACCACACTTAGAATACTGTGAGCAGTTCCAGTCCTCTTATTAAAAAAAGAATATAGAGGCACTGGAGAAGGTGTAAAAAAATATTTAGAAGGATGATACTAGAATTGAGATGTTACACCTATCAGAAAGGACTGAACAGGCTGAGGCTCCTTTTTCTAAAAAAGAGAAGGCTTTTTTGTGTGACTTGATCGAGGTTTTTAAGATTATGAAGGGTTTTGATCGGGTAGACGTAGAGAAGACGTTGCCACTTGTGGGAGATGACAATTCGGGCTACAAATGTGAGTTGGTCACTGATAAATCCAATAGAGAATTCAGGAGAAGCTTCTTTACTCAGGAGTGATTAAAATGTGGAACTTGCAACCACAAGGAGGAGATAAATAACAGCTGACTTCAAGGAGAAGTTCGATAAATATATGAGGGAGAATGGAATCGGAGGTTATGCTGATCAGCTTTGATGAAGTAAGATGTGAGGAGGTTTGTGTGGAGCACAGACACTGACATGACCACACTTGACCAGCGCCGTTGGGCAGGCCACATCGTCCACATGCCCGACACAAGACTCCCAAAGCAAGCGCTCTACTCAGAACTCCTACACGGCAAGCGATCTCCAGGTGGGCAGAGGAAACATTTCAAGGACACCCTCAAAGCCTCCTTGATAAAGTGCAACATCCCCACCGACACCTGGGAATCCCTGGCCCAAGTCTGCCCTAAGTGGAGGAAGACCATCCGGGAGGGCGCTGAGCACCTCGAGTCTCGTCACTGAGAGCATGCAGAAAACAAGCCAGGCAGCGGAAGGAGTGTGCGGCAAACCAGATTCCCACCCACCCTTTCCTTCAACGGCTGTCTGTCCCACCTGTGACAGAGACTGTTTGGACTGCACAGCCCACATTGGACTGTACAGTCACCTGAGAACCCACTTTTACAGTGGAAGCAAGTCTTCCTCGATTTCGAGGGACTCCCTTTGATGATGGACCAGTTGGGATGAGAGCCTGTTTCTGTGCTGTAAATTCTTTGTAATTATATGTAATTCAATCAGATCAAGATATGACAACAATTGAATCCAGACATTATTAAGCGATGGGATGCTAATCACTTAACATTTGGCAGGTTAATTTCTTTGTCACAGATAGGGAGCTGTTAAAAGTGGATATGATTGCTCCACTTAACATATCGGAATTAACGTTGCAGTGACACTTTAGTTGCTGAAGAATAGAATTACCGTTATGAGGCACTTAACAAGAGCTATTAGGATTCAGAGTGCTCTTTGTTTGACTACAGAAACCATGCTACATGCATTGTAGTTCCTATCACCTAACTGCACATGCTTGGCAGCTCTCCAGTTATTGTGTTCGGTGCTCCACTTCATAAAAGATCTTAGCAAACGTTAATTTATCTCAAAATGCCAATTAATTCGAGAGTACTTATTGTCTATGTAATAACTGTTGAAGAGTTGTCAACAAAAGAACAAAAGAGTTTGTTTTTAACATAATTCTTTCTCCCCCCTCCCCCCCCCCCCCACCGCCCCCAGCCCCCACCCCCCTACACCCCCCGCCATGCTCACAATTTGTTTCTCTTGACGCTGCTGGTTTACACATGGGAAAGAATCCACGAACACAGAACCTCCTGCAATACCTCGCCCAAGGGCTCGTCCTTCATGTGCGAATCTAGACTATTCAATCATGGGGGGTAAGTTTGCCAAGTCATTATTCTTCCAGGGAGGACAGACGCACCAACATTAGCATCCTTGACCAGGCCAACATCCCCAGCATTGAAGCACTAACTACACTTGATCAGCTCTGCTGGGCAGGCTACATTGTTCGCATGCCAGACACGATACTTCCAAAGCAAGTGCTCTACTCGGAATTCCTTCACAGCAAACGAGCCAAAGGTGGGCAGAGGAAACATTACAAGGACACCCTCAAAGCCTCCCTGATAAAATGCAACATCCCCACTGACACCTGTGAATTCTTGGTCAAAGACCGCCCTAAGTGGAGGAAGTGCATCCGGGAGCGCGCTGAGCACCTCGAGTCTTGTCGCCGAGAGCATGCAGAAACCAAGCGCAGGCAGCAGAAAGAGCATGCGGCAAACCTGTCCCACCTTCCCTTACCCTCAACGACTATCTGTCCCACCTGTGATAGGGACTGGGGCTCTCGTATTGGACTGTTCAGCCACCTAAGGACTCATGTTTAGAGTGGAAGCAAGTCTTCCTCGATTCCGAGGGACTGCCTATGATGATTATCATCACTCAACACTCATGTATAGATGCACACATGCACAGCAGCTGCCGGGTGAATTCTAGTCTCATTTTTTGTTGACATTTCTAAACCATGGCTCCAAGGCAAATTTTAGTTCATCCAAACTGAGATCAGCCAGATATATGTAGAGTTGAGTTACACAAAGTTTGCCTACCATAAAATCCATATTATAATCCACGTCTGCACTTAACGGACAGACACAAATATACAACCGTGCATCTTACAGGCTGGCTTCACCACACATTTTGCGCCATGCAACATTTCAAATTAGCACAAAGCATGTTGTGACATTCGGTAGGAAGATAACCGAATTGCATTTAGGCAAGAGCCGATGAGAGCACTAGTGTGACATTACTGGGGCTTCACAGCAGTGGTAGTGTGTGTCAGTCAGTGTGAAGTATGTCGGCCTTGGCTGAGTAAGTACCGCTCTCGCCTCTTGAGTCAGAAGGTCGAGGGTACAAGTCCTGCTCCAGAGATTTGAGCACATAATCTAGGCTGACACCTCAGAGCAGTGCTGAAGGAGTGTTGCATTGTCAGAGTCACCATATTTCAGCTGAAATATTAAACCGAGGGCCTCTCATGCAAATGTAAAAGATCCCATGGCACTATTTTGAAAAAGAGCAGGGAAGTCCTGTCCAATATTTATCCCTCAACCAACAGCACTGAAACAGATTATCTGGTCATTTTCTCATTGCTGTTTGTGGGAGCATTCTGTGCGCAAATTGGCTGCCGAGTTTCCTGCATTACAACAGAGACTACACTTTAAAAAATACTTCATTGGCTGTAAAACGCTTTAGGACAACCTGAGGTTGTGATATAAATGCATCTTTCTTTCTTCTTTGAGTGCATGTTTAAAGCATTCCCAAGAAGTCTATTTTTAATCTCTATTATATCAGTAAAGAGTAGAGTTGAAGGATACCCCTTCCATTCAGACGGCTGACAAATAACAGCCACATGCACACTGCATACAGGCTAAATTACTAGTCTTGATTTATTTTTATCAATAAAATAATTTGAAGCAAAAAAGATTGCAAACACTAATATGGTACAATTATCAAATATGTGTGATATTCAAACCAATTTGACTGTTCAGAGAAAATAGGAGACTTCCTAAAATTTTTGAAGCTCTTCTATTAAATTCGAGATAATTCTTCACAGAACCCTTAATGGTCTCCAACCTACAGTGGGTGCATGGAGAATATTGGACATCAAGAGAGTCCCTGGGTTATGAAGATATATTTCGTTTTGACATAAATGTATGACAACAGAGGATAATATCATCCGTCAGCACTGATTGAGTTAGGATAGTGTTTTCTATATGACAACAACAACAATCCAACCTCACTTTTTACAATGGATTCTCTAATAGTTTAGCAATGATGGAACACAACTGTCTGAGCCTGGAAAATATTTAATTATTGTCACGGCAACAAAGGAATCACATTTCCAGCTGTCAAAATCTTTTGATTGATACCGTTAAACATGCTGGCCTGCCAAGAAAAGCAATTCTTTAACTGTGTGTCATCTTTCCCGCAGACTGAGGCCTCGATATGAACCTCCTCCCACCTTCTCTCTATTCCCCACCAACCCCCTTTCCTCCCCCCTCCCTCCCAACACCCTCTCCTCCCCTCTCCTCCCCCACCCCCCCAAACCCTCTACCCTTCCCCCAGCCCCCTCTCCTCCCCCTCTCCCCCAAACACCTCTCGTCCCCCTCTCCTCCCGCCCTCGCCCCTCTCCCTCTCCCCCCAAACACCTCTCCTCCCCTCTTCCGCTCCCCCAAGCCCTCTCCTGCCCTTCTCCCCAATCACCTCTCCTCAGCCCCTCCCCCAACCCCCTCTGCTCCCTCCCCCCCCAGCCCCCTCGCCTCCCCAACCCCTCTCCTCCCTCTACCCACTTCTCTCCTCCCCCTATCCCCTCCCCTCCTCCCTCCCCCCCCTCTTCTCACCCCACCCATCGTAGCCCCTCTCCTCCCCCTCACCTCTATCCTCCCCCTCCCCCCAAGCCCCTCTTCTCCCCTACCCCCAAGTCCCTCCCCTCCCCCTCCTCCTCCCTCCTCCCCACCAAGCCCCTCCCCTCCCCCCTCCTCCCCCCAAGCCCCTCCCCACCCCATCTCCTCCTCCCTCATGCCCCCAAGCCCATCTCCTCCCCCCTCTTCACACCAAGCCCCTCTCCTCCCCCTCTCCTCCCAATCCCCTCTCCTCACCCCCTCCCCCCAACCCCCTCTGCCCCCTCACCCCAGCCCCTTCTCCTCCCCCCAAGCCCTCTCCTCCCCTACCCCCTCCTCTCCTTCCCCTAACCCCTCCCCTCCTCCCCCCTTCCTTCCCCTCTCCTCCCCCTCACTCCTCTCCTCCCCCTCCCCCCCAAGCCCCTCTCCTCCCCCCCTCATTCCCCAACCCCCTCCCCCCAAGCCACTCTCCTCCCCCTCCCCCCAAGCCATTCTCCTCCCCCTCCCCCCCAAGCCCCTCTCCTCCCCCTCCTCTCCCCTCCTCCCCCCAATCCCCTCTCCTCCCCCTCACTCCCCCCCGCCCCACCCCGATGGAAGCCCAGAGCCCCCAGCCAGTACCTGTGACCTCGTGCTGCTCACTTGTGCTCTCACCCGCCAGCCACGCTGTCAATTTGGCAATAGATTATTTGAATGAGACCCTGCCGTTAAGACTGGCGGGGCCTCCACGCCCCCAGCCTTGCCAGGTTTTCCCCACGCTGCCGTGCTCCCACATTAAATTCAAGGCCCGAATTTCTATCCCCCATTTTGTAACTTAGTGCAGAAAGAATGGCATCCATTTTAAAACCGGCCATTGTAAAATCATCATATACAATCAAAATTGAAACTCCTGCTTCCCTCACACATTCCCTCGTTCAGTCGCAAACAAGAGGCTTGTTCAGTTAGCAATCGGGTGTCAGCAAGAGAAGTGAGTTAAGTGAGGCCTCACTAGTTATTTTGCTCACTCTCTCAGCGGTCTCCATGCCAATTATTTGAAGGGCCTGCTCCTCATGTCATTTCAGGCAGCAGGGATTAGCTGGTCCACTCTCAGGGTGGTTTCTCTCATGAAGGTTGTGGGCAGCCATCACCTACCAAAGAAGATCAAGCAGAGAATTTCTGCATTAGCGGTGGAAGGCTATGTACCGCCCAATGCCCGGCCTACATTCCAGTTCATGTGAAAGGAGTGGCGATTGTGCAAGTATTTTTGGGGGGAGCCAGAGGGAATGGGTGAGCAAACAGGCAACAGTTCTGTAAGTGAATATAAAGCCTTCACTGAGATGGCTGTGGGCGTCAGATGGAGTTGCCAACCTTCCAGGATTTCCCTGAAGTTTCCAGGAATTAAAGATTAATCTCCAGGACACCTATGTTGCAACCTGAGGGAATTGTTTTTAACATTTATCTGTTTATTAGTTACTAAAATATTGGTTGTGGTTAAAAAATAGTTATTGGCTGACAATGAAGAATCATCCAATCGGGTAATGAAGAATCTGCTCACTTCCCGATTAGCATGGGAAGGCAATGCACCATGATGATTGACATGTCGGACAACCAATGGCGGGGGGAAGAGGGGGTGCTGTTGGAGCTCAGAGCTCATGTGATGAAACCTCCAGAATTATGTACAAACAGAGTTGGCAACCTAAATGTCAGATGTTTTGCAGGCTACATTCCTAATGCAGCATCATTCTCAAGACTGAGTGCTTAGTGCAAGCACAGTACAAGGGTTCCTTTCCTTCCAATGGACAGCATTTAGGAAAGCCTACCTTGGCACTCTTCCTCAGTCCTGAGAACATTGTGTGGGCATTTTCCGCCACATCCTGTGGACATGCACAAATGCATTTTCTATGTTCATACCCTCTTGCCATGCCTCATGCTCCATTAGAAAGGTCCCTCTCTGCCCCAAATATAGCCACTTCCCTGAGCAGCACCTTTTCCAGCACAACCGCTTAGCTGTCCACAATGAAGTGAACACTTCGAGCTGCTCCTCCAGCCATCTCCTTTGCACAATAGTCAACCTCCACCAAGAACAGTACTACAATCCACTAAATGCCCTTCAAGAACTGATGCAGCTTGTGCTCCCCATCCTTATATATTGCATAGCAATGCTCACAGGCATGTGGTAGGCATTGTCCAATCAGATTTGCACAATCATCATATAGGGTAGCCATTGTTTTCCTTTTACTCTATCCACACACGAAAGGTGAAGAAGAAAAACACTAACCATTCTTCCAGTTACTTTCCAATAATATTTTATTAAAATACTTCACTTTCATTTTTAGCTCTGCACCCTTTTGTTTTAATTACATGAAGATTGGTATTTGGGTATAGTATAGGAGGGTGGTCAGCCCTTTAGAATTCGATACATAGGATACAAGGCACAGAAACAGGCCACTCGGCCCAACCAGTCCATGCAGGTGTTACTGCTCCACTCGAGCCTCCTCCTGTCTTTCCTCATCTAAATCTATCAGCATAACCCTCTATTCCCTTCTCCCTCATATGCTTGTCTAGCCTCCCCTTAAATGCATCTATACTATTCACTTCAACCACTCCCTGTGGTAGCAATTTCCACATTCCCACCACTCGTTGGATAAAGAAGTTTCTTCCGAATTCCCTATTGGATTTATTGGTAACTATCTTATATTGATGGCCTTTAGTTATGCTCTTCGCAACAAGTGGAAACATTCTCTCTGCATCCACTCTATCAAAACTTTTCATAATTTTAAAGACCTCTATTCGGTCACCCCTCAGCCTTCTTTTTTCAAGAGAAAAGAGACCCAGCCTGTTCATCCTTTCCTGATACGTATACTCTCGCATTTCTGATATCATCCTTGTAAATCTTCTCTGCATCCTCTCCAGTGCCTCTATATCCTTTCTATAATATGGCGACCAGAACTGTACACAGTACTTTAAGTGTGATCTAACCAAGATTCGATACAGGTTTAGCATAACTTTCCTACTTTTCAATTCTATACCTCTAGAAATAAATCCCAGTGCTTGGTTTGCTGATTTATGGCCTTGCTAATCTGTGTTGCAACTTTTAGTGATTTGTCTATTTGTACTCCGCGATCCCTTTGTTCCTCTACCCCACCTAGACTCACGCCTTCCAAGTAATAAGTGACCTTCCTATTCTTCCTACCAAAATATAATACCTCACATTTATCTGTGTTGAACTTCATTTGCCAATTATATGCCCATTCTGCAAGTTTATTAACGCCCTCCTGTAATTTGTTGCAGTTCTCCTCAGTATTGACTATCCCTCCAATTTGGTGTCATCCAAATTTAGAAATTGTGTTTTTGATTCCAAAGTCAAAATCATTAACGTAAATTGTGAACAACAGTGGCCCCAGCATTGATCCTGGTGGAACACCACTGCCCACCTTCTGCCACTGTGAGTAGCTAGCCTTTACCCCTACTCTCTGCTTTCTGTCTTGAAGCCAACTAGCTATCCATTTTGCTACTTGTCCCCTGATATCCCGGCACAAGACAGCACCTTCAGGAGAAATGCGGAGAAAATCAAGATAGGAGAAGCTATCCACAACAGACATCTGCCTGTCTGTCTGACTATCTATCCAACTTTCGAGACATAGCAACACACTTAAGGCTTCACACTTTCTCAGACATGCAAATGTTTGTGTCACTTAAAAAATATATGTATTAAAAAGAGAAAGAAAACAAGCCATATCCTCCTGTTTTTTTTCTGACTTGGATTTAAAACAGTTGCTAATCTTCATAGAAACAATTACCCTCTCATTGATCTCAGGATGTACCCAATTGCAGTAATTAGACCTTAAAGGACTAGGCCAAATAAAAACAGCTCCACCTTCATAGTAGAATAATATATTGCATTTTACAGTGTCCATGTCCTGATAAAACAATGTCAACTAACTAACTGGGAGCAAAGCCAAATGGCATTTGATATACTGTTTTTTTAAAGTTTTCTTTATACATAGCGTTTAGAGAAAACATGAACATACTGCCAAATACTAATATAGTTCAGCTCACAGAAGGACAAATATGGATAAAGACTATTTAGTGCCCATTGTATTCCAAGGTGTCAGCCCTGGCTCAGTTCTAGCACTCTCGCTTCTGGGTGAGACAGTTCTGGGCTCAAGTCCCATTCCAGAGAGAGACTTCAGAACATAAACTAAGTTGACACTCCAGTGCTGTACTGTCGGAGGTGCTGTCTTTCGGATGAGACACCTGCCCTCTCAGGTGCATGTAAAAGATCCCATGGCACTATTTGAAGATCAATTGATTTCTCTCTGGTGTTCTGACCAATAATTACCCCTCAACCAGCATCACTAAACAGATGATTTAGACTGTTTATGTGAGCTTGCTGTGCTCAAATTGGCTCTTTTGTTTCCTACATTAAAACATAGACTACCCTTCAAAAGTACTTCATTGGCTGCAAAGTGCTTTGAGACATCCTGAGGTCATGAAAGGTGCTATATAAATGCAAGTTCTTTCTTTCATTAAAGTATCCTTACAGCACAGCGCCACCTAGAGACTGTGCGCATTACTGATCTTAACTTTGTACTCTAGTGAATAAAAATAAAAATGTTAAATTGATTTCTTTAATTATTTTGCATTGCGGGATTAGCATGTAAGTGGGACAGAGGGAGTCATGTGCCAGAGGGAATTTATATTTCACAATCTTACCTCACACTGTTATCCAAGGATGTCACAATATGGCTACCTACCCTGTCCCACTTTGTAAACTGAAATAAAAAGATAAACAGTAACTGCTTTGTTTTTAAATATTGACAAATTAAAAGGATCTAGATTACACTCATGCGAGAGTCCTGAAAATAAGAATTATTTTGAGGGTATTGATGTTCTGATATGTGGAGTGGAAGCTTTCAGGTTATACTCCCAATCTGGTTGAGTTCATGATTTTAGCCACACTGTGCAGACCTCACCTAAGCAGGCGGCAGATTTTGTTCTGTCAGTGTGGCCCCATCAGTCACACTTTTACCTGTAGGTGACAAAGACTTGGCATTGAGCAATTCAATGTGGTGCTGAGGGAGCATTGCATTGTGGGATGTACCATCTTTTTGATGAAATGTTAAATCAAGGCCCATCTACCTCTTCATGACGTGATTTGAAAAAGAGCAGAGAGTTCCCGTGGTGTCCCAGCCAATTCCAGGTGAACTGGTCATGTATCCCATCGCTGTTTTGGGACTTGGTTGTATGCAAAATGGCAGGGGTGGAACCTTGGACCCTCCAGTTCTGTATGCCTCAATTAGAGTTCAGCTGTGACTCAGCGGCAACATTTTTAGCCTCTGAGTCAGAAAGTCGTGGGTTCAAGTCCCACTCCAGAGACTTGAGCATATAATCTAGGCCTGCATCCAGTGCAGTACTGATGGGGAACTGCACTATCAGAGGTATCGACTTTCGGATGAGACATTAAACCGAGGCCCCATTGGTCCTCTCAGGTGCACATAAAAGATCCCACTGCACTATTCGAAGAAGAGCAGGAAAGTTATCCACGGTGTCCTTGTCAATATTTAACCCTCAACCAATGTTACGAAAACAGATTACCTGGTCTTATCTCATTTCTGTTCATGGGATGTTGCTGCATTACAACAGTGAAGGCACTAAATAAAATATATATACCTATCGACGGTGATTCATTGGATGTGAAGCAGTTTGAGACGTTGCTGAGAGATGGGATAAAGTGCTACCTAAACAAAGGCTTTCTTTCAGCTGCCTTCCTGTTTCTGCTGAGGGCTATCTCAGCTGAGCCAATCCCAAACTCACCCAAGTTCACACACTTTTCAGAAGGGGCCACTGGATAGGGATTAGGAGTAGGAATTCTACCCATCTGCTGCTTAGTGAGCTTAGCAATCTGAGCAAAGAAGGCAAGGGTGGAACCTTGGACCCTCCAGTTCTGTATGTCTCAATTAGAGTTCAGCTGTGACTCAGCGGTAACACTTTAGCCTCTGAGTCAGAAAGTCGTGGGTTCAAGTCCCACTCCAGAGACTTGAGCATAT
Organism: Pristiophorus japonicus; assembly: GCF_044704955.1. Lineage (NCBI taxonomy): Eukaryota > Metazoa > Chordata > Chondrichthyes > Pristiophoridae > Pristiophorus > Pristiophorus japonicus. The sequence continues at coordinate 127,251,664 of NC_091980.1, forward strand.
ATTCTAGGCCTGCACTCCAGTGCAGTACTGATGGGGAACTGCACGATCAGAGGCACCGTCTTTCAGATGAGACGTTAAACCGAGGCCCCATCTGTCCTCTCAGGTGCACATAAAAGATCCCACTGCATTATTTGAAGAAGAGCAGGAAAGTTATCCACGGTGTCCTTGTCAATATTTAACCCTCAACCAATGTTACTAAAACAGATTATCTGGTCTTATCTCATTTCTGTTTGTGGGATGTTGCTGCATTACAACAGTCAAGGCGCTTAATAAAACATATATACTTTATTGGCTGTAAATTGCTCTGGGATGTCTTGAGATCATGAAAGGCGCTATATAAATGCAAGTTCTTTCTTTCATTCTTTCCCACAATGGATGGTGCACTTACCAACTGAGTAGTTGTGGAAGCACCTGACTGCATTGCAAAAGAAAGTCATTGCATTTGCTTTGTAGCGTTGCTACTGAACGGCGGCAGACGGAATATGCCTTTAGGAATCCAGGAATTTCTTGCAAATACAACAGCTGAATTGACGCGTGCAGCATATTGCCGTAGGATAACGAAAATAGCAATTGGAGTGCACGTGCATTGTGGAGGTAAGTGTCCCGAATCATTCTCGCCGTTCCCCGTGACTGATGAGACAATTTCATTCAAAAGGAAACATGCAGAAAAAAATAACACTCAGTATAATGCTCACGTGGAGGGTGTGGATGGAAAGCTGCCACTTTGTTTTTTAATGACTTTGCAGGTTGCAAGTAGCCAAACCAGTGCGTGCTGAGAAAGTGTGAGAAACTGCAGTCCCAACCGAGTTTGAACAAGTGGAACAGGAATCGTGTGTCTGTGTAGCTAATGATATACAAGCAACAAATTATGTGTTGTGATGATGGATGGGATCAGGGCTGTTGATTGACTTGGTTTGGAATGTTAAAATTAAATTGGCTTAATTTAACTGATGTGGTGCAAGTGATAAGCTGTACACTGGGGTGAGTTTTACACGATCTCTGGACTGCTACATTGACAGAGTAACTCAGGCTAAAACTATTAGATAAAATTTGTAGAATCATAGAAAGTTACAGCATGGAAGAAGGCAATTTCGGCCAATCATGTCCGTGCCGGCCAACAAAGAATTATCCAACCAAATCCCACTTTCAACTCTTGGTCCGTAGCCCTGTAGGTTATGGCACTTCAAGTGCACATCCAAGTACTTTCTAAATGTGGTGAATGTTTCTGCCTCTAACCACCCATTTAGGCAGTGAGTTCAAGATCCCCACCACCCTCTGGGTGAAGAAATTTTCCCTCAAATCCCCTCTAAACCTTCTACCAATTACTTTAAATCTATGCTCCCTGGCTTTTGCCCCCTCTGCTAAGGGAAATAGATCCTTTCTATCCACTATACCCAGGCCCCTCATAATTTTATACACCTCAATAAGGTCTCCCCTCAGCCTCCTCTCTTCCAAGGAAAACAAACACAGCCGATCCAATTTTTCCTCATAGCTAAGATTCTCTACTCCTGGCAGCATCCTCGTAAATCTCCTCTGTACCCTCTCTAATGCAATCACATTTTTCTTGTAATGTGGTGACCAGAACTGCACGCATTACTCTAGCTGTGGCCAAACTAGTGTTTTATTCAGTTCAAGCATAACCTCCCAGCTCTTGTATTCTATGCCTCGGCTAATAAAGGCAAGTATCCTGTATGCCTTCTTAGCCACCTTATCTACCTGGCCTGCTACCTTCAAAGATTTGTGGATCTGCACTCCAAGGTCCCTTTGTTCCTGTACACTTCTCAGTGTCCAACCATTTAATATGTATTCCCTTTCCTTGTTAGCCCTTCCCAAATGCATTACCTCACACTTCTCCGGATTGAATTCCCTTTGCCACTGTTCTGCCCACCTGACCAATATTTTGATATTTTCCTGCAGTCTACATCTTTCTTCTTCATTATCAGCCGATTTTAGTATCATCTGCAAACTTCTTAATCATACCCCCTATATTCAAGTCTAGATATAATGAGATAGAAATATTATTCTGAGATATAAATATATACGGAAGCAATTTGTACATATACATAAGAAACATATAGAGTGGTTGAAAGAAAACTTGGAGAGCTGAGGGTCAGGGCCCTGGCCTCAAGGCCTTCCATCTGCTGCTGGATACTAGCCTGAAGGACAGTAGGGAGGCTGAGGGAAAGTGAGTCCTATCCTTTGCAGCCTCACTTTCCTTGCTTCCCCTCACCCCTCAGCCTCTCCTCTCCTGCCCCGACCATAAGGCCCTCCCGAAACTCTCTCCCAGCCACCTCTCTTGGTGCCAGGGACCGTTTCTTCAGCCAGCTGCCAGTTCTTCCCGCCGGGTTCGTCCTCAGCCCCAACACCACTGTCTGTCACTCATGTCGGTGTGGTTAACCAGTGTCAGTGCCTCATTTTTACTTCCCAAAAGCAACCAGCACCTGCATGATTTCCTGTTTAGAATTAGAACTCCCTTTGTGGCTCTATCAAATCTCCGGTGTCAATTTTTGTCTGATTTGAACCCGGTGAAGCAGCTTGGGATGTTTTACTGTGTTAAAGGCACTGTATAAATACAGAGTTGTTGCTGTTGTTTAAACGCAGAGCCGCCATTAAGCAATACTGGGGTGAAAATTCTCAGACTGTTATGACATAACACAGGAGAAAAACAGGGGGAAATCCTGACTTCTGCAGTCTGGGATAAAATAATCTTTTCAACGCCATCCATGCTCTTTTGAGACTTTAAAAGCCCCCTGTATGTCTGATTATTTTCCCGAATGGAATTAATGATTTGAGCAATGCAACATTTCTGAATGGTTCAACAGAATAGATTTCTGGTTACAAAGTAAGATTCAATGCAACATTGTTTTCGCATTTATGATGTAAGCATCGCTACTCTGTATAATTTCAAACTATATTGTAAGTTTTGGTTCAATATTAAGAACTTGCATTTCAATAGCACCTTTCACAATCTGAGGATGTCCTAAAGCGATTCACAGCCAATGAAGTGCTTTTGAAGTGTAGTCACAGTGGTAATGTATAAATCACAGAAGCACATTTGCACACAGCAAGGTCCCACAAGCAGCAGTAAGATCATGAGCAGCTAATCTATTTTTCTTTTTGGCAGTGTTGGTTGTGAAGTAAATGGTGACCAGTTCACTTTTGGCTAGGACATGAAGAGAACTCCCCTGTTCTTGTTTCAACAGTGCCTTGAGATCTTTTACATCCTCCTGAAAGGGCAGACAGGCCCTCAGTTTAACATCTCATCCGAAAGATGGCACCTCCGACAGTGCAGCACTCCCTCACTACTGTCAGCCTGGATTATGCGCTCAAGTCTCCGGAGTGGGGCTTAAACCCATGAACTTCTGACTCAGAGGTGAGAGCGCGACTATCTGGACCAAGGCTGACACCTTAAGAGCAAGATATAGTAGACGGTATGATGGTGAGAATTATGACATTATCAGTTAGATCTCCTCTTCAGTTACACCCAATAATGGGCCATGCAAAGGGGCAGAGAGCCATTAAGTTGGATTTTCATCCATTTAGCAACCCACCAAATTTTCTCACAGGATTCTTGGAATGCCATAAGAAACATCTGCCAGACTGCAGTGGGATGTATGTAAATGACTTCATTTGCAAAGTCTAACCCGAAATTTTAAACAAAAATAAATGCAGTCTGATGAGCCTCTGTGAAAACGAATCGAATCTCATCGTCACTGAGCAGCAAGCAGATGGAAAACTATTTTACTCACAATCATGCGAGGGTGTCATATTTTAACATTGTGAATCCAATATATGTACGGATAAATATCAGTAGATATACGTAGAGATAAACTCAACAAATCTCATCTACCTGGTATTCTACCTAGCCCAGCCTGGATTTGAAAGCTCCTAATGTCTGCATTTCTACTTCCCCACACCGATTAAAAAAATAAAATAAAACTTCATATGCAGGGACACAAAAGCAAAATACTGCGGATGCTGGAATCTGGAATAAAAACATAAAATGCTGGAAATCTCAGCGGGTCAGGCAGCATTTGTGGAGAGAAAGCAGAGTTAATGTTTCGGGTCGATGATCCTTCATCAGAACTGCAGGGAATCTGAAATCGAAACAGGGTCGAGTGGAACTACACTGCAGTCCGGGGGCGGGGAGGTGCTGACTGGTCTGCTGTAGTATCTCCAGCAGTGTCTGTCTGTAAGTCTCTGCTTCCCAATTTGGCAGATTACTCCAGGAGCCCGTCCCCCGTTTGTATAAAAGGAGTTCCGTCTGAAATCTAATCTGCATTTATTTTACACCAGAGGTTTCTGCGTGTGTTTGTGTGTCTCTGTTTGGGGAGGGGTCTCACTGCCGTTATTGACGTGATCCTGGGGAAACCGCCACAAGTCACCATATGCTTCTCGGGCCTTCTCTTGTTCCACCAGCCATAACTTTGCCAGAAGTACAGTGGATGATTTCACTTTCTATTAATAATCAAATGGCCAGAATTTGCTGAAAAAATAATGGTGAGTGAACAATGCTCATCATTATTAATGTGTAAATCAGCCAGCAACTTGTGGCGAGGAAGAGATACCCTATGAATTGCAAATCGCCACAAGGTGCTGGACGATTTGCACCACTCCTCATTAGCTTCGCACAAACGGCATCTCACACTTAGCCTCCCCGTGAGTTTCATGAAGTTGCTGCAGTTGCACATTGATTGCCCATTAAACTCACCACAGAAAGTTAAATCTAGTGACTAACAGTGTTAGTATCCTTTTAAAGACGTGTTAGTTGTTAATGACTGCAAATCAACTATGTTTCTATAGGAAAGGGGTACTGAGGGAATGATCAGCTATGATCTTATTGAATGGTGGTGCAGGCTTGAAGGGCTGAATGGCCTACTCCTGCACCTATTTTCTATGTTTCTATGTTTCTATGTTTCAACCTCCGGACCAGAAAATAAACAATTAAAAGTGTGGAGTCTCATTCCTTCATGCAGTGAATTATTGCAGGAGAGTTTAAAAATGTTAAATTTGGGGGAGAAAATTCTTACTTTCCTTTTCTGTCTCTTTTTATCTTTCCCTCTCAAACTAATCTTTTTTATCCACTTCACTTCATTTCTCTTCCTGTACCAGATTTGACATTGAATTCACCCACTCCAAGTCACCCTCCTTTTTAGTCATTCCTCTGTTTATTTCTCAAGCATCTAATCTCCCTGGTTAAGGATATAGATTATTGGTCCCGTTATTCACCGAGGTCCCAGATACCCTGTTGCCCTCGTTATCAGCTCGCACTTCCAGCAAGTTACAGGGAAAAACATGATTGATCTGAAGGGAGCGAGAAACAATCTAATGAACCGGGCATGCCACGAGATGAATTTTCCAGCAAATTCTGGCCCATTGAGTATCAAATGACTTTGCTTTCAAAGAATGTTAATCTTTATTTGTGTAATTCTCTGATGTAACCTTGGAGTCACATTCCAAAGATTAAAACATAATCTGTGCAAAACTTAACACTCCCATTGCACATAAATCGGAACCAGTCCTGGAACCGCAGTGCTGGACACAAATTGAGATTCATAGTGTTGCTTGGAACTAAACATTGTTCTTTAATTTTTAAAGAATGTCACTGTTTTAAAGGCAGGAAGGGATTGACTCCAATTCACACAGAATACCAACACTACTATCCAATACCGCACCAAGTCACACTCACCGACCACGCTTGTCATTCCCGCCCTCGCCAACTCCTCGCCCTTCAACACATTGATTCAAAATCCTTCTCCTCATCTTCAAATCCCTGCACATTCTCACTGCTCCTTATCTTTGCAGTTTCTCCTCCAGTCCTGTGTCTCAGCTTATTCTCTTCTGGACGTCTGTGCATTCTCCCTCCTCTAAGCTTCGCGCCGCTTCTGCCCCACCAATGATGGCACGGTCATCAGCACCGTCACCTCCCCCCCACCCATGTCGCCCCCAGCCCCCACCTCCTCACACTCTGGTGGTCTCTTACTAAACTCCTCTACTTCACTACATCTGCCCACCCTCAAAATCTTCCTTCAAAATGACTTTCTTTTTCTGTCTGTTCCTACAGCAACTTGTGTTAACTCCTTTGCCCTGTTGAGTTTGGCTCCAGCCCCCTCGCTCACCTATGAAGCCCCCTCCCAGTTGTTCACTAGTTCAAAGGTTCGGTACAAGTGGAAGTTGTTGTGGCTGTTGCTGGATATTTAGTTACGCCATCTTCTGGCGCTGATCGCCGAGTGTTTGTACATTATATATCATTTAAAAATATCCAATTGCAATTTGCTGGATTTCAACAGAAAGAATTAAACCAAAAAAAGCCCCTGGCAATAATTGGGTATTGAGTTTCTTCTTTGAAGAAAGGAATAGGAAGGGTTCCCTTTAAAGGATTTTTAAAAATCGTCCCTGCCTCTGTCAGTCCAGGGCTGTGGGCGTTCTCTGACTGAACGTCACTGGGAGGGAGTGAAGGAGGGGGGGTGAAATCATTCTTAAAAAGTCAGCCTGCAGACCAGCTGCCAGTAACAAGTCCCCAGCAGTCGCAGGCGGAGAGAGTGCCGAGGCCAGAAGGATGCAGCTGCCCATCTCCCTGACGCTCACGGCCGCCTTGTTTAGCTCCACTGCGCTGATCCCCGGTGGAGGGGAGCCAGTCTTCAAGAAAAGGGATCACTCCGACTCACAGCGTTCCAACCACCAAGCTCCCCGCGTACGCACCACCCAAACAGCAGAGGTGAGTGAGCAGAGACCACTCCTCCCAACCCTGATTCATATGGGAAGTGACTCGGTCGGGCGGAACCTAGACTCTGATCTTCTGTCTGAAATTGTATTGTCAGCTCTGAAGCTGAGGCTGTCAGGTTCTAAACCTGCAGTTCTGAAATTTCTCCTTTTCAATCTTATTTTGTTGTTGTTACTTGCTGCCATCCTGTTTTGACTGAGTTGGCAAGGTGTTGGTCGGGAAATGCATCAAACCACTTCCAGTGTTGCCATATGTAGATTTTTTAAATTTAGGTATGGGATGCTGGGGTTGTGAGCAACTGGTACTGGGGCTGAAGTTACACTGCACTTGGTGCAAAGTCAAAACAGTAATCCCCGTGAGGACCCTGGTTGCAATCTGTTTGTAACAATTGGCGAATTACAGGAGTTGCTCCCGCCATGTTTACCGTGCTGCTGACCCTTACCCCGCGGTTTATTTTTGACCTTGTACACTTTTGGGGTGAAATGTGTCTGTGTACGTTTCAGAGTAACAATCCCTTTCATTTAAAAGGACGTTAAAGTTTAATGCAAGCTCCCCCTGCTCCCCTCCTCCATCCGTCCGTCAGTTTTCTCCCCCAGAGGCATTGAAATCTGCCGGATTGCAGTTCCGTAGACACTGGCATCCCTCAAGCTCCTTGCCAAATTGCCCATTGGGAAAACGCAATTCTGTCTTCACCCATTGTCCGTGGGCACATAATTTTGGCTAGGAATCACCAGATGGCAACCACGAGTGTGGACACCAGCTGATCTTTCCCTCCCGCCTGTCCAACAGTGGCTCTTCTAAGTCTTCCGTCCGAGAGTGGCTAATTAAGAGTAGATTGGCAATCAATCCTTCAAAGGATGGATCAGCTATGCATTTGCTTTACCAGCTGAGCCACTGAGGGAGTTTAGCATCTGCTTCCCCATTCTGTATCTAACGTTTATTTGTTCTGACTCAAAACAACTTATGTCCCCACATCAGAGGAAATAGTTTCTCTGTATGTACCCTATTGAATTCTTTTAAGATATTAAACACCTCCATTAGATTACCCCTCAATGTTCCATACTCAAATGAATACAAGTCTCATAATTTAACCCTGTAAGCCCCAATATCATTCTGGTGAATCTGCGCTGTACTTCCTCCAAGGTCAATATATCCTTCCTGAGGTGCAGTGCCAAAATGGAACCAAGTATTCCAGATGGGGTTTCATTAAGGTTCTATCAGGCAACAGACGTGGGATCTTCCTGAGCTGTATGGCTCAGGAGCACCCAATAAACCAATGCTGGAACCCAATAATTGATCTTTGAAGCTACGTAATAGCTTCAGTGGCACTGACGTGTTCAAAGGTGAGAACAGGAGTTAACAGTGTTACATAGTTGCTGGACATTTTGCTGCTTTTTTGAGCAAACTTATATACTTGTCAAGTTGAGAAGTTTAGAGATATTAGTGATGGGGAATGGAATACCCCCGCATCCCCCCACCCCCTGCCACCCCCAGCCCCCCGCAGTGATACCATTAAGATCAAAATGTCATGTATTACAGTTAGCTATAGAGTAAAAGGCTCAATTTTCCCCAATTATCTGTGCGTTATTTTGGCCTGCAGTTTTTTTTGAGTAAATTAAAATCTCCAAGTTTCCCCAAAGTTTCTGCGCCTGTGTAATTCACTTAGGTAGGATTTTTTTTAAGGATACGATTTTTTTTACCTCATTGGGGGCATAACCTGCCACCCGCGCCAATTCTGGCCATTTAAGCCAGCTTGGCCAGCTCCGATTTACTCCAATCTTTCTTAGGACGGGGTATGTGACCACTCTGGAAAAACCTTCTGGGCAGTTAACAAAATCAGCGCAGGTAAGAGAATCAGTGCAGCAGATGCAGTTCCACGGCCCGGACAGCAGCAACAGAGTGGGGAGGAAGAGGAGAGGGGAGAGAGGGGAGAGGCCTTTCGGCCAGAGTTAGGAGCGGCAACCGCCACCGACAGGGGAGGGAAGCCTTTGGACCAGGGTTAGCCATGGCACACGGCATCAGGAGGGGGAGGCCCTTCGACCAGGGCTAGCAGCATCAACCGGCACCGGCATCAGGAGGGGAGGGAAGTCTTTCAGCCAGAGTTAGGAGTGTCACCGGGCACCGGGAACGAAGTGGGGGGAGGGGACAGGGGATAGACTTTTGGCATAAACATTTCAATAATTTAATGCTGCAATGCTGCTGCAATGTGCAAGGTGCTTGTGCAGGTTGCTGTGAGCTGGCCAGAATGTGTTGTATGTTTCACTTTCCAGCCTCAGCCCACAGTGTGTCCCTCATTACCCTGGCATCCTGACCTTTTTGGCACAGATCTTAGGCTCCACCCCCAAAGCTAAGGGACAGGCTCGGCGGCGCCAAAATCAACAATTCAAATGGGGAAAGTTGGATTTTTTTTTGCCGTAGTTGGGCCCCAAAAACCGGGCGTAACTCTTCAAGTACGCCAACAAACGGCTTTGGGGAAAATTGAGCGCTTAAGTCTTCCTCTGCTCTGCTCTGCTCTGCTATATTGCCTCTGATCCAAATCAATTGTTGCTCATTCACGTTCAGAAAAGTATTGATTTGGGAATGGACTGGACATAAAAGGGATAAGGAAGAGCGGCGATGGTCCATGCAACACAGCTGGGACTGGGGATCGGGATGGTAGAGGGAGAGATGTCCTAGGAGGGGAGTGGGAATCTGGAATTCTATCCTCCAAAAGGCTGTGAATGCTGACAATTGAAGCTTTTAAGGCTAAGAGGGCCAGATTTGGGTAAGAGCATCAGGGGATTTGGAGTAAAAGCGGGTGAATGGAGTTGAGGTATGGATCAGCCACAAATGAATTGAATGGCGGAGCAGGTTTAGAAACAGAAAGAGGCCATTCCGGCCCATCATGTCTGTGCCGGCCGACAAAGAGCCACATGGCCCTTGGTCAGCAGCCCTAAAGGTTATATATAAACCTATGAACAATGATGGAAAGGCAAAGAGCACCCAGCCCAACCAATCCACCTCACCACAACTGCGACACCCCTAAAACTAAAACATTCTACACTCCACCCCAACCGGAATGGTCTACTCCTGTTCCTATGAGGGCACCGGGCATGTTGGACATGTTGGACATAAATGTTTTAGAATTTTATTTGATAACCTTTGAGAATCAGGGTGTATTATGCAGCTGTTTGCTCAGGAGATTAAATGGACTATGTAGAGCCATGAGAGGCAGGCTGTACATGATCTATGAAAGGTTTGGGCTTGATAGGAAGCTTGGTCCTTTCTTACGCACTCAACATGTAACCTCTTCCATTCGCCACAGCAAAAGAAAGCAAAGAAGTTGCATTTAAATCGAGCCTTGTCACATCCTTCAGAAACATCCCAATAGTGATTCATGGGGATTTAGCGCCCCTGGCACTGAGCTTCACAAAACTGGAGCACATGTCAGGAATTTGAGTGCGAAGGTCAACGTGCTCACGCAACAAGGGATGGGATGCTGGCAACAGAATTCTGGTTGAGTTTATTTCAAAAATGTGTTCATTGCCATTTCCATTAGTCTTTAAGGTAATTTCTTTAAAAATAAGAAACTATCACCTAAAGCGAGCTAAGATTCATTTACTGTTAAAATATTCCCCGCAGGAATATTTGACAAAATTTGGATGGGACCAGCCCATTGATTGGGAGCATCAGGTGTCTGGGAAGGCCTCGGCTCCGCAAGAGGAAAACCCAGCTCCCAGAGATGTGCCTCATATCATGACTGAAGGACTTTCCGAAGAGTCGGTCACACAGGATAGTTCGAAGGAACCCATCGACAATCCTTCTTATCTTCAGCACCTCAAGGAGTTCCAGAAAGCCAACGGGTTGAGTCCCACTGGAGTCCTCGACAACGCCACCCTCGACATAATGAACCTGCCCCGTTGCGGCGTGCCCGATAAGACTCTGCTTGGGAACGACTCCCTCTCCAATGCGACGGCACGCAACGACTCTGACCGCATGTCCGCCGATGGTGGCTCAAACTCCACGCGGCCTGCCGCAGAGCCAAAACCCGTCAGGAAGAAGCGTTTCCTTGCCAGCTTGGTGGAGCATGCCAGGAAGAAGCGAGACAGCTTGGATGCCCTCGGAGGAGCCATCATCAGCCTAGGCTTCTCGAAGAACAAGCTGAAGTGGCGCCTGATGGATGAAGGCTTCACCATCCAAATGAGCATCGAGCAGCAGAAGAATATCTTGAGGCTGGCCTTTCGGATGTGGAGTGAAGTGACTCCGCTGGAGTTCGAGGAGGACTTGGTTTCTCTTCCAGTTGACATTGACATCAAGCTGGGCTTTGGAACAGGTAAAACTAAATGGGCACACATTGGCGCGTGCGCACGCACTTGTAAATTGTAAAGAGTGTCCCGGATTGAACCTCTGATCGGAGTTCTCTGCTCCAAACCAGAACAGTTACATGGGTGCTCAAAGGTGGGCTATTGATGAGGGAGTGGGGGAAACAGCCAGGCTCCCTCCTCCTCCACACTACGCCTCAACCTTTGCTGGAAAGTGATCATGTGCGAGCGTTGGTTGTATACAGGTAAGGGCTGGGCCGTGAGGCTTGTACATCCTGCCCACTGACCTTCATCGTCTGGGCTCACGTGTGAGCAATGCCCACTTGGGCACAGTACTGGGGGGCAGTGGGCACTCACAGTATTTGCACCCTAGCCTGAATCAGGAGAGGACAGTGGGACTGTGCAAGAACAAGAGAATAACCCTCACCGTACAACTTAGTACAACGTAGCCCAATCATAACGCCCCATAAATGGAGCCACTGAGCTAGTGACTGAATAAGTCACATTTATTATGTTTCCATTAAACTGAATGCCAGGATTTTTCCAGTGTTTTATAGATTGCATTCTTCAATGCTGTCCATTTTTTCCATGGAAACCGAAATCCAATGGATTTGCCCATAGTGTTTATGGGCTCAAAATTGGCCCACCCCTTTTTCCGGCACACTCACCAGGGATGCACCGACTTTGTGGGCTGAAAAGGGTGGCGATAAAATGTTCCCCAATTCTGGCCGCTGCGTTGCCTCTCCCGGGGCTTGGCATGAGGTGGCCAGTCGATTGGGGGGCGGAGCTAGGGCCCTGCGCGAGAAACATTGCCAGCAACTCTCCAGATGCGCATTGGAGTGTGCGCGCATGCGCAGTAGCTCCTCGCCCCAGCGCGTCCTGCAGCTTATGTGGGAAGGACCCGATGCTCGCTGCCCTTATCCCTGGCCGAGTGGTCTCACGTACCGGCCAGGTCCGCTATGGAACGCACTGAGCCCGATCCAAATGTTTACAAGTGTGAGTGTTGTGAAGCCGGGTGCTTTCTTCACAACAGAAGGTCGAGTCAGATATGAAAAACAATGCCACAAAAGTGTTTCAAATGAAGACTTCGTCAACATTCCTCACTTTTTAAACAAAAAGTGCCAGGCAAGACATCCTAAAGCTAGCTTTAGATAAGCTGAGTAGGAACAAGAGTGAGGTCAGACAGAGAGGATTCTTTAGGAAGGGATTGGAGCTGGGGCTGAGATAGGGCACCCTGGGACTGGAATCTGGATTTACTTCTGTTACACCGGCCGGCCTGCTGACTTCCCGAGGTAGGACTTAGTTTTATTTTTTATTTCTTCTTGAATGTTTCTATGTCTTCTTGAATGCTTACTACTTGTTGTGCTTTATTTAGTGCTTTGCAAAGTCCTCTCCACTTCCCTTCCCGCCCTTATCTCTGGACGATTGGCCTCCGATGTGCCTACCTGCTCTGATTTCTTAACTCTCAGCAAGGGCTTTCTGTGCGGCCACATACGCTGGCCTAAGTTAGTTTGGAGAAACCATTAGCTGTCCAAAGTGGCTTAAATAGCCAAAACGGGCATAGGTGGCTGGTACCACCCTCTTTTGAAAAAAAAACTAAACGAAAAAATCCTAACTAACTCACTTACACTGGCGCAAATTGAATGTGCAAAATGAGGACTTTTAAGATACTCCAGAAAAATCAAGTTGCTCCACAAAAAATGGAGCAACTCCTGGCCAATTTTGAGCCCTATGTCTTATATACAAGAAGAACAAAGAGAGTGAAAGGCTCCTGCCTGTTGGAACTCTTGCTCGCTTATCATAAAAGTGTTCCTTCAAGGATGTAAGTGACAATTATATAGAATTAAATTGAATGTACAACATAGAAACAGGCCATTTAGCCCAACAGGTCTATGCCGCCGTTAATGCTCCACACGAGCCTCATCCACCCCTCATCATTCAACACTATCAGCTTGTCCTTCGATTCCTTTTCCCCTCATGTGCTTTCCTAGCTTCCTCTTAAATGCATCTGTGCAACTGCTTTACATTCTCACCACTCTCTGGGTGAAGAAATTTCTCCTGAATTCATTATTGGATTTATTAGTGACTATCTTCTATTTATGGTCCCGAGCTTTGTTTTCCCAACAAGTGTAAACATCTTCTCTACGTTTACCCTATCAAACCCTCCCTTAGTCTTAAAAGACGACATAGAAAAGCCACTATTAAACAGTGGCATATTATTAATAAGTGATAAGCTTTGCATTTCCTATTGAGCCCTTGGTGCCACCACTTTACTATACTAATGGGGCTGTGTTTTTCGCACTTGTTAAAGGTGAGGATGTCAGTACAGGTTGTACCTCTCCAGTCCGGGACTCTTTAGTCCAGTAACATCCCTGGTCCGGCATGAGTTCTGGCATGGGTGGCGTTCCGTGCTGTTCGTTGAGGTAAGCGGGCCGGGCAAGGAAAGGGAAGGGAAGGGCAGATGGCTGACTGAGGCGCCAAAGCTGGGCCTGGCCCCAGGCTCTCTCTCTCTCTCTCTCTCTCTACCCCTGCCACCTGCCACCGCTACTACTGCTCTCCTGCCGCAGTGGCTCAGCAGGAGGTTTGGGACCCAGTCAGAGGCTCGGGGCTCGGCGGCTTGTGGCTCAGCTCTCTTTCTCTCCCTGCCCCATCGCCTCTGCTCTGGCCCGCCGCTTCTCTTGACTTCTGGATGACTAAATGCTGCACAGTAGGCCTCTGCGCAGCGCATGCGCAGAATACGTCCAGGTCATTGTCACCAGTTGACCTCCCATGATTCGGAAAATTCTTTGGTCCGGCATCGGTCAGGTCCCATGGGTGCCGGACTGGAGAGGTACAACCTGTAGTGGGGAACGGGACACTGCCTATGAACGTTAAGAGGTAAGGCAAATGTTTCATTTAATCTGCCGCAACAACAGAGGAGCACCAGTACCGACTGGGACGTCAACACTTCTCGCACCAGCCATCCTGTAGCCCCCCTGAGAAAGAGCGTCAAATTAGTGCTAAATGTAAGAATTTTTTTTGTGCAGTCGGCCCATGCCTACTGGAAACTTTTTGAAGCTGCCTTAAACTCACTAGATGTAAGACCTTTACGTCATCCCATCAATTTGAGCTAGATTGCCACCCAATCTAAAGGTGTAAAACCAGTCTCTGATCCATTGCCCCACCCAGTGCTTGTAATTTGGAATAAGATGAGTACTTGTTCCCTGGCACACTCAAAATATAATGGCGATATAAAAGTGCATTGGATTATAGTCAAATAAATAGCCATTGAAACAGCCTTACTATCCTGCATAATAATAATTGTGCTTTGATAATAGCCTTGCGTCTAACGTTTGCCTATCAGATACCAGATATCCCACTTTATTGCAATCTTTATTCGAAAACAGAGACAGACCGGGCATTTCATCTTGGATTCTTCTGACCTGCAGTTGAATTTACAAGCAGATTACTGACCTGTAATTGATCTCAGGGAATTGCAACCAGTTACAATTAGTTGAATCCCCATAGGAAGCATTCGAGCTCTTAAAGGGACAGCCTAGATTAGCAGTTAAACATCTAAAGCACGCTCCATGTCTGACATCATAGGTAATTAGCTTTTGCATTATGATGCGCCTTTTGTGTTGGAAAGACTCAAGATGCCTCAAGCAATGAATTACTTCTTAAAGGGTGACTACTGTTGTGAAGGTGAATTTCTAATACCAGAATGAACATCATTAAATGGAATAACAATATATTGTCCCTCAGTCTATGTCATGAATATACTCTCAATAAAGATTGCTTAACTAAAAAGGAGCCATTGGAAAATATCATCTTATAAATCGTCAAGTCTTAAGGGACTTGCACGTGAGTCTGAGTGTCCTGGTCAAGATTTATCCCTCATACATGCCTTGATACTCACCAAATGTCTCACAAATATATGGTGTGCTACTGAAGCACTTAAAAGAAAGAAAGGAATTGCATTTATAGAGGGTCTTTCACTACCTCAGGACATCCCAAAGCACTTCACAGCCAATTAAGTACTTTTGAAGAGTAGTCACTGTTGTAATGTAGGAAGTGCAACAGTCAATTTGCGGACAGCACGTTCCCACAAACAGCAATAAGAGAAATGACAAGACAATCTGTTTTTAACACTGTTGTTGGAGGAATAAATATTGGCCAGGACTTTCCTGCTCTTGTTCGAATAGTGCCATGGGATCTTTTACATCCACCTGAGAGGGCAGGCGGGGCCTCAGATTAATGTTTCACCTGAAAGACGGCACCTCCGAGAGTGTAGGGCTCCCTCAGTCCTGCAATGGAGTGTCAGCCTGCATTTAGGGGAAGTCACGGGCTGCAGGCGTGCAGACTGCTCACACTGCATGCAAGCTGCCACCTTACATCTGTGCCAGTGAACCTCATTAAAAGCTTGTTTTACAATTTGAACGGCTGGAGGTGACGTGAAAGGATAAAAGGGAAAAAACAAAGAATGAAATAAGGAAATATGAGAGTTAATTATCTAGCGCCACTTTTAGAATGTGTTGACTCCACCTTGCTGTGCTTTTGAGGCATAGAGTTCTCAAAGTACTTTATATTACATGACTGATAGTCCCTGACAATTCTTGTAAGCCTATATTATTGAAGTATATAGGGCAGATTAACTCCTTCACTGCCACAGCCTTATAGGGGCAGCCTCCTGTATGGTGTTAACCAGTTTTTACCTGTACCGCATGTCTTCCAAACTTAATGAAAAAGGACACTTGCATGCACTCCAGATTTAAAGTGGTCCACGGTCCGCTTCCCTGAAAGGCTGAATATCTGTAAAGGGGTCGATGAATAGAGTGTGCAATTGCACTGTTTCCCGTGTCAGCCATGGAGGATAGGCTTGTTCTTAAAGGAGAAGGTTAATCTGGCTGACTTCCATTGGGCTGAGATGGGACAGGCATCCTGCTCTGTCAGGTACACTCTGACTCCGACGCAACCAGAGGATTAGCTGGTTCAGTACTGGATCCCAGCCAGACTGGGAAGGCTGCCAGTCCCCTGTCAACTCTGATGGCTGCCGGCCAGAGATGGACCCAACAAATATGTCATCGGAGCAGGTTTTATCCGTTTGGAAGAGCTGACACGACTGGTCCCCACGAGGCTGCCAGATCTGAGAATATCTCCGCCCAGATAAGAAACATTTTAGCTGCGTTTACATCAGGCCTTCGGTTCAGGCCAACATCTGTGAGTCAGCTCCTGGTGTTTATGCTGTTGAAAGTCCGCTCTCTCACCGAGAGCAGGGACTCTGGGAGCTTGGGTCCCTGATACAAGGCATCCTGAAATCTGAATTTTAAAAGTGTTAAAAAAAAAGTTTTTGAATGATTTTGTTTTCCTACCAGGTCTTTCTTCACAATGAAGGTGCTTACCTTCGCCCCACAATTTTAACAGCCCTCTAATGGTTTCTGGCTGAATAGCTGATGTGGGAGCACAACAGTGGAGTAAACAATCACAAAAAAGGCAGAGCTTTTATGGCAGAACTTGTTTTTTCTAGAACTGAACTCGCTCCACACCTCCTCTTTATCATAAGCCAAAGTTGACCTGTAAGGCGCTGCTCATGATCCTGAAGCCGAGTTTCTTTCACTTCAACATCGCATAACTGATGAGGTACAATGGGGAGACTTTGAACAAAAAAGGTTGGCATTCACTGAGAAACAAGGGCACATTCCAGGCACACAGGCTTGTTCTTCACACCTGCAGAGAATAGGCATGTGGGAATCAATCTACTCTGCACAGCTGGCGTCCCCTAAAATTCCATTAGCACCTAAAAGAGACGAAAGTTCTGTACTGAGTTTCTTCGTAATTACAATCAAGAGTTTACGATTGATTTAGTATCTTATTGTGTTGCATAGAAAAAACAAATGTCATTTATAATCGAGCCTTCATTGTAGATAAACATACAACAGGGCCACCCATTAAACACAACACTTGAGATTCAGCTCCACGAACTGCAGTGGAACTGAGGACTAGGCGCTGCGTATAACAGGCGTCCGATCCCATAACGCCCCTTTTACACCAGACGAAGTTCTAGGCCCAAATATTCTGGTAAATCTCCAGTTTTTAGGTGGCTTATAGTTTACCCACCCACTAAGTGGCAGCTATAATTCACTGGTAGCACTCTCGCTTCTGCCTCACAAAGTTGTGGGTTCAAGTCCCACTCCAGAGAATTTAACCCATAATCCAGGCTGTTAGTCCAGTCCAGTACAATACTGTTGGAGGTGCTGTATTTCAGAAGAGATGTTAAACCAAGTCTGCCCTCTCAAGTGGATGTAAAAGATCCCATGGCACTATTTTGAGGAACAGCAGGTGAGATCTCTCTTGTGTTCTGGTGTTCTGGCCAATATTTATATAGAAATATTTACTGTGGAAACTAGTATGAAATGATTAGCTTTCTTTCTCAAGTTTCATATTTTGGACTTATTAAAGTGTGACAGTTGCTGTTAAAACTGCTATGTAATAGTAAGACTCCACTAGCACAGCTCACAATAAGGGTGGGATGTTTTATAAAGATAGGAACATGTTATGTTATTCTTTTATTAAAGTATATATGATTGGCCCTCTAAGGATAAATTGCTGTTAAATAAACTCTAAATTCATCCACTCAGCATCCATTTTTTGGTTGATAACTGGTCCAGTAAGCCCTCAAAGTAGCGGTCAGGAAGCACCCACACATTTCCGGCCACAAGTGCGACACCCACCACACATTGTGAAGGAAAAAAATAAGCAGACATATGAAATCGCCATTAAGCTTTTTCCACATACAAATAAGGGGCCTAACACTGGCTTGAGGTCCTGCCTCCACGATTGGTTTGCCCTGAGGTAGCCAGCGCCATTGCGGTCTTCACTCAGCAAAACCAGCCCCAGGGATCGCCTGACAAAAAAGAAAGTTAGTAGCTTACCTGAATCTAGAGCCGGAAGAGTAGGTGTGCTTCTCCCGACCCCACCATCAAGTACCCAATCGCCGTCACTCCACCTGCACCCCGCCCCCCCCACCCCCCCCCATTGCTGCCACTCAACTTCCATCGTTGCTGCCCACGACCCCGACCCCAGATCTCACCCACTCCTGACACCCCGATCCTGACCCCAACTCCCCATCTTCCCTGTTCATCGTCCAGACCCATGACCCATAGTCACCGCTGCTCCTGACCACCAATCCTCCCCCATGGCCTCCTCTGCTGACTATAATGTATTTGCTTCATGGGTGATTTGCTTAAGAATTCATAGCAAAAGCTATTGCTATTCATCATAGGCAGTCCCTCGAAGCGAGGGTGACTTGCCTCCATGCCGAAAAGGGATGATGAGTTCACAGGTGTTTCAATGAAGGATCTAATATTGCAGATCGCGAACTACATCCTGAAGGGTGGAAGATGCCTGTGCGTGGATTTTTTTAACGTGTGGTGGCCGTTGCACACCAGCCACCACACGGGCTTGACAGAGCTAGACGTTGGTCCAGTGGCGAGGGTTAACCAAGACAACTGGAGACCAGCTCTGCTGCACGGACCTAGTGCACACACATATCGCAGTGTGGGCTGGCCCGTGCTGCCCCGGGCCCTCGCCTCTTCTGGGCTCCAAACTCTTGCCTCTCTTGGGCCCCGATCACATCCCTCTACAAACTCTTGCCGCTCCTTCATCCCGACCTCGCCACTCCTGCTGTACCTGCCCACGCTCCAATCAGCCGTCGCCCTCCTGCAGCAGCACACGCTGCTCCCTGCAGTGCTATGCTGCTGCATGCTGTTCCCTCTAATGGCCCCGCCTGCTGATGGTCTTGCAGGCCGGGACTACGTCAATTTCCAGGCCGGACTGCCGCACGCTGCTCCCTCTAATGGCCCCGGCCTGCTGAAACATGTGCAATAACTGAGTGCCCAGCTTTCTTCACAGTGAGAGATGAACCCATGTCAAGTGGTCTCTGATCTGGGAAGCAACAGTAACCACCACCATTATTGCTATTCATTGCTATTAAGAACTAGTTGGTTTATTGGCAAAGGTTTAACAATCATGCTACCGCTACACATTACCAGTTCATCCACCAGGCTCACAACCATCTGCCTCATCATGGATCCCCTGAACCCAACTGGCTGGGGTTTTATTGACTCTTGTGACCATCACGTGACTGACTAAGCCACTCCCAACTGAATAGATCAACAAGCCTGTGAGCATACTCACAGGTACATATATTACATTGACCCTGATCCGATCCCCTCAGCCGTCCTCCGCAATCCCTAGACTCCCGATCCTGGTCTCACCTGATTCCAGAACCAACCACCAGATCTACTTACCTGAGGGCTGCCTGATATTACACAACTATTCGCCAACGGGCTCCATTATAATGAGGCCCGAGGCTCAATATCTGGGGCGCCCCGGGCCTCACCATTCAGGTACAGAGAATATACGCTTCGCACGCCCAGCACACTCGAATCTATGGGCCTAGTTTTGTACAACAATTAATTAAGAAGCTACATATATTCTGTCTCAATTATTTTATATTCTCAGAGAATTCCTTAGTTTCATTTTTTTTCTTGAAGTGTAATGGACAACTGAAGATAGAATGTATGTGATGGGCCTTCCAGGCAGTTCTGGTGGACTTTGGCCATAACTCCAGCTGGAGATTGGACTAAACTTGATCTCGTCTTGACCTTAGACAGAAGTTCCCAAGGAGCTTGGCAAAGGCAGGACCTCCGTCTGCCCCTTAACTGGCCAACCACGCTATTGGGACAGGGGCCAAGTGAATACTCCCAATGCTGGAAGTTTCTGCATCCTCAGACTACAGGGGATATCTCATAACATCGGGGGCTAGTATGCTCAAGGAGAAGAAGCCTTCATTCCAATGCAAGTAAGCATCAGAACATTGCACTGTCGGAGATACCATCTTTCAGTTGAGGCCCCGTCTGCTCTCTCAACTAGACGTAAAAGATCCCATGATACTATTTCGAATAAGAGAAGGTGTCCTGGCCAATATTTATCCCTCAATCAACATCACTAAGACATATTATATGGTCGCTATCTCATTGTTGTTTCTGGGATCTTGCTCTGGCCAAATCTGCTGCCGCATTTTCTACATTACAACTGTACTTTAAACGTTACTGTTGATGAATTTTCAGCAATATGCTTGGTGTACTGGCCAATATTTATCCCTCAACCAACACCACAGACTGTATAGTCAGTTAACTCATTGTTCCTTGTGGGAGCCGGATGTATTCAAATTGGTTGCCGTGTTACCTACATTACAACAGTGCCTACACTTCAAAAGTACTTCATTGGCTGTAAAGTGCTTTGGAACATCCTAAGATTGTGAATGGGGCTATATAAAGGCAAGTACTTCTTTCATAAGAAAGCAGGGAATGAGAGAAGTTCATTTGGTTGAATTAGATGGTAATTTATCTACATCCTACAATGTTTATTCTCAGTATGAGATTCCCAAGGTCCTTGGAGCTCAGGATACATAACCTTCCAGACAATGTCCAGGAATCTTTCTGTACTTATCTTTACAATCCTCAATCACTCTCTAAAGTGATCTTCCAAACTAGATCTTCAATTACCTCTTTTCTTTCTGACCATCGCATTACATCTTTAGCTGGGAGTCCTTTTCCCCATTTGCACTACTGCTGAGTGGTGAGCAGGGTGTCCTAGGGAAGAGTGTGGGGACCATTACTCTTTCTTAATTTACCTCAACAGCTTAGATTCAGAAGCTCAGTGCAGTTCGGTTACAATCGCAGATGATACAGAGCTAGGCGGGGTAGTTGATTCTGTTGAGGCAGCTCAGAGAACACAAAATGAGTTGGACAATATTTCATGGATTTTCCTGCTCCCGCTTGGCATTGCATTGGGATTTCCTTGCACTGGATATTAATATGGCAAGCCTCATTTCTGTTGCTGTGCACTAATTAAAGAAAAAAAAATCAGCAATGTTCTCACTGTTTTCCTTTGATTTTCAGAACTTGGAACTGGAGTGTCAGGAGCAATAGAGGGACCGCGCATGGACAAGTTTGGAAACCATGTTCTAATCAGATAGATTTGTGCTTGTGTTCCAGGGCAACACCTTGGCTGCTCTCAGGACTTTGATGGGACGGGACAGGTCTTTGCCCACGCCTGGTACTTGGCCGATATCCATTTTGACGATGCTGAACATTTTGTTGTCACCAACAACGGTCAGGGCATTAATCTCCTTACGGTATTTCATGTCTTTTTTTATACACTGCGATTCTGACTCTCCCTCAAAGCAGCAATATGCCTTAGAATCATAGGGAGTTATTTTGGCCAAAGGGTGAAAATAGGCACTCAATAGTTGCTGTGCTATTAAGCCACATCTGTTTGAAAGTTCTGGATCGCTGTCCGGTGAGCCCCGGCTAAAATATTCAAGTGCAGACATCAGGCGAGAGCGAGATTGGACTCGGCCCCAATGCCCTCCATGGTTGAATAGCCTACTGAATAGACTCAACAGCTTCAGTTAGGGGAAGAGAGGAGAAAACTGCCAAACCATTAAAATAAAGTGGTACAGCAGAGACAAAACAATCTTTGAAGCTGTAATGTAATATTTGGGGTCAGGTGACAGCTCGAAAATGCCTGAGCTTCGCTCTCAAGGTATCACCTGGACCCCGCAATTATCTGTAATTGTTCACATGAATGCAGTAATCTCTGTTTGCTGAAAATCAGTAAAGAGAAATCACGATGTTCTTGGAAATTACTTTGGTACGGATTAAGAACAGATTAGTTTAAAAAAAACGTTACAGTCAAACAGGCAGGATGGGATCAATCCAGCAGTTCATGAAAAGAATAATGTGCCTTCACTTTGTTAAACATCTCAATGAACCTCCACAAAAGCTGGAGGAAAAGGGATACTGCACCTTTAAGTAAACCTCATTGTGCTACCTTTTTCCTTTTAAGTAACCTAAACCAAGAAAATGATCTCCTTGTTGTACCTTGGGTTTGCAGACTACTTCCTTATATTCTTCTCTTTCAGGTCGCTGTCCATGAAATTGGCCATGCACTTGGTTTGTCCCATATCTACCGAACAGGCTCCGTGATGCACCCAAATTACAACACACGAGGTGAAAACTTTGAACTGGACTGGTTAGACAGAAAGGCGATGCAGACCTTATATGGTAAGTACAGGCACTGGAAGCATGTGTGCCGTTGAGGGGTAAGGGGACTATTCCATTTAACAAAGAGGAGAAATGGAGGGGTTGCACTTCTTACTGAAGTTGTCTACATCCTTCCTTTTCATTTAAATAGAACAAAAATCTCGTCCTAGATTTATTTAAATTTCTTTTGTCTCGGGAAGACTTTGGAATAGGATCTTCCTCAGTCCTAGGCCACTCCAGTGATATCACATTCAGGGGAAGCCCCATACCTCTCAGAGCTGCTCCATCACAAGCAATGGGAGCCTGCAGCTTTGGGAGAGCCAGATATAGCTGATCTTTGGGAAATCTGCAGCCCCAAGCCATACCGAAGTCATGGCCACTCTGCCCCCGCAATTTAAAATGGGACCCACTGCCCCACCTTATAATCAACAACTCTTGAGCAGCCAAGAAAAGATGGTCTTTAAGGTAGTGAAAGCTTTTTGCTTCAGGTTTATCAGGATAGTTGCCCCTACAACCACAGCCTAGTTATGGAGGTTGTACCCTATGCTGATGAAATGCCCTTCCACTTTGAGGAGGGCATTTCACCGTGCCCTCATCCAATCTAATACTCGATCAGCATCTGAAAATCTGTGTTAGTGCCTGTTCCACTTTCAATAAGAACAGCAATTTGCACTTATACAGTTCTTTTAACATAGGAAACATCCCAAGGTACTTCACAGGAAAGTAATAGATGGACATTGGCACCAAGCCAAAGAAGGAGAAATAAGAGATGTGACTAAAGGTAGATTTTAAGGAGGGTTTAAGGGAGAAGAGGTATGCAGAGATGTTTAGGGAGAGAATTCAAGAGGTTAGGGCCTAGACGGCTGAAGGCGAGGCCGCCAATGATGGGGTGAAGGGAGTGTGGGATGCGTAAGAGGCCGGAGTTGGTGGAGGGTTGGAGGAGACTACAGAGATAGGGAGGGGCGAGACCATGAAAGCATTTGAAAATAAATGATGAGAAATTTAAATTTAAGGTGGACCGGGAGTCAATGTAGGCCTGTGAGCACAGGGGTGAAGGGTGAGCTGGACTTGGTGTGGATTAGGCTACGGCTAACAGAGCCTTGAATGAACTGAAGCTTATGGAGGATGAAAGATAGGAGACCGGCTAGGAGAGCATTGGAATAGTCAAGTCTAGAGGTAACAAAGGTATGAATGAGGGTTAGGAGATGGGCTGAGGCAGGGGTGGAAACGTGCAATGTTACAGCGGTGGAAGTAGGCGGCCTTGGTGATGGAGAGGATGTGGGATTGGAAGTTCAGCTCAGAATCAAATAGGATACAGTTGTGAACAGTCTGGTTCAGTCTCAGGCAGTGGCCAGGGAATGGTGCGACGGGAATGGGGTTTGTGGCAGGGCTGAAGATAAATTTTTAAAAGACTGACATTTCTATAGCACCTTTCATGACTTCAGGATATCCCAAATTGCTTTACAGCTAATGAAGTAGTTTTGAAGTGTAGTCACTGTTGTAATGTAGGAAACATGGCAGCCAATTTGTACACAGCAAGCTCCCACAAACAGCAATGTGGTAATGACCAAATAGTTTTTTTTGGGGATATTGATTGAGGCATAAATATTGGTCAGCACACCGGGGATAACTCCCATGCTCTTCTTTGAAATAGTGCCATGGGATATTTTACGTCCACCTGAGAGAGTAGATGGGGCCTCGGTTTAACGTTTCATCTGAAAGACGTCCGTCAGTACAGCGCTCCCTCAGTACTGCATTGGAGTATCAGCCTAGATAGTCTCAGCAGTGGAGTACCCACAAGCTTCTGATTGAGAGGAGAGAGTGCTACCAACTGAACCACGACTGACAAACATTGGCTTTGGTCTTCCCGATGATTAAATAGAGGAAATTGCGGGCAATCCAGGACTGGATGTGGGTCAAGCAGTCTGATAACACAGAGGCAATGAAGGGATCGAGAAAGGTGGTGGTAAGGTCAAGCTGGGTGTCGTCAGCGTAAAAGTGGAACCTGATGTTGTGTTTTTGGATGATATCAACGAGTGGCAGCATGTAGATGTGAAGCAGGAGGGGGCCAATGATAGATTCTTGGCAGACTCCAGAGGTAATGGTGCGGGAGCGGAAAGAATAGTCACTGTAGGAAATTCTCTGGTGACAACTGGATAGGTAAGAGTGAGAGGTAAGCCTCCAACTTGGCCAGAAATTGCACACACTACAGTGCATTACTTATATGATTTAGGTACTTAGCAATTAAGCAATGAGTTAGATTCAAGCTGGAAAGAGAGTCAATCTGCAAGATAGAGTTTGTAACTGTTGTTTATCTGTAAAGCATGCACTCCCATGTTCCGCCACCAGGGAGCTCATCCCCTGAAGTCCCAAGGGATCCCAGCATCCCTTGGGAGCACTGTATATAAGCCGGCCCCGAAGGCCTGTTCCTCACTCTGGAGTATCTTATTAAAGACTGAGGTCACTGTTACTTTAACCTCATCTGTGTTAGGAACACAATAACTGGCGAAGAGAATACAAATCTAACGCAAAGATGCAGCAAACTGTGGGCATCCTGGAGAAGTTCTCGGAGGTGAGGACTGGGAAGCCTATGTCGAACGGCTAGACCAGTACCTTGTAGCCAACGAGCTGGATGGAGAAGGAAGCGCTGCAAAAAGGAGAGCGGTCCTTCTCACAGTCTGCGGGGCACCGACCTACAGCCTCATGAAGAATCTTCTGGCTCCGGTGAAACCCACAGATAAGTCGTATGAGGAGCTGGTGTACACTGGTTCGGGAGCATCTTAACCCGAGGGCGAGCGTGCTGATGGCGAGGTATCAGTTCTACACGTGCCAGCGATCTGAAGGTCAGGAAGTGGTGAGCTACGTCGCCGAGCTAAGGCGACTTGCAGGACAATGTGAGTTTGATGGCTACCTGCAGCAAATGCTCAGAGACTTTTTTGTACTGTGCATTGGCCACGAGACCATCCTACAAAAACTTTTGACTGTAGCGACACCGACCCTCAGTAAGGCCATTGCAATATTACAGGTGTTTATGTACACTAGTGATAACACCAAACAAATCACTCAGCACACAAGTGCTAGCAATGTTCATAAATTAACTGGAGCTGTGTTTGCGAGCAGAAATGTACAGGGCAGAACCCACGAGTCTGCAACTGCCAGCGGGCCTTAGGTGACCCAGATGATTCACTGTCCCCAACAAAGGATGAATGCAAGGCAAATCACACTTAGTGTTAGTGTTATGGAGGCTTACATTCAGCCTATTCATGCTGCTTCAAAGGGTATGTTTGCAAGAGCTGTCGAACAATGGGGCACCTCCAACAAGCTTGCAAACGAGCTGCAAACTCTGCAAAACCTGCAAACCACCACGTGGCAGAGGAAGATTGGTCCATGGTGGATCAAAGCAATTTCGATCCTCAGAGAGAGGAGACAGATGCTGAAGTACGTGGGGTGCACACATTTTCGACGAAATGTCCACCTATAATGCTAAATGTAAAATTGAAAGGTTTACCCGTAGCCATGGAACTGGGCACTGGCGCTAGCCAATCCATCATGAGTAAAAAGATGTTTGAGAGATTGAGGTGCAACAAAGCATTCAGACCAGCCCTGAGCCCCATCCACACGAAACTGAGCACGTACATCATAGAGCTTATCACTGTCCTGGGTAGCGCCATTGTCAAGGTCACCTATGAGGGCACAGTGCATGAACTGCCACTCTGGATTGTCCCGGGCGATGGCCACAAACTGCTTGGAAGGAGCTGGCTGGGCAAAATCCGCTGGAACTGGGATGACATCTGAGCGCTATCACATGTCGATGAGGCCTCATGAACCCAGGTTCTTAACAAATTTCATTCCCTTTTTGAGCCAGGCATGGGAAACTTTTCCATGGCAAAAGGTGCGGATCCACTTGGTCCCAGAGGCACGACCCATTCACCACAAGGCGCGAGTGGTACCTCACATGATGAGGGAGAGAGTGGAAATCGAGCTGGACAGGCCGCAACGCGAGGGCATCATCTCCCCAGTGGAATTCAGTGAGTGGGCCAGCCAGATTGTTCCAGTACTCAAAAGTGATGGCAAGGTCAGGATTTACGGCAATTATAAAGTAACTATTAATCGTTTCTCGCTACAGGACCAATACCCGCTACCTAAGGCAGACGACCTATTTGTGACACCAGCAGGAGGCAAGACGTTCATCAAGCTCGACCTGACTTTGGCCTACATGATGCAGGAGCTGGAGGAGGCTTTGAAGAGCCTCACCTGCATCAACACGCCCAAGGGACTGTTTATTTACAATAGATGCCCATTTGGAATTCGGTCGGCTGCAGCGATCTTCCAGAGAAACATGGAGAGCCTATTCAAGTCGGTACCACACACGGTGGTCTTTCAGGATGACATATTGGTCATGGGTCGGGACACCGCCGAGCACTTACAAAACCTGGAGGAGGTCCTCCAGCGACTGGATCGTATAGGGCTGTGGCTGAAGAGGTCGAAATGCATCTTCACGGCAACAGAAGTGGAGTTTTTGGGGAGAAAGATCACGGCGGACGGCATTCGACCCACAGACGCCAAGACAGAGGCTATCAGGAATGCACCCAGGCCACGGAACGTCACGGAGCTACGGTCGTTCCTGGGACTCCTCAACTATTTTGGTAACTTCCTACCGGGGTTAAGCACCCTCTTACAGCCCCTACATGTGTTATTGCGCAAAGGTGAGAAACGGGTATGGAGAAAAAAAACAAGTAATTGCATTTGAGCAAGCCAGAAACATTTTATGCTCCAACAAGCTGCTTGTATTGGATAACCCGTGTAAAAGACTTGTGCTAGCATGTGACGCGTCGTCGTATGGAGTCGGGTGTGTATTACAACAACCTAACATTGCGGGGAAGTTGCAACCTGTCGCCTATGCTTCCAGGTGCATGTCTAAGGCCGAGAGGGCCTGGAGCATAATTGAGCAAGAGTCATTAGCGTGTGTGTTCAGGGTAAAGAAAATGCATCAGTACCTGTTTGGCCTCAAATTTGAGCTGGAAACCGATCACAAGCCCCTCACATCCCTGTTCGCTGAAAATAAGGGGATAAGTACTAATGCCTCAGCCCGCATAGAAAAGGTGGGCACTTGCGCTATCAGCATATGACTATACCATCCGCCACAGGCCAGGCAACGAGAACTGTGAGGATGCTCTCAGTCGGCTACCAATGCGCACCACGGAGTGGAAATGGCTCAGCCTGCAAACTTGCTGATGGTGGCGCAGCCCGCAGACTTGTTGATGGTCATGGAAGCATTTGAAAATGATAAATCACCTGTCACGGCCCGCCAAGATCCTCTGCTGCCCCGAGTAAAAAACTGTGTACTGCATGGGAGCTGGGCCAGCATTCCCGTTGAAATGCAAGAGTCAATCAAGCCGTTCCAGCGGCGAAAGGATGAGCTGTCCATTCAGGCAGACTGCCTGTTGTGGGGTAACCGCGTAGTGCTACCAAAAAAGGGCAGGGAGACGTTCATCTCAGATCTCCACAGCACACACCCGGGTATAGTAATGATGAAAGCGATAGCCAGATCCCACGTGTGGTGGCTGGGTATCGACTCTGACATAGAGTCCTGTGTATGGCAATGCAGCGTATGTGCTCAGTTGAGCAACGCGCCCAGAGAGGCACCACTAAGTTTGTGGTCCTGGCCCTCCAGACCATGGTCGAGGATCCATGTCGACCATGCGGGCTCGTTTCTCGGTAAAATGTTCCTGGTGGTGGTGGATGCTTTTTTCAAAATGTATTGAATGTGAAATAATTTCTGGAAGCACTGCCACCGCCACCGTTGAAAGCCTGAGGGCCATGTTTGCCACCCATGGCCTGCCTGACATACTGGTCAGTGACAACGGGCCATGTTTCACCAGTGCCGAATTTAAAGAATTCATGACCCGCAATGGGATCAAACATGTCACCTCGGCCCCATTTAAACCAGCCTCCAATGGGCAGGCAGAGCAGGCAGTACAAACCATCAAACAGCTCATTCAAAACCCGCCTGTCCCGAGTACTGCTCAGCTACCGCACGAGACCCCACTCGCACACAGGGATGCCCCCGTCTGAGCTATTCATGAAAAGGACACTTAAAACCAGACTCTCGCTGGTTCACCCCAACCTGCATGATCAGGTAGAGAGCAGGCGGCAGCAACAAAATGTAAACAATGGTCGCGCCACTGTGTCACGGGAAATTGATCTGAATGACCCTGTGTATGTGCTAAACTATGGACATGGTCCCAAGTGGATCGTGGGCACGGTGATAGCTAAAGAAGGGAGTAGGGTGTTTGTAGTCAAACCAGACAGTGGACAAATTTGCAGAAAGCACTTGGACCAAACGAGGCTGCGGTTCACAGACTGCCCTGAACAACCCACAGCAGACACCACCTTTTTCGAGCCCACAGCACACACCCAAAGGTTCAACGACACCATGCCGGACCAGGAAATTGAACCCATTGCGCCCAACAGCCCAGCAAGGCCAGGCTCACCCAGCAGCCCTGCAGGGCCAACAACACGCCAGCGCAGCGAGGGCACAGCCAACACACCAGAACAGACATTCGTACCGAGGCGGTCCACCAGGGAAAGAAAGGCACCCGACCGCCTCACCTTGTAAATAGTTTTCACTTTGACTTTGCAGGGGGGAGAAAAGTGATGTTGTGTATCTGTAAAGCATGCACTCCCATGTTCCGCCACCAGTGAGCTCATCCTCTGAAGTCCCAAGGGATCCCAGCATCCCTTGGTGGCACTGTAGATAAGCCGGCCCCAAGGCCTGTTCCTCACTCTGCAGTGTCTTATTAAAGACTGAGGTCACTGTTACTTTAACCTCCCTGTGTGCAGCCTCATCTGAGTTAGGAACACAATAGTAACAAAGCAGAGAGACGTCGAATGCACTTGTATGTAAAGTTGTTTCGCACTACCAGAAATGTAGTTATTTTTACGTGATCATTGGATGCTGGATTCTAGGGAACCCTTACAAGAGCATAAGGTAAGAGGAGCACGTGATATCAGAAGTGCTGAATTAGAAAAGTGGATAAGTGAAAAATAAGTCAATAACCGAAACAAAAAACCAGTGCTAAAAATAAAAGAGATGTTAATCTAGATATAGATTCATTGTACTCTCCCTTTGGTGACTGGAAATTCTGCAGAAATTTAGCAACATTTTAAGCAGTAACTGGAGTTCCAAAAAAACAAAATGGAAATGTAAGATTTGCCCGCATCTTATCGGAACAGTCGTAGATATTTACAATAATGCTTTCAGCTTTGAGGAAGGGAGAATTTGGTGCTGCATGTAACCGTTTGAGAAATACCACATAATGGGACCATTAACAGGCACAATCTTTTCACGTGTGTGTGGAATCCAGTGGTCAGTATGCAACTGAATTAAAATTAAGACCTGTGAATTTTGTGAACTGGCAGAATGACTAACAAGCGGCAGAATAATTTGCGGAAAGCCTAATAATTCTCTGAGGGAAAGGTTATTGAAGAAGCAAGCTGGTGTTGTCCAATATTTATCCCTCAACCAATAGTTGCGACTACACTGCCTGTATGGAGAGGAATTTCACCTCCTCACTGTTTATGTATGGAGAGGAATTTCACCTCCTCACTGTTTAGGGTCACGCATGAAGAATGGCTACTAAATCAATATAGTGATTGGACTGTTGGTACCTGTGGGAGCAACATATGGTATTTGATCATTTAAAGGTACTGGGGATGGATGGGTGGGGTGAGGGTGGTGTAGAATTGTTCTCATCACTATGTGTAGCATTGGGTTCAGTAGTGTAGTGGTTATGTTACTGTCCTAATAATCCAGCAATATGATTTCAAATCCTACCACAGCAGTTGAAAATTTAAATTCCGTTAAATATAAAAAGCTGCGATCGGGGAAAAAAAAGTGACCATGAAGCTTTTGGATTGTTGTAAAAACAAAACTGATTTACGAATGTCTTTTGGGAAGGAAACCTGCTGACCCTTACCCAGTCTGGCCTACATGTGACTCCAGTCCCACACCAATGTGGTTGACACTTAACACACCTACAGTAGTTCAGGAAACAGGCCCACCACCACCTTCTCAGGGTCGGGATGCCAGCCTTGACTGCGAAACCCATATCCCGAGAATGTATGATAAAAAATAAAATGCAATTGAAAATCTCAGTAAAGTACTGACCAGGAAACAAATCTTCAGCAACATATTTGTGTTCTGGCTTATATCAAGCAGCTCTTCTGGGATTCCACTTGGCCTACACTATACACGTTGTTTGCACTGAGCTTACATGTGACCTCTTCTACAAATAGTCGTGGCTGTTCTGCTTTCGGTGGTGAGGGATGCATTTTGGTTATGTGCAGTCAGCATTGGTAACATACTGTTCCTCCCTTGATTCACAGGTGTTTGTGAAGACACTTTCAGTACGGTTTTTGACTGGGTCTATCAGCATGTGAATTCCGTTGGCACTGTAACTTATCACTTCAATACGTACTTCTTCAGGAAGAGCTGGTACTGGATGTATGAGAACAAGAGCAACAGGACTCGCTACGGAGATCCAATTCCTATCTCCACAGGATGGCGCAATCTCCCTGATTCAGATATAGATGCGTTTGTTCATATCTGGACATGGAGTAGCAATCATGAGGCGAAGAGAGATGAACAGTACTTCTTCAAAGGTAAAATACATCTTGGTCACTGTTTATAGGAAGGTTTGGTTGAAGGGGACGATTACAATTCCCCAGCCCCTAGTTACCTTAATGATAAATGTGCTGCCAGATGTGAATTTGAATGATTCGGGCTAGAAAGATCCCACGTTCCATTTTCCAGGTTGTGCTGAGTCAGCTAAATTCAACATGTTGCTACAATTGGCCTCAGCTCCAATGACGTAATAAAGTCAAAATAATCAGTCTTGCTTCCAGCTCCCAAGCATTATCCAAGAAAGAACTTTCATTTATATAGCACCTTTCACAATCTCAGGACGTCCCAAAGTGCTTTACAGTTTTTCACTGCAATCAATGTTGTAATGTAGGAAAATAATCAACCAATTTATACACAGCAAGATCCCACAAAGAATAATGAGGTCACGACCAGATCATCTGTTATAGGTGTTGGTTCAGAGATAAAAGTTGTCCAAGGCACCAGAGGGCACTTCCCTGCTCCTCTTCACAACAGTGTCCTGGGATATTTTACGTCCACCTGAGAGGGCAGACAGAGTCTCAGGTTAATATCTCATCCAAAAGACAGCACCTCCAACACTGTAGCACTCCCTCAATACTGAACTGAAATGTCAGCCTGAATTATGAGCTGAAGTCTCTGGGGTGGGATTATGAGCCCACAACCTTCAATACTCAGAGGTGAGAGTACTACCCACTGAGCCACATCTTGCACTCAAAGTAAATCAATTGGCTCTTGCTGGGATTTGTATGCCTGTGGATGACAGGTGAGAACGTGGTTGAGCTCATTTGTAATATCTTCTACAGTTGAATAGGCCACCAACCCTAATTGTCTGGGCTTACGTACGAAGAATGGCAACTTCAGTGAAGTCCCAGGTGAGGTGCCCACCTCTGCACCTTTAGGGTAGAAGAGAGACTTTCATATGCTAGTAAATGGAACATGGGAGTGTGTCCCTCTGGGCTGGATATAAATACGATGGATTTGTGAAATAAATGCTGGGGTCAGTTAGAGATCTGAACCCTGGCTTTGTTTGACTGACAAGTCAATTCAGAGTTTGCCGACAGGTGTGTAAAGGAAAATGTGCAGCAAATTAATATTGCTTTGCATCTGCAAAAAGGAAGTCAGGATCAGGAAGTGAAAAATGAAAATTAGTCTAATTGTAAGAATTATTGAAAAAATGCTAAACTTTCTCACATTTACACCCAGCTTGGAAATGTTCAATTGTTTTTAAACTTACTTTTCCATTGTCTACTATAGTTGTCAAGAGCAAGGAACTCGATCATGTGGAAAAAATGCTCCAAATTAGGTGTAGATTAATTAAATATGCCTAGTAAATTTGACCAGGTTAGAATGCATTTGACAAGGATTGTGTCTGAGAAATGTTTGGAAAGAAACATAGAAACATAGAAAATAGGTGCAGGAGTAGGCCATTCAGCCCTTCGAGCCTGCACCACCATTCAATAAGATCATGGCTGATCATTTTTGCAACTTCAGTACCCCATTCCTGCTTTCTCTCCATTCCTCTTGATCCCTCTGGCCGTAAGGGCCACATCTAACTCCCTTTTGAATATATCTAACGAACTGGCCTCAACAACTTTCTGTGGTAGAGAATTCCACATGTTCACAATTCTGAGTGAAGAAGTTTCTCCTCATCTCAGTCCTAAATGGCTTATCCCTTACCCTTAGATTGTGACCCCTGGTTCTGGACTTCCCCAACATCGGGAACATTCTTCCTGCATCTAACCTGTCCAATCCTGTCAGAATTTTATTTGTTTCTATGAGAGCCCCTTTCATTCTTCTAAATTCCAGTGAATATAAGCCCAGTCGATCCAGTCTTTCGAAGGGTTACACAAAAAATTTGCAGGATGTTATAAATAATTTAGCTTTATAAATAGAGGCATAGATTACAAAAGCAAGGAAGTTATGCTAAACCTTTATAAAACATTGGTTAGGCCTCAGTTGGAGAGTTGCATCCAATTCTGGGCACCACACTTTAGGAAAGATGTCAAGGCCTTGGAGAGGGTGCAGAGGAGATTTACCAAAAGGGAATTGAAAATGAAAAAATTACAGGGCTATGGGGTAAGAGCAAGGGAGTTGGACTAATTGACTAGCTCTTTCAAAGAGCCATCACTGGCGCAATGGGCCAAATGGCCTCCTTTTGTGCCGTAAAATTCTATGAATGTATTCTATGATTATAAGTGTCTGGTGGGGCATGTTACATGCAAGTCTTTTAATATATTGCTAACAGATCTCCCCTGCTGTTGCTCATTATGAGTGTGTGTAAGTGCTGTATTATAACAATAAACTGTGACAGGTAAAGTGTTACAGGAAATGAGTGTGACATTAACAGGATGTGCATGCTACGTGCAAGACTCTTAGGGGCCAAGACTGCCCCTTTCCTTAAGGTCTCTTAACATCAGAAAGTGGCGGCCGTGCTGCAAAGTGCAATGACCGCCGACTTTTCGTGTAATGGCCGCCATTATCGAAATTCCACTCCCATATTGTCCCAGCGATGACCCATTCCCCTCCCCCTACCGCTCCGCCGCTGCCGATCCGTGTTATGTGTGTCATAGTCACACTGCCGATCTATCCCCCTCCTCCAATCCCCCCCAACAGCGAAATTCCGCTGTAAAAATCTTCGGCCCGCCCGACAGTGCCAAAACAAGCTTTTTCCCGGTGGTCCAGTGAGGCTGTGGCCTTCTGTAATGGCGGTGCAGCTTCCCTTAAAGGGGAGGACCCACTGCCACTGCCACCATTTTTTTTTGTCGGCCGACTGCCATGTCGGCCCAACAATTATGCCTCTGGGTTCGGCTGGGCTGCCAGTAGGCAGCCTGGCACCCCCTCTTGGGTGCCAGGCCGCTGGCCTGGCCGAAACCTTCCCTGGTGGCCCAGTTGACCAAAGTTTTTTAAATCGCGAAGGCGCTACCCTTTAAATGAAGGGGAGAACTGTGGTGATGCGGCACTGTGATGATGTCATCGCGGTGGTCACTTCTGCCCCTCTGGTGTTGCCACTGCCGCGTATCCGCCTCCATTAAGAGAGACTTCCGAATCCAAGAGAAAAAAAACAAAGAGTGGAATTTCACTCAAGAGGCGACCTCAACCACCGCAGCGGTAAAACACACAAAACAGGATGGGAGCGCCCCGTTTCGGGTGGGGGAAATTTCGGCCTCTGGCATTGCTCGTGGTGAATCCTGTGATTCCTGATCTCTCTTTCTCCCACCTGTCTATTTTCTGTGATGTCTGTTTCTTTCTTTCATAATCTATTCTCCCTCTCCCTCTAACTCCTTCTGTCAGATAAAACATTAAACCGAGACTCAGTCTGCCTCTCAGGTAAAAGATCCCATAGCACAATTTCGAAGACGAGCAGGGAAGTTATCCCCGGTGTCCTGGTTCACTTTATAACTCAACCAACATCACTAAAAGATTATCTGGTCATTATCACATTTCTGTTTGTGGGATCTTGCTGTGCACAAATTGGCTGCTGCATTTCCTACCTTTACAACAGTAACTACATTTTAAAAAGTACATCCTTGGCTGCAAAGTACTTTGGAACATCCTGAGATCGTGAAAGGAGCTATATAAATGCCATGTCTTTCTTTTTCTTTTTTAAAATCATTATTTATCATGCAGTGCAGGCCTCCCAACAGTAGGTGACACCAGTATTCCAGCATCCACAGTATTTTGCTTTTGTATTAGGTGACACTGTTGCATCTGTTATCATCCAGCCACCGTTCTGGCCCATATCGTTATCTGTGGGTGCACTGCTCATCCTCTGCTCCTGGGCCATTTCTCTACTCCACCTAACCTGTTGCGTGTCCTCTCGTTATCCCTGGCATGGCCTGCCTCCGTCCTCTGCCTCTCTCAGGCCTCCTCCTCCACTTTCTCTGGTTGTACTGGCCAGTCCTGCTCTCAACTACAAGCCGGAATCAACACGGACTCTTGTACTTCTCAAGCCTGCCTTCCTGCTCCAAGCTTGATCTTCACCTGAACTGTCACCTTTCTTCCTGACCTAATCATTCAAGCTCTAACCCCCACCCCGCAGCCCCTAATATATCCTTACTATGCAGTATAAATGCACACAAGGCCCATACTTGAGATAAGATCACTCTGTGACCAGTTACCTTTATTACTAAGACCTCAAGAGAGAGACGGTGGGTGGAGCTTCCCCTTTTATACCGGAAAGTCCAGGTTAGGAGCGTCTCCCACAAGTTCGCCCCATGTGGTCAGTGTTCTCAAGGTGCACAACGCAGGTCAGCTTATACATGGGTTACAATGACAGTTGAATACATGACATCACCTCCCCCCCAAAGTCTTATTGGGATCACAGGTTAAGGCTCTCTGGTGGTTTACGCTCCCTTGTAGAGTGCCTGAGTTGGGGCTCCGGTTGTTGGGCGCTAGCCTGAGTGTCTGCTGTTTGCAGTGCCTCAGGCATGTCTGGACTGCCCACAGTGACTGGGCTCTCCTCCCTTTGGTTCCAGTGTTCGGTCACCTGTGGTGGAGTAAACTCAACGTCGTGTTCTTCCTCTGCTTCTTCTATGGGGTTGCTGAACCTCCTTTTAGTTTGTTCCACGTGTTTGCGGCAGATTTGTCCATTGGTAAGTTGAACTACCAAAACCCTATTCCCCTCTTTGGCAATCACAGTGCCTGCAAGCCATTTGGGCCCTGCAGCGTTATTAAGGACAAAAACAAGATCATTGACATCAATACATCGCGCCCTCGCATTCCTGTCATGGTAGTCACATTGTGACTGATGCCTGCTCTCAACAATTTCTTTCATAGTAGGGTGTATAAGGGATAACCTGGTTTTGAGCGTCCTTTTCATTAGCAGCTCTGCGGGTAGAACTGCTGTGAGCAAGTGTAGTCGGGATCTATTGGCCAATAGGAGGTGTGATAAGCGGCTTTGTAGGGAACCCCCTTGGATTCTGAGCATCTCCTGTTGGATTATCTGCACTGCTCATTCCCCCTGGCCGTTTGAGGCCGGTTTGAACAGTTCTGACATGGTTGATTCCATTGCCTGCCATGAAGTCCTGGAATTCAGTGTTTGTGAAGCACGGGCCATTGTCGCTGACCAAGACGTCCAGTAGACCATGGGCAGCGAACATTGCCCGCAGACTTTCTACCGTGGCAGAGGATGTGCTTGAATTTAAAATGTCACACTCAATCCATTTGGAATAGGCGTCTACTGCAATCAAAAACATTTTTCCCATGAAAGAACCTGCGTAGTCCAAATGGAGGCGTGACCATGGCTTGGAGGGCCAGGACCAGGGGCTAAGGGTGCGTTGCCCAGCTGAGCACACGTGTTGTCCCTGCGAACACAAAGTTCCAGGTCTGCATCTATCCCTGGCCACCAAACGTGTGACCTGGCAATTGCCTTCATCATGACAATGCCCGGGTGTCATTGTGAAGTTCTCTGATAAACACCTCTCTGCCCATCTGGGGCATGACTACTCGGTTTCCCCACAGTAGGCAATCGGCCTGAATCGAGAGTTCATCCTTACGCCTATGAAATGGTTTAAACTCCTCAGGGCATGCCCCGTACGTGGCTGCCCAGTCCCTATTCAGGACATATTTCTTAACTAAAGACAGTAGCGGGTCTTTATTTGTCCAGACTTTAATCTGACAGGCTGTCACAGGTGAGCCTTCGCTTTCGAAAGCTTCAACAGCCATGACCATCTCAGCATAGTGGTGGCTAGTGGTAGCCTGCTGAATGCATCGGCACAGTTTTCAGTGCCCGGTCTGTGCCGAATTGTGTAGCCATAGGCGGCTAACATAAGTGCACACCTCTGTATGCGGGCCGATGCATTCGCATTTATGGCCTTATTGTGGGCCAAAAGGGATGTTAGGGGTTTGTGATCAGTCTCCAGCTCAAATTTCCTGCCAAACAGGTACTGGTGTATTTTTCTTTACTGCATATACACATGCTAGCGCCTCCTTTTCTATCATCCCGTAGCCCCTTTCTGCCCGGGACAGACTTCTGGAGGCATAAGCTGCTGGCTGTAACTGACCATTGGCATTCTGCAATGCTGCAACACACACCCGACCCCATAAGATGACGCATCACACGTTAAAACTAGTTTCTTACATGGGTCATATAACGTTAACAGTTTGTTGGAGCATAACAAATTGCGTGATCTATCAAAAGCACTTTCCTGGCTGCTCCCCAGACCAAATCGTGACCTTTGCGTAGGAGCACATGTAGCGGCTTTAACAGTGTGCTCAATTTGGGAAGAAAGTTGCCAAAGTAGTTCAGGAGCCCCAGGAACGAACGCAGCTTCTTCGTGTTACAGGGTCTGGGTGCTCGCAGGATCGCTTCCATTTTGGACACAGTAGTTCTGATCCCGTCTGCTGCTACCCTCCTCCCCAGGAATTCTACCTCTGGAGCCAAGAAGTCGCACTTCGACTTTTTCAGTCGCAGCCCTACCTGGTCCAGTCTGCGTCGCACCTCCTCCAGGTTTTGGAGATGTTCTTCAGTATCACGAACCGTGAGGAGGATGTCGTCTTGAAAAACCACCATCCTTGGAATCGACTTGAGGAGGCTTTCCATATTTGCTGAAAAATCGCGGCGACCGAACGAATCCCGAACGGACATCTGTTGTACTCAAACAAGCCCTTGTGTGTTGTGATGGTGGTCAGCTTCTTCGACTCACTAGCCAGCTCCTGGGTCATGTAAGCCGAGGTCAAGTCCAATTTTGAAAAAAGTTTGCCACCGGATAGCATCACAAAGAGGTTCTCCGCTCTTGGTAGCGGGTACTGGTCTTGGAGTGACACCCGATTGATGGTGGCCTTGTAATCGCCACATATCCTGACCAACTCATCCACCTTGAGCACCGGCATGATCGGGTTCGTCCAGTCACTGAATTCGACTGGCGAGATGATGCCTTCCCTCAGCAATTCGCATTCTATCTTTACCCGCATTACATACGGCACCACTGTGGCCTTGTGGTGTACTGGCCTGGCTTCCAGGTTTATGTGAATCACTACCTTGGTCCCCATGAAAGTGCCGATGCCAGGTTGAAATAATGAGTCAAATTTGTCCAGGACCTGTGAGCATAATACTCACTCCACAGAAGAAATTGCATTGACATCGCCCCATTTCCAGTTCATGACAGCAAGCCAACTCCTCCCTAGTAGTGCGGGACAGTCCCCCGGGACAATCCAGAGTGGCAACTTGTTCTCCAAATCTTTGTGGGACACGCCTACCGTGGTGCTGCCTAGCACCGGAATGATCTCCTTTGTATATGTCCGTAGCAGTGCGCCAATCGGCAATAATTTTGGCCTCCTGGCCTTGGGCACCCACAACCTTTCGAACTGTTTGATACTCATCAGGGACTGGCTGGCCCCCGTGTCCAGCTCCATTAATACCGGGATGCCATTGAGGAGCACTTTCATCATTATCGGTGGTGTCCTGGTATATATACTCCACATGAACTCGCTGAACTTCAGCTCCCAACGATTTCCCCCAGTATTCATTTGGCCTCGTAGGGCTTACATCGAGCCCGTCCTCCTCGTACATCAACCTGGCTGCAGGCTTCCTGCACGTACGCGCCAAGTGGCCGCTGACGTTGCAGTTTCTGCGAGTATATAGCTGATACCTGCAAGTTCTGGCTGGGTGTTTGCCTCCACACCTCCAGCATGAGCTAGAGGCCCATTGGCGGAAACAAAAGGTCCATTACCAGTCAATCGTCTCTGACTGTCTTTGTAACTGTCCTTAAACGCACCATTAACAGGTGTTGATGGCCCCATTACTGGCCGCATTGTCTATTGTGATGGCATGAATCACCGTTCAGCTAGCCATTGTCTCTGTTGAATTCCCCCTTTGGGTTCGACTGCATGCTGGGGCATGTCGGATTGCCCTTGTCTGCCTAGAGAACTGTGTGCCCCGTTATCAATGTTGACTCCCTGGTCGTTTGCCGCATTTGAGCCAAGATTTTTGCCATAAATCATTCTGGTCTCTTCCTCCCCTGAGATAATTGTTTGGGCTATCAGAGCCGCCGCTTCTAAGGTCAAGTCTTTGGTCTCAATCAGTTTTCTGAAAACCCCAGCGTGCTCGATGCCCTCAATAAAAAAGTTTTGCAGCATCTCCGCTCTGCATGCATCTAGGAACTTACATAGGCTCGCCAGTCGCCTGATGTCTACCACGAAGTCTGGAACACTTTGCCCTTCTCGCCGCCGTGCATGTAAAACCGGTGTCTCGCCATGTGCATGCTGCTCGCCGGTTTAAGGTGTTTCCCAATTAACTTACTGAGCTCTTCGAACGTCTTGTCCGCCGGCTTCTCTGGCACTAGAAGGTCCTTCATCAGGGAGTACGTTCTAGATCCACAAACCGTCAGGAGATGAGC
The DNA here is from genome assembly GCF_044704955.1 of Pristiophorus japonicus. NCBI lineage: Eukaryota > Metazoa > Chordata > Chondrichthyes > Pristiophoridae > Pristiophorus > Pristiophorus japonicus. Next base: position 127,290,780 of record NC_091980.1, read on the forward strand.
CATGCGTTTGTCGGCCGAATCCTGTCCCAACCATTCCTTAGTGACAAAACTTTGCTGTAGTCTCTCAATAAAGTCGTCCCAATCATCACCAACACAGTACCTCTCTTCTGTGCTGCTAGTGGCCATGCTCGCGTGGTTTAAATCCCAGTTTTTCGTCGCCAATAATATGTCCTTACTATACAGTATAAATGCACACGAGGCCCATAGTTGAGAGAAGGTCACTCTGTGACCACTTACCTTTATTACCAAGACCTCAAGAGACAGACGGTGGGTGGAGTTTCCCCTTTTATACTGGAAAGTCCAGGTTAAGAGTGTCTCCCACAAGTTCGCCCCCTGTGGTCAGTGTTCTCAAGGTGCACAACTCAGGTCAGCTTATACATGGGTTACAATGACAGTTGAATACATGACAGCCCCCTTCACCTCCCCCTGCCCCTCCACCCACACCCCCACCATCACTGGAGTCTGCTTCAGATATTCCACACAAACTTAAGGAGGACACAAAGCCAGTGAGACTTAGAAAGGAAGAGATCGAGCAACAGAAAAAGGACCTGATTGGCATTGTGGTGTACAGTGTATCCTTATACTGTGAACAGAGATTATCTCATTGTTGGTACTGTTTGTGTGCAAAACATTTCTTTATCCTTAAAAGACTGTTTAAACGACAGGTTTATAAAACAATTAAAAATACTAATGGATTGTTAGTCTTTATCTTAAGGAGGCTGGAGTACAAAGTGAGGCAAGTTACATTTCCTTGATCAGACCCCATCTGGCGTATTCCGTTTAGTTCTGGGCACTACATCTCAAAAAAGATGTATTGGCCTTGGAGTGGGCGCAGTACAGATTGATACTGAGGAATAGAGCGTTAAACTATAAGGACAGGTCGCATAAATGTGGCTTTATTCTCTTGAGTAGTGAAAATCTGAAATCTCTCTCCCAAAAGGCTGTGGATCCTGGGGGCCAATTGGAACCTTCAAGGCAGAGATGGCTAGATTTTTGTTGGGTAAGGGTATCAAGGGATATGGAGCTAAGGCGGGTAAATGGTGTTGAGATACAGATCAGCCATGATCTGACTGAATGGCTGAACAGGCTCGAGGGGCTGAACGGCCTACGCCTGATGCTAATTGTTCAATGTTAATGAACCTGACTGAAATGAATTAAAACGCTGTGGAACACACTCATGGCCTCTCCATTTAGGCAACTGAGGAGAGAAGGAATCTGGGGCACAGGCAAAGACTTTGAGCGTCGGCTATCTTTACTTATGACCATCTCCTTTGCAGGGACGCAGTATTGGCACTATGACCCCATCAACGACATGGCTTTTACTCGAGATGCACATGGCAACAGCTATCCCAAGCTCATTAGTGAAGGGTTTCCCGGTGCTCCCAGCCCAATAGACACGGCTTATTTTGATGGAAAAGACCGGAATATTTATTTTTTCAGGGGCGATGAGGTAAGCTCAGCTATCATGTTTCTACACTCTGTTCACATCACCCATAAACTGTACTTCGTACATGTCAAAGTCCAGAAGTTGAAGCTTTAATTCACTTATAAACCCACATATAAGACCAAGATTATAGGTCCTGCAGGTTGTCACCCCACAGGAGTCATTGCAATAGATGGTACTGGAGCCCAATCCAGAGAGGACTCTGGCCTGCTCCTGCTCTAGACCCTCAGGGGTTGCTCATCTCTCTGAGGTTTCAGAGCTCCTTCTCCCCTTTCTCAAATTCCTGGTCTCTCGCCCTTCCTTTCAGGTTATGGTCTCTCACTCACTTAGACTCAGGACTTGTCCCTCCCCTCTCTCAAACTCTCAGTTTATCCAGCCCTTCTCTCAGTCTATCGCTCTCCTCTCTCAAACTCTCAGTTTATCCAGCCCTTCTCTCAGTCTATCACTCCCCTCTCACGGTCTCTTTCCTCTCTCTCAGACTCTCAATTCCCTCTCCTAATCTATCCATCCCCTCTCTCAGTCTATTTGTCCCCTCCCTCAGACTTGAAATAGTATCATGCGATCTTTTATATCCACCTGAGAGGGCAGAACTCCATTTAACATCGCATCCAAAAAGACAGCATCTCTGCCAGTGCAGTACTCCCTCAGTACTTCTTCAGTACTGCACTAGAGTGTCGGCGCAGATTATGTGTTCAAGTCCCTCAAATGGGTCTTGAACCCACAACCCTCTAAAGTAAATGCTGGTCCCTTAGAAGATGAGAAGGGGGATTTAATAATGGGAACTGTGGAAATGGCTGAGACCTTAAACAATTATTTTGCTTCGGTCTTCACAGTGGAAGACACAGAAACCATGCCAAAAATTGCTGGTCACAGGAATGTGGGAAGGGAGGACCTGGAGACAATCACTATCACTAGGGGGGTAGTGCTGGACAGGCTAATGGGACTCAAGGTAGACAAGTCCCCTGGTCCTGATGAAATGCATCCCAGGGTATTAAAAGAGATGGCGGAAGTTACAGCAGATGCATTCGTTATAATCTACCAAAATTCTCTGGACTCTGGGGAGGTACCAGCGGATTGGAAAGCAGCTAATGTAACGCCTCTGTTTAAAAAAGGGGGCAGACAAAAGGCAGGTAACTATAGGCCGGTTAGTTTAACATCTGTAATGAGGAAAATGCTTGAAACTATCATTAAGGAAGAAATAGCGGGACATCTAGATAGGAATAGTGCAATCAAGCAGACGCAGCATGGATTCATGAAGGGGAAATCATGTTTAATTAATTTACTGGAATTCTTTGAGGATATAACGAGCATGGTGGATAGAGGTGTACCGATAGATGTGGTGTATTTAGATTTTCAAATGGCATTCGATAAGGTGTCACACAAAAGGTTACTGCAGAAGATAAAGGTACGCGGAGTCAGAGGAAATGTATTAGCATGGATAGAGAATTGGCTGGCTAAAAGAAAGCAGAGAGTCGGGATAAATGGGTCCTTTTCGGATTGGAAATCGGTGGTTAGTGGTGTGCCACAGGGATCGGTGCTGGGAGCACAACTGTTTGCAATATACATAGATGACCTGGAAGAGGGGACAGAGTGTAGTGTAACAAAATTTGCAGATGACACAAAGATTAATGGGAAAGCGGGTTGTATAGAGAACATAGAGAGGCTGCAAAGAGATTTAGATAGGTTAAGCGAATGGGCTAAGGTTTGGCAGATGAAATACAATGTCGGAAAGTGTGAGGTCATCCACCTTGGGGAAAAAAAACAAAAAAAGGGAATACTATTTGAATGGGGAGAAATTACAACATGCTGCAGTGCAGAGGGACCTGGGGGTCCTTGTGCATGAATCCCAAAAAGTTAGTTTGCAGATGCAGCAGGTAATCAGGAAGGCGAATGGAATGTTGGCCTTCATTGCGAGAGGGATGGAGTACAAAAGCAGGGAGGTCCTTCTGCACTGTATAGGGTATTGGTGAGGCCGCACCTGGAGTACTGCATGCAGTTTTGATTGCCTTACTTAAGGAAGGATATACTGGCTTTGGAGGGGGTACAGAGACGATTCACCAGGCTGATTCCGGAGATGAGGGGGTTACCTTATGATGATAGATTGAGTAGACTGGGTCTTTACTCGTTGGAGTTCAGAAGGATGAGGGGTGATCTTATAGAAACATTTAAAATAATGAAAGGGATAGACAAGATAGAGGCAGAGAGGTTGTTTCCACTGGTCGGGGAGACTGGAACTAGGGGGCACAGCCACAAAATACGGGGGAGCCAATTTAAAACCGAGTTGAGAAGGAATTTCTTCTCCCAGAGGGTTGTGAATCTGTGGAATTCTCTGCCCAAGGAAGCAGTTGAGGCTATCTCATTGAATGTATTCAAGTCACAGATAGATAGATTTTTAACCAATAAGGGAATTAAGGGTTAATGGGAGCGGGCGGGTAAGTGGAGCTGAGTCCACGGCCAGATCAGCCATGATCTTTTTGAATGGCGGAGCAGGCTCGAGGGGCTAGATGGCCTACTCCTGTTCCTAATTCTTATGTTCTTATGTAACCCTCTGACCCAGAAATTAGTGCATTACTGACTGAGCCACAGCTGACACCTATCCACCAATAATAAGTCATCTCCTTCAGAAAACGAGAAAAATAGGAATGAGGAGTGGGGTGGGGCAGGGAAGGGGGCCGGGAAATACTGCGGGTGCCTTAAATTCAAAGCAACAGGATGTGAACCCAACTTCAGTGTAATAAAACTGGCCTGTTTTTTTCCCGATCCGTCGCACACATTAGTCCTTTTGTTGCATTTCTACAGGTGACCGCCTTCACCATCGATCTTAACCAGAAGGTTAACGGGTTTCCCAAAAAGATTGTGGACTTCTTCCCGCCGGTAGTGGCCGGCGACCATCCCGTGGGGAACCTGGACGCCGTCTTTTACTCCTACACGCACCGCACACTCTTCTTCATGAAGGATCAGTATTCCTGGAGGGTGGTGAGCAAAGTGGAACGCCAAGTCAATCCCGCACTGCCGGTCCGGGGCTTGCACGGACGCAGTCGGCTGTCCAACCAATGGTTCTCCATCTGTGATGTCCACGCGTCGATGCTCAGCGTGTCGTCCAGTTAGGGATTACAACTGACGCACATTCAAGACATAACGTCACCGTTGCAGGTGACCGTACCTACACTTAAGGCAGGGGTGAAGGGCAGGAGTGTGGGATGGGGGGGAGCTAACTGAATGGACTGTACGTGCATTTTGTAAATAAGCTCTGGACATCAACGCTAGATGCCTTTTGTCAAATACAGTTTTAGTTAAACGGGCGGGGGTTGGGTTGGTGGGGGGTATTTTGTCGGTTTTTAATGTAGCCCTGTTTCCTGGTCTCTTTAAATTTAGCAATTTGAGCTAAGAGACTATGAGACCAGTGTAACAGTCTTGGGTAAGCTGGAGTAATCCCGGGTTGACTAGGGTAGCCACCGAGGAAGTATCGCAGGTAGGCTGCGAGGGGTTCTCAGGGAGGCAGAAGCAATCGGAACACTGGTGAGGACAAAAGTGCGGCATTGGTGAGGTGACACATCATCGCTGCCCACGGCCATGCCGCGACAAAGGTATCAGTCCACAGTGAGAATGAACCTAAAAAGGGTAATAAACTAACTGGAAAAGACAAAGTTAAACTGCATTTTTGTATATGTAAGTACAATATGTATCGAGGACCAGTGTTTAAAGAAAATTACCTCCCATCATTACTACTGATCTCACTCACAATGCCAGCGCTCCTGTTTGGTGGCCCGTGAAGCGCCCTGGGACATTTTACTACGTTAACGATGCTGTATAAATACAAGTTGTTGTATAATTTGATGCGCCATTCTGTGTACTTGGAGCATGCTGATCATTTTAGATGTTTTTTCTTTTCCTTTCCTCATCAAGATAAGGCAGTGGACTCGTGGTTATGGCCTGGCCCCCCCCGCAACCTCCAGTCCTGTCACATAGGAACATTAGAAACAGCAGTCGGCTATTAAGTCCTCTCAGGTCTGCTCCATCATTCAGTTAGATCATGGAATCCCTGGCCAAAGACCGCCCTAAATGGAGGAAGAGCATCTGGGAGGGCGCTGAGCACCTCGAGTCTCATCGCCGAAAGCATGCAGAAAATGGAAGGAGCGTGCGGCAAACCAGACTCCCCAGCCATCCTTTCCTTCAATGGCTGTCTGTCCCACCTGTGACAGAAACTGTAATTCCCGTATTGGACTGTACAGTCACCTGAGAACTCACTTTTAGAGTGGAAGCAAGTCTTCCTCGATTTTGAGGGACTGCCTTTGATGATAAGCTGATCCAACCCTCAACTCCACTTATCTGACTTTGTTCCAGATCTTGTGATACCCTTGCTCAATAAAAATCCATCGATCTCAGTCTTGAGTGCTCCAAGTGTCCCAGCGTCCACAACCTGTTGGGTGGGGGTGGGTGGGAGGGGAGCGGGGAGAGCATTGCAGATGTCCACTACCCTATATGTGAAACTTGAGGGTCACTTCTGGGCCTGTGTAGGCCTGTCTATGTTCATGACCCTCTTCGTTGTGCCATGTTACCAGAGATGGGACTCAGTAGTGTCCCATCTTCTCTAGATGAGCGCCAGTAGGGAAGATACCATTAGGGAGATCAATCTTCACCACCTGTTGACCATGTGAAAGATTGCTGTTCAAACTTTCATTTCTTGTAGGTTTTTCATTTGATCTCCTTCCTGTGAGGCTGCGATACAGCTGAAACCAGGAATTTACTGCAGTGGAATCAACAATAACAACTTGCATTTAATTAGCGCCTTTAATGTAGTAAAACATCCCATGGGCTTCACAGGGGTGTTATAAGACAAAACAAATAAATTTGACGCCAAGCCACATAAGAAGATGTTACAGCAGATGACCAAAAGCTTGGTCAAAGAGGTGGGTTTTAAGGAGCGTCTTAAAGGAGGAAAGAGAGGTAGAGAGGCAAAGATTGTCTAGGGAGGGAATTCCAGTGCTTAGGGCCCAGGCAGCTGAAGGCACGGCCACCAATAGTAGAGCGATTATAATCATGAATGTGGATCCACATCTCATCGCTGCAGGGCCGTTCTTGGGAGCCGGGCTTGAGCTGTTTGAGATTGTCGCCGCTATCCAACTGTGGTAGTTCTCAGTGTCACCATCAGGCCCTCTCAGGCTGGCTGCCCCTAATCTGCCCCAACAACATGCTCAGCCACAGTCCCAGAAATGCATCCCTGTTGCAAAAAAAAATGGTCCTTCCTCACACTAATAATTTACTGAGGTTGTCTCAGTTTGGGCTGAGTGCAATCCAAGATCCCATGGTGAACAGGGAGTATTGGCAACCCAGTTATCAGGAACCATCCTTTTGTGTCTTTCCGATTTTATCAATGGGGCCGTGACCAGTGCCCCTCTTGTCTCCCCTCTCGTGTTCCTCCAAATATACCAACCTGCACATTCCTCTTCCTGCCTCACTACATTGTAGGGTTGACAACTCTGGTTGGATGTATTCCTGGAGATTTCATCGTATGATCTCCCGCCTCCAACTGCCCCGCCCAGTCAAACGGCCTTTCTCCCCATCTCCAATATTTTTATAACTAACAAACAAAAGTGTTTCAAAGAAAATGGAAAAAACACACAATTTTTTTATATGCCCCATCAATGGATTGTCTTGAATCCTCCCCCCCCCCCCATAGCCCCCTTATCTTCCCTTCCTCAAACACACAGGAACTTTATACTCCATACTCATGGCCTGGGAGACAGGGAGAAGCTAGGGATGAGTTGCTGCTTGTGGTGGGGAACCTCTGTCAGAACACTGTGCTGCCAGGTGGTCTGCCTCCCTGGTGTAGATCTGCATTTGACCCTGGTTTCTGGAGTCTGCTCCTCGTCGCCAGTTTTTCCTGATTTTATTTTGACCACCTTCAATGATTGTAAACTCTTTGGGACTGCCTGAGGTCGAGAAAGGCGCGATGGAAATACAGGTCCTTCTTCGTGTGTGTTTCTCTCCCCCCCCCCCCCCCACCCCCCGCCACCTCCCTGTTCTTTTATTCTGCTCCTTTTTGAATGCTGTTCATCTCCAATCTCTTCTAGTTTGATGAAGAATGGACACCCAAAGCATTAATTCCTCTGGTCTCTCTACAGAGGATGCATGAGCTGCTGAGAGTTTCTGTTTTTCTGTCAGATTGCCAACGTTGACAGTTTAGGTGTTGATCATATAGTTCGGACTCAGTAACAGATTCTGCTAGTCAGTTAATCAATTACGGAAGGCAATTCATCTACCCGCCTCAGCTGGCTTTCAATGCGATATGTGCGGCCATACATGAGGCCTCAGGATTGGGCTCTTCTCCCACCAGTGCACCCATAACAACTGAGACACATCTGTCAATTGGACAAGAGAACACATCAATCATTATGCACCCAATCAGGACAATTTGAACCGAACCAAATTACACTAGTCCAGATTTACACTAGAAAGAAAGACTCATTTATATAGCGCCTTTCACAACACCAAACGTCCCAAAGCGCATTACAGACAATGAAGTATTTTGAAGTGTAGTCACTTTTGTAATGCAGGAAATGCAGCAGGCAATTTGCACTGATGCACCTGGAAGTTATCTTCATTAGGTAAAACCAGGATGTTAGCTGCCAAAACCAGCAACAACCAAAAGTAAAGCTTACACCATCAAAACCACAATTCATGTCTGAACTAGTTTACTCTTTGGATTCAACTGATGAGCTGCCTAGTTTAAGCATCCCCCATCTAACAAGGGGACTGACACACCCATAGACAGAACACCCAATATCAGTGTCAGTCATGGCACTCTCAGCTCTGAGTCAGTAAAGGTATCGGTTCAATTCCCACTGCAGGGACTTTGAGCACACAATCTAGGCTGATACTTCAGTGCAGTACTTAGGCAGTGCTGCACTATCAGAGGTGCTGTCTTTCAGATGAGACATTAAATTGAAGTCCTGTCTACCCCATTAGGTGGGCCTAAAAGATCCCATAGTGCTACTTTGAAGAAGAGTAGCGGAGTTATCCTGTGTCCTGGCCAATATTTATCCCTCAACCAACATCATTAAAACAGATGATCTGGTTATTATCTCATTGTTGTTTGTGAGAACTTGCTGCATGCAAAATGGCTCTACATTTCCTACATTACAACAGTGACTACATATCAAAAGTATTTTATTGGCTGTAAAGTGCTTTGGGATGTCCTAAGGATGTGAAAGGCGCTATAGAAATGCAAGTCTTTCTCTCTAATGCTGCGTTGGTGGATTTAACTGGTCGCTTTAATGATTGATGATTGGGAAAAAAAACAATCACCTCCCAGTGGATCAGTGCAGGAGAAAGATTGGCAGCAGCCAAGGAGGTATCTGCAGATCCGAGAACTCCCATCTGCCCATTCATGGTGCATTCAAGCTACAACTGTGGCATCAATCCACGTTAATGCTGTAGTGATATTGTAGCTGCAGCCAGGACGTGACCCAGAGTGAAATTCCCTTGGAGACATTGGCTTCGCTCGAGTTCACTCCAGAAAACAGTTCAGGATGATTTACACACTTCGAGCTTAAAGTCCGCACCAAGCCAAAACTCATTTTGCGCAGACGCTAAGCATATAGCATGAGTGTGCTGTAAGGTGAAGTGCGAGGAATCTCTGAGGGAAGCACGGATCAGATACAAGAGGGGGGTAGGAGGGAGAATGAAACAGGTGGATGTTGAGAATATAAAATATCCGGTATTCTCTTTTGCTTTTTTCAAGAAAAATGGGAGGGTTTAGTTGAACGCAGCTTGGTTGGTTGAGCAATGGCAGTTGTTCCATGATTCCCATTGATCTTTGACTGTGCCACTCGGTTCATGGCTCCCTTCAAGGCCAGTTGTTAAATGTGAAGTTCTGTATAATTGCTGAGAATTGAAGATATTTATTTTTGAATCGTTGATGTATTTATACCTTGTGCAGTGTTTTTTTTTGCTTTTTGCTTTTTCATCCAGATTCTACACTTTGCAGGTTTGAGGACACGTGATGTATTGGAAAATAGTTTTATTTTAATATTACTCTGACCTGCTGGGTAACCACGCCAGTTAAAATTGAATGTATTTATGTACCAGACAAATTCATAGCTCCCCTGAAAGCTCAGCTGGTTAAGGCAATGAGTAACTGAGCTATACAGTGCAGGAGAGCCCAGTGTTCAAACCTCAGCCTGTGTGGTATTGGCTGCTCTCAGCTGGGGTAACAGTAAGGGGACTGCAATTGGCTTCAGTTTCCCCATGATCGGGAGGGGGAAAGGCGATCAGCCTTCTTGCTTCTAATCGCTATACAGTGGCCCCATGTGCTGGAAAAGCCCACCTGTGTGGGGGTGCACTGGGTAAGCACAGCGTCAGGCCTGACTGCGATGGCGCCCCTCACAGTCTAGGTTCGCACGTGAAGAACGGTCTCTTGGGTGAGACAGAAACCGTTGGAAAATACTCCGGCAAGGGACTCATGCTCTCAGGAGAAGAGGCGAGAAGATTGACAGAAAACCAAACCAGATTTGAGTCTGCAAACAGACTGTTTGGGTTCAGGAACTGGGTAAATTAGATGGTCAATATACTGTTTTATCTCTGACAAGTGGCACATCTGCCATGCGCTCTGTATCTTTATTGTATGGCTGATGTAGAATCCGATAAATGTTTTCTCTGAAAACCGTTATGTGCATTTTGCTCCTTCTTGTCTCAACTCAGAAGCGGTTAGGCTTCAGCTGGAGGATCGTGTTCAATTCTGGGCACCATATTTTAGGCAGGGTGTAAAGGCCTTGGAGAGGGTGCAGAGGAGATTTACTAGCATGGTACCTGGGATGAGGGACTTCAGTTACATGGAGAGACTGGAGAAGTTGGGGTTGTTCTCCTTAAAGCAGAGAAAGGTAAGGGGAATTTTATTAGAAGTGTTCAAAATTATGAAAGGTTTTGATAGAGTAAATAAGCACTGGCAGACGGGTTGGTAACCAGAGGGCACAGATTTAAGATGCAAAAGATCAGGGGAGAGATGAGGAGAATTTTTGTACACAGTCAGTTGCTATGATCTGGAATGCACTGCTTCAAAGGGTGGTGGAGCAGATTCAATAATAACTTTCAAAAGGGAACTGGACAAATACTTGAAAAGGAAAGATTTTCACAGCTATGGGGAGTCGGACTATTTGGAAAGCTCCTTCAAAAAGCAGGCAGAGGCACGACGGACTGGATGGCCTAATTTTGTGCTCCATGATTCTAATTGCAAGACACATTTATGCGGAACGAGAGGGGTAAATCTTATAATGTGACACACCCACTACCCCCCCCAATGACAAGCCTTTCACGACAGAGGCATACATTGGCTGTGGAGATGAAATGTTTTCTCTGGAAATCGTTATGTAGCGGGTATTCTGCTTCTTGTCTTAAATCAGCTGGAGTATTGTGTTCAATTCTGGGCACCACATTTTAGGGAGGATGTCGAGGCCTTGGAGAGCTTATGTAAAATTGTCCATCCAATCTAAAGTTCATTGAGAGGAGGGGCGGGGGTGGATGGGGGAATGGGGAAAAGACCTCCTGGCTCCAATTCCTGATTTGCCACAGAGAGCTCCGTATTTGCCACCCTAGGTTCGTTACCGTTGCACAACTCCGGGGCGTACGGTTTCCATGCGAACATACACGCAGGAATGACCAGCTGGTCCATCAAGCCTGCCGCACACCAAGATGGCCAGCGCATCATAACTAAAAACTTCTTCCTGCCCAGCCCAGCTCCCCATCTCCCCACTCCCCCACCCACTCTCTCCTCCCCTCATCACCCCCTCCACTCACCCCACCACCACCATACTGCGGCCATGTAATCCCCTGGGAGAAGCAGAAAAAAGAGGGAAAAAATAGGGCCAAGAGGGGAAAAAAATACCCTGGAAAATTCCTCTCCCACCTCCCCAGCTGATCAAACCCAGTCCAGGGGATCACACGGACCAAGTGTTATTGATAAAGACACTTACCTGCTATACAATGCGTTCTTTGCCCCAGTCAAGAACGGGTCCAGCTCTCTCTTGAAGGCATACAGAATATCAGCACCCACCACACCAGCCAGTAACACTTTCCAAAGATTTGCTGCTCTCTGGAAAAAGGGCTACTGCCTAATATCCATCTATTCCTATCTTACATAGTTTTACATCATGTACCCTGGTCCTCTCCAATCTGTTAAACTGGAATCATCTATTTGCAGTCACGAGTTGTTTACCTGAGGTGATCAGTCATAACATAAACACAACTAAAGCAGCGAGCTGCCTCTATCCCGTGAACAACCATCAGGCTAAATACATAGGGTTGCAAATTCAGTTGGAGGCTAATTAGGGCACTAATGGCGGCGGGCGCGTCTGCAGTCACAAAATTCAGCAGCTGAGCCCCAAGTGTGGGGCGGAATGCAAAGGGAGACATTCCACACCTCTCTTAGGGCTGAGCAACTGAAAATCCCGAGCTAAAGAACCGGCCTCGGAGCGCCCCAAGACAGGCTTCCCTGGGAACCCCCTCTCCCCCACAAAAAAAATTCCCAATACCTTGCTCACCCCACATAAAGATAAATCTCAAACATTTTTTTAAAAAACAATCACACTTAGCTCATATAGGCATTCCTCCCCTCACCGCCGCTGGAATAGCTCGGACCGCCTGCTTTCCGAGGCAGTCACACTGGGGAGCGCTATGGGGTCAGCACAAAACAACAATCATTGCAATGTCAAAACCGGGGGCGATGCACACCGACCGGCTCAACGTTCTCAGGTCAGTGCCGTCGGCAGCGGCACAATGAATGTGCCGAGCGGCGCGAATGCCAGCACTCACGGCTCCGACCCCTTTAACGCCCCTGTTCAGACTCTTTCAGGGGCGCTAAGCCACCGAATTTCTACCCCATATTTTCCCCTCCTTTTTATTCATTTCCACCCCCTTACTTCTCAGGTGTCAGCCATGGTTCAATAAAAGCACTCTCACCTCTGTGTCAGAAGAGCATGAGTTCAATTCCCATTCCAGAGACTTAAGCACATAATCTAAGCTGACATTCCCAGTGCCAGTACTAAGGGAGTACTGTCGGAGGTGATATCTTTTGGATAATACTCAGACCCAGGCTCCATCTGCTTTCTTAGGTGAATGTTGTTATATATGTATAATATAGATATACTCTCTGTGTAGTCACTGTATAGTTGCATAACATGGAGACTTGTTTACCAGAGTTACCATCAAAAAGGTTCACACTGTATACACTATGCTGGCACCATCAGAGGGTGCAACTGGTGGAGGCCCAGGGGTCATCTGTACACCACAGGTACCCAGGTACAAAAGGGAGTCCACCATGTGGTATCCTCACTCTAGAGTTATATTAAATGGACTAAGGTCACTACAGTTCAAGTACAATACTTTGCCTCGCGGAGTCATTATCAGAGCATCTAAACACATACCAATTGGCAACGAGTTTATGGACTTTCACCCGATAATAGCTAACCTTGGTACGTTGCAGCAGTTCACCGATGGGGATGATTGGGATGCCTTTATAGAGAGGATCGACCATTTCTTCACAGTAAACGACCTGGCAGGTGACAATCCGGCCACTCTGGCTGATAAGCGCAGAGCTGTCCTGCTAACCAGTTGTGGGCCCACCATCTATGGCCTCGTCAGGGACTTGCTGGCACCAGCGAAGACAATGACCAAGACATAAGAGGAGCTTGTAACGCTGATCCAAGAACAACTCAAGCCCAATGAGAGCATCTTCACAGCCAGACACTGGTTTTACACCCACCGACGGCCCGAAGGCCAGGAAATCACGAAATATGCTGCAGATCTCAGGAGGCTGGCGGCACCATGTGATTTCGGCGACCACCGCACCAAAGCGATGCGGGATATCTTTGTCATCGGAATCACTGAGGGAGTGCTGCACCGTCAGAGGTGCCATCTTTCGGATGATACTTTAAATCCAGGCCCAATCTTCCCTCGGATGTGGACAAAAAAGATCCTACAACACTATTCAAAGAAGAGCAGGGAAGTTCTCCCTGGTGCCCTGGCCAACATCCCTCAGCCAACATCCCTCAACCAACATTACTAAAACAGATTAGCTGCTGACTATCTCATTGCTGTGCCTAGGATCTTGTTTTGGCAAATTGGCTGTTGCATTTCCTACAGCTCAACAGTGACTACACTTCAAAAGTATTTAATTGGCTGTAAAGCGCTTTGGGACGTCATGAGGCTGTAAAAGGCACTGTATAAAAGCAAGTCCTTTCCTTTCCTATTTGCATAAAAGGCGCAGGCTCATGAATCATTTACACTGGGGGAGCCCACCCTGCAGGAACAATGGAGTTTCCGCAGGGGAGGCAATAGTGGGAATACTCAAAGAGAAAATGACAAAGATTGGCCATTTTTCTAAGAGCATTACGGCTCCACTTACGGCCATTGTGTAGAATCATGCAGGCCTGCTTTCTGTTGGCAGTACACAGGATGAAGCTGGTGAGATTTCTGGGGGAGACCAGCAAACTATCAGTACTGTGGCATCACAAGGGAACATAGAATAGCGGTCCGCTTCTCTCCGTCAGAACTGCCCAAAGTGGCCAGACAGGGTGGAAAAGGATGTTGCCCCCTGTTCCTCACCCCGTTGTGCCAATTCTGCGCCCAAACCGGCCTGGAATCTGTAGGCTCTGGTCTTCCTCCATCAGTGGTGCTCCGTAATGCAGACCAGCCTTGGCGTCCATGAGCCAGCAGGATCACAGCACCCTGAGAGATGTGGCTCGATCATTGTGACAATGGGATCAGGGAGTGAACTTCCGTTGGATGACCACGGGGAGCCAGGCCTGTCTGTGTGGGAGCACTGTGTAAAAAGCAGAGCCAACCTGCCCACTGAGATCACTTCACCCACAGAGCAACACAAATACCTCACTCTCCCAAAACTAGAAAAAGTTAAGCGTGAATATTAAACACCTTATTCAATCTACAGCAACTCTGTACCAAGTTATACTGGCAAGGCTCTCAACAAATATTGTGGAATATTTAGGCCTGATGCATATCTGTTCTATAGGCCCATTGCAACTCTCTCATATTAACAATTTACTATCCATTATCTAATTTCTCCCTAAAACCCCTACTTATAGATTCTTCTGACTGGTACTGAGACAGACTGACCAGGAGCATCTCAAGTTCAATCTCCGATCTGTCCTGCATGCAATAGGAATATGGGAATTGCCAAATGAAAAAAAGAGCAAGGTCCATCTAGTTTGCCTTCTTCCATCCTGGTTATCATATGATACAATGATACTGGAGTTGTTGAGCAACAATAGAGGAGCAAAAATTGTTCTTGGGCCAGGGAGAAGAAATCAGCCAGGATTGCCACACCCGTTCACTACCGAGTGAATGCGGCACATGGGTATGGATTTGGGACTCGTTGGTGGGACCATCTCCACCGCCCACCATGGTCAAAATATCCACTATCACTTGGGTAAGGTAGCAATGGATGGTGGGTACCCAAGAGCACTGCTGTTGAATCATTCTTTATTGTATCTCCTCTGCCAACTCTCCTCACTGTCATTAAAACAATGTAGTTTTAATTGATGCTTAACACACCTTTAATGAACCAGAAATTGATTATCTGCTTTGCCTCTGGGATCAACTTTGAGAGCATATGCCAATGCATCAAGTTAATTTGTGTTAGAAACATAGAAACATAGAAAATAGGTGCAGGAGTAGGCCATTCGGCCCTTCGAGCCTGCACCGCCATTCAATGAGTTCATGGCTGAACATGCAACTTCAGTACCCGATTCCTGCTTTCTTGCCATACCCCTTGATCCCCCTAGTAGTAAGGACTACATCTAACTCTTTTTTGAATATATTTAGTGAATCGGCCTCAACAATTGTTTGTGGTAGAGAATTCCACAGGTTCACCACTCTCTGGGTGAAGAAGTTTCTCCTCATCTCGGTCCTAAATAGCTTACCCCTTATCCTTAGACTGTGACCCCTGGTTCTGGACTTCCCCAACATTGGGGACATTCTTCCTGCATCTAACCTGTCTAAACCCATCAGAATTTTAAACGTTTCTATGAGATCCCCTCTCATTCTTCTGAACTCCAGTGAATACAAGCCCAGTTGATCCAGTCTTTCTTGATATGTCAGTCCGGCCATCCCGGGAATGAGTCTGGTGAACCTTTGCTGCACTCCCTCAATAGCACACTTAACGTGACACACAGAGTAATTTCACCCTGTGATGTGAGACTGCCTCTAGGATAACAGGGATTTTTGTTTTAATTGTTTTTCTTTTAAATCAGTTTCCCCTCCGCTTCACTTACCAAACGTTAACTGGGTTATGGTTCCATAGATGCCAGCCAGTTGTATTAATCATAGATTCATAGAATAATACAACACAGAAGGAGGCCTTTGGCATATCAAGTATGCACCGCGCTTTCAAAGAGCAATCCAGTTAGTCCTACTCCCCAGTTCTTTCCCCATAATTCCAGCAATTTTTTCCCCTTCAGGTATTTATCCAATTCCCTTTCGAAGGTTACTATTGAATCTGTATCCATCACCCTATCAGGCCGTGCATTCCAAATCTGAACCACCCGTTGCATATAAGGTTTTCCTCATGTTGATTCTGGCTGTTCTGCCAAGCACCTTTAATCTGTGCCCTCTGGTTAGCGACTCTTCAGCCATTGGAATTAAATTCTCCTTATTTACATGATCTAAACCCTTCATGATTTTGAACACCTCTATCAAATCTCTTAACCTTCTTATCTCTAAGGAGAACTGTTGTGTTCCTAACACAGATGAGACTGCACACAGGGAGGTTAAAGTAACAGTGACCTCAGGCTTTATTAAGACACTCCAGAGTGAGGAACAGGCCTTAAAGGCCGGCTTATATACAGTGCTCCCAAGGAATGCTGGGATCCCTTGGGACTTCAGGGGAGTGCATGCTTTACAGATACATAACATCACTCCCCCCAAAAGTCAAAGTGAAAATATTTACAAGGTGAGGCGGTCGGGAGCCTTTCTTTCCCTGGTGGACCGCCTCGGTACAAATGTCTGTTCTGGTGTGTTGGCTGTGCCCTCGCTGGGCTGGTGTGTTGTTGGCCCTACAGGGCTGCTGGGTGAGCATGGCCTTGCTGGGCTGTTGGGTGTGATGGGTTTGATTTCCTGGTCCGGCTTGGTGTCGTTGATTCTTTGGGTGTGTGTTGTGGGCTCGAAAAAGGTGGTGTCTGCTGTGGATTGTTCAGGGCAGTCTGTGAACCACAGCCTCGTTTGGTCCAGGTACTTTCTTCAAATTTGTCCATTGTCTAGTTTGACTACAAACACCCTACTCCCTTCTTTAGCTATTACCATGCCCGCGATCCACTTGGGACCATGTCCATAATTTAGCACATATACAGGGTTATTCAGATCAATTTCCCGTGACACAGTGGTGCGACCATCGTTTACATTTTGTTGCTGTCGCCTGCTCTCTACCTGATCATGCAGGTTGGGGTGAACCAGCGAGAGTCTGGTTTTAAGTGTCCTTTTCATTAGTAGCGCAGACGGGGGCACCCCTGTGAGCGAGTGGGGTCTTGTGCGGTAGCTGAGCAGTACTCGGGACAGGCGGGTTTGGAGTGAGCCTTCCGTGACTCGTTTGAGGCTCTGTTTGATGGTTTGTACTGCCCGCTCTGCCTGCCCATTGGAGGCTGGTTTAAACGGGGCCGAGGTGACATGTTTGATCCCATTGCGGGTCATGAATTCTTTAAATTCGGTACTGATGAAACAAGGCCCGTTGTCACCGACCAGTATGTCAGGCAGGCCGTGGGTGGCAAACGTGGCCCTTAGGCTTTCAATGGTGGCGGTGGCGGTGCTTCCTGACATTATTTCACATTCAATCCATTTTGAAAAAGCATCCACCACCACCACGAACATTTTACCGAGAAACGGGCCCGCATAGTCGACATGGATCCTCGACCATGGTCTGGAGGGCCAGGAACACAAACTTAGTGGTGCCTCTCCGGGCGCGTTGTTCAACTGAGCACACATGCTGCATTGCCGTACACAAGGCTCTAAGTCAGAGTCAATATCAGGCCACCACATGTGGGATCTGGCTATCACTTTCATCATTACTATACCCGGGTGTGTGCTGTGGAGGTCCGACATGAACATCTCCCTGTCCTTTTTGGGTAGCACTACGCGGTTATCCCACAACAGGCAGTCTGCCTGAAAGGACAGCTCCTCCTTTCGCCGCTGGAATGGCTTGATTAGCTCTTGCATTTCAACGGGGATGTTGGCCCAGCTCACACGCAGTAAACAGTTTTTTACTAGGGACAGCAGAGGATCTTGGCTGGTGCAAGTCTTAATCTGGCGGGCCGTGACAGGTGATTTATCATTTTCAAATGCTTCCATGACCAACAACAAGTCTTCGGGCTGCGCCACCATCAACAAGTTTGCAGGCTGCGCCATTTCCACCCCCGTGGTGGGCAATGGTATCCGACTGAGAGCATCCGCACAGTTATCGATGCCTGGCCTGTGGCGGATGGTATAGTAATACGCTGATAGCGCGAGTGCCCATCTTTGTATGCGGGCTCAGGCATTAGTATTTATCCCCTTGTTTTCAGCAAACATGGATGTGAGGGGCTTGTGATCGGTTTCCAGCTCAAATTTGAGGCCAAACAGCTCCTGATGCATTTTCTTTACCCCGAACACACATGCTAATGCCTCTTTCTCAATCATGCTGTAGGCCCTCTTGGCCTTAGACAAGCTCCTGGAAGCATCGGCGACAGGTTGCAACTTCCCCACAACCTTAGCTTGTTGTAATACACACCCGACACCGTACAACGGCGCCTCACATGCTCGAACATGTCTTTTACACGGGTTATACAATACAAGCAGCTTGTTGGAGCATAGAATGTTTCTGGCTTTCTCAAAAGCAATTACTTGATTTTTTCCCCATACCCAGTTTTCACCTTTACACAATAACACATGTAGGGGCTCTAAGAGGGTGCTTAACTCCGGTAGGAAGTTACCAAAATAGTTGAGGAGTCCCAGTAATGACCGCAGCTCCGTCACATTCTCTGGCCTGGGCGCATTCCTGATAGCATCTTTCTTGGCGTTTGTAGGCCAAATGCCATCGCCGCGATCTTTCTCCCCAAAAACTCCACCTCTGGTGCCATGAAGATGCATTTCGACCTCTTCTGCCGCAGCCCTATGCGATCCAGTCGCTGGAGGACCTCCGCCAGGTTTTGTAGGTGCCTGACGGTGTCCCAACCCATGACCACTGTGTCTTCCTGAAAAACCACTGTGCGTGGTTCTGACTTGAGCAGGCTCTCCATGTTTCTCTGGAAGATCACTGCAGCCGACCGAATTCCAAACGGGCATCTGTTGTAGACGAACAGTCCCTTGAACGTGTTGATGCAGGTGAGGCCCTTCGAAGACTCCTGCAGCTCCTGCGTCATGTAGGCCGAAGTCAGGTTGAGCTTGGTGAACGTCTTGCCTCCTGCCAGCGTCGCAAATAGGTCATCTGCCTTAGGTAGCGGGTATTGGTCCTGTAGCAAGAAATGATTAATAGTTAATTTATAATCGCCACAAATCCTGACCGTGCCATCACTTTTGAGTACTGGAACAATCGGGCTGGCCCACTCGCTGAATTTCACTGGGGAGATGATGCCCTTGCATTCCAGCTCGATTTCCACTCTCTCCCTCATCATGTGAGGTACCGTTCGCACCTTGCAGTGCATGGGTTGTGCCTCTGGGACCAAGTGGATCCGCACCTTCGCCCCGGAAAAGTTTCCAATGCCTAGCTCAAAAAGGGAAGGAAATTTGTTCATAACCTGGGTATATGAGGCCTCATCGACATGTGATAGCGCTCGGATGTCATCCCAGTTCCAGCGGATTTTGCCCAGCCAGCTCCTTCCAAGCAGTGTGGGGCCATCGCCCAGGACAATCCAGAGTGGCAGTTCGTGCACTATGCCCTCGTAATTGACCTTGACCATGGCGCTGCCCAGGACAGTGATAAGCTCTTTGGTGTACGTTCTCAGTTTCGTGTGGATAGGGCTCAGGGCTGGTCTGAGTGCCTTGTTGCACCACAGTCTCTCAAACATCTTTTTACTCATGATGGATTGGCTAGCGCCAGTGTCCAGTTCCATGGCTACGGGTAAGCCATTCAATTTTACGTTTAGCATTATAGGTGGACATTTTGTCAAAAATGTGTACACTCTGTGTACTTCAGCATCTGCCTCCTCTCTCTGAGGCTCAAAATAGCTTTGGTCCATCATGGACCGATCGTCCTCTGCCACGTGGTGACTAGCAGGTTTTGCAGAGCTTGCAGCTCATCTGCAAGCTCGTTGGACGTGCCCCATTGTTTCACAGCTCTTGCAAACATACCCTTTGAAGCGGCATGAATAGGCTGAATGGAAGCCTCCACAACGCCAACAAGATGTGAATTGCCTTGCATTCAACCTTTGTTGCGGACTCTGAGTCATCTGGGTCACCTGAGGCCTGCTGGCAGTTGCACATGAATTCTGTCCTGTACATTTCTGCTCGCAAACACAGTTCCAGTTAATTTATGAACATTGCTAGCACTTGTGTGCTGAGAGATTTGTTTGGTGTTATCATTGGTGGACATAAAACCTGTGCTATCGCAATGGCCTTACTGAGGTACGGTGTCTTTACAGTCAAAAGTTTTCGTAGGGTGGTCTCGTGGCCAATGCCCAGTACAAAAAAGTCTCTGAGCATTTGTTCCAGGTAGCCATCAAACTCACATTGTCCTGTAAGTCTCCTTAGCTCGGCGACGTAGCTCGCCACTTCCTAACCTTCAGATCGCTGGTACGTATAGAACCGATACCTCGCCATCAGCACGCTCTCCCTCGGGTTAAGATGCTCCTGAACCAGTGTATACAGCTCCTCATACGACTTATCTGTGAGTTTCACCGGAGCCAGAAGATTCTTCATGAGGCTGTAGGTCAGTGCCCCGCAGACCGTGAGGAGGGTCGCTCTCCTTTATGCAGTGCTTCCTTCTCGTTGGCTATAAAGTAACCGTTCGACATAGGCTTCCCAGTTCTCACCCTCTGAGAACTTCTTCAAGATGGCCACAGTTTGCTGCATCTTTGCGTTGGATTCGTGTACTTGTCGGCAGTTATTGTGTTCCTAACACAGATGAGACTGCGCACAGGGAGGTTAAAGTAACAGTGATCAGTCTTTATTAAGACACTCCAGAGTGAGGAACAGGCCTTACAGGCCGGCTTATATACAGTGCTCCCAAGGGATGCTGGGATCCCTTGGGACTTCAGGGGATCCGCTCCCTGGTGGCGAAACATGGGAATGCATGCTTTACAGATACACAACAAGAACAACCTCAGCTTCTCCAGTCTATCCTCGTAACTGAAGTCCCTCATCCCTGGCCTATTCTAGTAAATCTCTTCTGTGCCCTCTCCAAAGCCTTCACATCCTTCCTAAAGTGCGGTGACCAGAATTGGAGACAATACTCCAGCTGGGGCTGAACGAGTGTTTTATATTGGTTTAGCAAAACCCTTTGGCTTTTATTCTCTATGCCTCTATTTATAAAGCCCTGCAGGGGCTGGATTTTCCGTTTTGACGTTTTTAAGGCGAAAACGGAGGCGGGGCAGGGAACTTACCTGCCGGGAATAGGTTGCGCTGTCGTAGTAAATTTTTGCCATATTTGGGCCCTGCGCCAGGGTACACAGTGCGAAGGGAGGCGTTGTACTACTTTTGCGGCACAAAAATGGGAACTTCACCAACTAAAGTGCCGGGCCGGGAGCGCTCCGAGAGAGGCCTTGGGGGTCGGGGTCGGGTGGAGGGGGAAAAACCTAAAAAAAACCCAGAATAATTGTTATGTATGCAACAACTTGTCAGCAGCATTCTACCGCCACCAGAGGGCACATCTGTTAGAGTCCCAAGGGATCCCAGCATCCCTTGGGAGCACTGCATATAAGCAGGCCTCTCATGCTGTACCGGAACTCTGGAGTCAGATTAAAGAGACTAAGGTCACACTTACTCAAGTCTACAGTACTCAGTCACATTGCTTTATTTGAGACATAACAACTGGCGACGAGGATGAGTTGACGAACCATCATACGAAAATGCAGAGAGCTGTTGGTATCCTGGAGAAATTCTCAGAAGGTGATGATTGGGAATCCTTCATAGAGAGCCTTGACCAATATTTTGTGGCCAACGAGCTGGAAGGGAATGAAAACGCTGCCAAACAAAGAGAGATCCTCCTCACCATCTCCGGGGCAACAACCTATGGCCTCATGAAGAATCTTCTTGCTCCGATGAAACCAACAACCAAATCGTATGAAAAACTGTGTATACTGATCTGGGAGCACCTAAATCCGAAGGAGAGCGTTCTGATGGCAAGGTATCGATTTTATACATTTCAACGGTCTGAAGGTCAGGAAGTGATGAGCTACGTCACCGAACTAAGGCGCCTTGCAGGACATTGCGAATTCACTGGATTCCTGGAGCTTATGCTAAGAGACATTTTTGTGCTTAGCATTGGCTATGAGGTTATCCTTCGCAAACTATTGACTGCTGAAACACTAAACCTGAGCAAAGCCATACGATAGCCCAGGCATTTATGTCCAACAGCGAAAACACCAAACAAATTTTGCAGCATAAAGATGCATCGGCAAGCACTGTACACAAAGAAACTTTGTTTTCAGGCAGGAATGCATATGGCAGAACGTACACGCCTGCAGCTGCATGACCTCAGATGACTCAGAGTCCGCCATCAAGAGTGAATGTGAGATAATTAGCACCTTGTTGCCGCTGGGGAGGTGATATCGAGCCCATCAATGCCACTTCAAACACCTCAAAAGCTGTGGAACAATGGGACACCTCCAGCAAATGTGCAAATGAGCTGCAAACCCTACAAACCACCACAGAGGAAGACCAATCCATGGTGGATCAAACTGAACTAGAGATCGAACCGAGGAGGCAGAAGTGTACAGGGTACACACCTTCACCACGAAATGTCCACCGATCATGTTAAAATTTGAACTGAACAGAATTCCAGTATCCATGGAATTGAACATGGGTGCGAGTCAGGCTATCATGAGCAAAAAGGCCTTCGAGAGGCTGTGGTGCAGCAAGGCACAAAGGCCCAAGCTGAGCCCTATTCATACCCAGCTGAGAACTTACACTAAAGAGCTGATCCCCATAATTGGCAGTGCAGCAGTAAAAGTCTCCTATGATGGAGCGGTGCACGAACTATCACTATGGCTTGTACCAGGAGATGGCCCTACACTGTTCGGCAGAAGTTGGCTGGGAAAAATCCATTGGAACTGGGACGACATCCGAGCGCTTTCGTCCGTTGACGACGCCTCATGTGCCCAGGTTTTAAGCAATTTCCCGTCGTTTTTTGAGCCAGGCATCAGAAATTTCTCTTGGGCGAAGGTGCAGATCCACTTGGTTCCCGGTACACGACCCATCCAATACAAGGCACGTGTGATGCCATATATGATGCGAGAGAAAGTGGAGATCGAGCTGGACAGGCTGTAACGAGAGGGCATCATCGCACCGGTTGAGTTCAAGGAGTGGGCCCGTCCGATTGTTCCCAAGGGCGATGGCACGGTCAGAATTTGTGGGGACTATAAAGTAATGATTAACCGTTTTTCGCTGCAGTACCAGTACCCGCTCCCCAAGGCAGACGACCGACTTGCAATGCTGGCAGGAGGGAAGACATTCGCAAAGTTGAACCTGACCTCGGCCTACATGACGCAGGAGCTGGCAGAATCAACTGCATCAACACGCACAAAGGTATGTTCATCTACAATAGATGTCGGTTTGGGATTCGATTGGCCACGGCAATTTTTCAAAGGAACATGGAGAATCTGCTCGTCAGTTCCATGCACCCTGGATTTCCAGGACGATATATTGATCACAGGTCAGGACACCATCGAACACTTGCAGAATCTGGAAGAGGTTCTAAGTCAGCTAGATCGTGTGGGACTCAGGTTGAAATGCTTGAAGTGTGTTTTCCTGGCACCAGAGATCGAGTTCATAGGGAGAAGAATCGCGGCAGACGGCATCAGTCCGACCAACGCCAAGACGGAGGCCATCAAGAACGCGCCGAGACCACAGAACGGAGTTGCGGTTTTTCCTGGGACTTCTCAATTATTTTGGTAATTTCCTACCCGGGTTAAGCACCTTGCTAGAACCTCTACATGTGTTGCTACGCAAGAGAGATCACTGGTATGGGGGAAATCACAAGAGACTGCTTTTAAGAAAGCCAGAAATCTGTTATATTCCAACAAACTGCTTGTTCTGTATGACCCATGTAAACGTTTAGTGTTAGCTTGCAATGCGTCTTCGTATGGGATCAGGTGTGCGTTACAGCAAGCAAAGGAATCGGGAACATTGCAACTGGTCGCATACTCGTCCAGAAGTTTGTCCAAGGCCGAAAGGGCCTACAGCATGATTGAAAAAAAAGCTCTGGCATGCGTTTACAGGGTGAAAAAAATGCACCATTATCTATTTGGGCTTAAGTTCGAGTTAGAAACTGACCATAAGCCGCTCATATCGCTATTCTCAGAGAGCAAAGATATTAATACCTCTGCTCGCATCCAAAAATGGGCGCTCACACTGTCTGCATATAACTATGTAATTCGCCACAAGCCAGGCACAGAGAACTGTGCTGATGCTCTCAGTCGAGGTGGAAATGGCACAGCCTGTAGACTTGCTCTTAGTGATGGATGCATTTAAAAACGAAAAATCACCCGTTATGGCCCGCCAGATCAGGACCTGGACCAGCTAAGATCCTTTACTGTCCCTTGTAAAAAAGCTGTATCCTCCATGGGAACTGGTCCAGCATCCCAGCGGAGATGCATGAAGAGATCAAGCCGTTCCAGCGGCGCAAAGACGAAATGTCCATACAGGCAGACTGTCTTTTGTGGGGTAATCGCGTGGTTTTGCCTAAGAAAGGCAGGGAAATGTTCATATACGACCTACACAGTATCCACCCAGGCATAGTAATGATGAAAGCTATAGCCCGGCATCGACTCAGACTTGGAGTCTTGCGTATGCCAGTACAACACTTGCTCTCAACCGAGCAATGCACCCAGTGAGGCACTGCTAAGTTTGTGGTCATGGCCCTCCAAACCGTGGTCTAGGATCCATGTTGCCTTCGCTGGCCCATTTCTCGGCAAAATGTTTTTGATTGTTGTGGATGCTTATTCAAAATGGATTGAGTGTGTAATAATGTCTGTAAGCACGTCCACTGCCACCATCGAAAGCCTACGAGTCATGTTTGCCACGCACAGCCTGCCTGATGTCCTTTTCAGCGACAATGGGCCGTTCTTCACCAGCGCTGAATTCAAGGAATTCATGACCCGCAATGGGATCAAGCGCATCACATCTGCCCCGTTCAAGCCCGCATCTAACGGCCAGGCAGAACGAGCAGTCCAAACCATCAAGCAAAGCTTGAAATGTGTGTTGGAAGGTTCCCTGCAGACCAGCCTGTCCTAAGTCCTGCTCAGCTACCGCACAAGCCCCCACTCGCTCACCGGGGCTCCCCCTGCTGAACTGCTCATGAAAAGGGCACTCAAAACAAGGCTCTCTCTAGTCCATCCTGATCTCCATGATCATATCGAGGGCAAGCGGCATCAACAAAGCATGTACCATGATTGCGCAAATTTGTCACGTGATATTGAAGTCAATGACCTTGTATTTGTACTCAACTATGGACATGGTCCTAAATGGCTTGCTGGCACTGTCGTAGCCAAAGAAGGGAGTGTTTGAGGTCAACCTTGCAAATGGACTAACTTGCAGAAAGCATTTGGACCAAATCAAACTGCGATTCACAGACAGCCACGAGCAACCTGCAGAGAACACTACCAACTTCGACACTCTGATATATACACAAGTGGCAACCGACATCACAGTTGACCATGAAGCTGAACTCATCATCCCCAGCAGCCCAGCAAGGCCAGCTGTGCAACAGCCCAGCGAAGGCCCTACCAACTCACCTACACCTGTGTTTGTACCGAGACGATCGACTAGGGAGCAGAAAGCCCCAGATCGTCTCACACTGTAAATAAGTGTACTATTGACTTTGGGGGGGAGTGATGTTATGTATGCAACACCTTGTAACCAGCATTCTACCACTACCAGAGGGCACAACTGTTGGAGTCCCAAGGGATCCCAGCATCCCTTGGGAGCACTACATATAAGCAGACCTCCCATGCTGTGCCAGCACTCTCGGGTCAGAATAAAGAGACTAAGGTCACACTTATTTCAATCTACAGTACTCAGTCACATTAGTTTATTTGATACATAATAATAATATTCCCAAAACATTACCCACGCCACCACAACACAAATCGCTAAAAGAATAAACACTTGCACTTACCTTTTTTGCACTTTACCTACCTCACTGCCGCCGGCACTGCTGGAGCGCTCTGGTTGCCCTGGCGGTCATCACGGGGTGCCTCAGGTGCAAGACAAAACTCGCGCCGGTTTCGCAACGAGAGGCATTTTACACCCGGCGCAGCTCTTCACGGCGGTGCTTCTAAGCGCCGCCGCAAAACCCATCCCAAAGATCACAACCGGACGCAGAAGACCTCGTCGCCCCATATCTCGTCGCTCTGGGGTGCGACCTGGAGCGTAAAGGACCTGAAAACCCAGCCCCGGAACGCATACGCTTTATTAACTGCCTTGTTAACCTATCCTGCCACCTTCAAACACCCCCAGATCTCTCTGTTCTTGCACCACCTTTAAAACTGTACCGTTTATTATGTATGGTCTCACCTCATTCATGCCGCCAAAATGTATCGCCTCACACTTCTCTGCGCTGAATTTCATCTGCCATGTTTCTGCCCATTCCATCAGCCTGTACACTTCCAAGTTTTGTGCCCTGTGCAAATTTTGAAAATTGTGCACAGTAACCCCAAGTCCAAGTCATTAATGTATATCAAAAACAGCAGTGGTCCTAGTACTGAACCCTGGCAAACACCACTGCACACCTCCCCCCAGTCCGAAAGCAGCCATTCAATACAACTCCCTGTGTTTTATCCCTTAGCCAATTTTGTATCCATTCTGGTACTTACCTACATGGCCATCCTTCCATTTGACAGCACAGATGCTGAATGCCAGTCGGCTATTTGGTCGCGTGGGTCAGGAGGACAGGGGGAGTATAGCTCCTGAGTATAGTCGGACCTCAGATAATGTCCACACACGTGAACTTCCCGGTAAGGACCCTTGGATAACAATAAGGATAGCCCCCAGCCCAGCAGCACTGAGGCTGATTGTAGCCCCTGTACCACTGCTAATTCAGCACCGACCTGATAGGAGAGAGGGAGCCTTGAGGAAGCCAGATCTATTCAGTTAAATAGGCTTCAGACTAGCATTATAAACGTCGCCCCAAGTCTGCTTTCACATTCCTCTCAACCCATTGAGTTATCACCATGGCTTCGACGATCAGTCAGCTCTTTATTTTCTCACGCAAAATGATTTTCAGGCTCCTTTTGTTCGCTGGCTTCCAACGACTCTTAGCCTGTGGGCTCTTAGGAGGTGCTGGATAATGGTGTGCACGCAAGGCTAATTCTTTCACCAGTGAGGCGTGAATGGCAAAGCATAACAGATAAGCTTAGCCAAGTGAATCCTCACACACACACACTGAGAATGTAACAGTCTCAGCTTTCAGGTGCGTGCGGGTGGGAGGCATGTCCAAAATGTTCTTTCTCACATCGCAGGAGATCTGCAACCCTTCAATGAATGCTCTTCTCAAAGTAGTGCGAGGCCCAGCAAGGGGGATCCACACACATATTCATTCAGCAAAAATAAGCTACTTTTCTGCAGGAGTAAATAGTTTGTAGCGGTAGTGAATAAATGTACCAGCCCATGAGCAACTTTGTTCATTAGTCACTCTCAGGATGGGGGCATCTCTGGGAGGCTGACTTTTATGGCCTATCCCTGGTTGCCCTGAGAAGGTGGGCCTTCTTCTTGAAAGTGGTTTGATGCAACTGAGTAGGGCAGTTAAGCGTCAACCACGTTGGTGTAGGTCTGGAGTCACATATAGGCCAGACCGGGTATGGACGACAGCTTTCCCTCATTAGTGAACGGGTTTGGATTTTACGACAATCCGACAGCTTCGAGTTCACCTTTATGACAGCAGATTTTTTTTTACACTGAATTCAAATCCTCAATCCGCCCTTTTGGGATTTGAATTTCTGTTCTCTCGATTACTTGCCCAGCAACGTAAGCACTATTCTACTGTAATCCATCTTTTGAGCCGTAAAGATATGGACATTCCAAAGGCCAATCCCTCTGAGTTCTGAGTCAGCTGATCTCAGCTGGTCTGCAGTAAATCCGTTTCAGTTACCCTCAGCACTTCAAAGGTTGAGGAGATTCAGGGGTGAAAGTGGAAAATCAGCCACATTATGTTGGAAAGTGCCCATGTGTCAATGTCGGTGAGGACAGTGTTGAGCTTGATGTGATGCCCCTCATGGTTAAATTGCTGGCCTACACCCACTATCTGGGCTAACACATGAAGAATGGCCACTTGGGTAAGGCACCAAAGAGCATCTGGTTGCCTGTAGTTATGAGGAGAGATTTGAGACATTCAAACTATTTGCACTGGAGCGGAGAAAGCTCCATTCCCCCCTCATGCCAGAAAACCTGGCCGGTGTGCAATGGTCAGCCAGCAACTCTGCAGGTTGTGCCGCGAAACGCCAGTACTACCATCCTGCCGTGTCATTGGCAATGTACCCAGGGTGGCAGACAATGAAGTGAATGGAGTACTGAGTTTAGTTCTGGGCACTGTATCTCAGGAAAGATATATTGACCTCGGAAGGGGTACAGTGAAGTTTCACCAGAATAATACCAGGGCTTAAATAGTTAAATTATGAGGGCAGGTTGCATCAACTTGACTTGTAGTTAGAAGGTTGAAAGTTGATCTAATCAAGGTGTTTAAAATGATTAAGGGATTCCATTGACTGAGAAATGATTTCCTCGGATGGGGGAGTCCAGAACAAGGGGGAATAATCTTAAAATTAGAGCTAGGCTATTCAGAAGTGAAACCAGGAAGCATTTTCCTTATAAGAAATCTGGAACTTTGCTCCCCTAAAAGAGTGTGGATGCTGGAATCAGCTTTCAAGACTGAGATAGATTTTTATTAGGTAAGGGTACCAAGGGACATGGCACAAAGGTGGGTAAATGGAGCTGAGGTACAGATGAGCCATGATCTGATTGAATGTTAGAAGAGGCTCGAGGGATTACAATGGGCTCAATTTTGCCCAACCCCTTTTTTCAGCGCACTTACCTTAAAAAAAGTCGCCCCATCCTGGCCGCTCTTCCGAGCCTCCGGTGTCCAAGCGTGGCGTGCATTGTGCAGTGGGGGGCGCAGCAACAGGCCAGCACAGAAAATTGTGCCAGCAGCTGCGCGCATGCACAGTGCAGTCTGCGCGCATGCTCCTGCCCTCCCAGCGTGTCCTGTGGGCTGTGAGCAGGACCCGATGCTCACAGCCCCTATCCCCGGCCGAAGGGACACCCCGATCTCGCCTCACCCTATCCCTGGCCGAGTGGCCTCCCACACCAGTCGGCCAGCCCGCTGAGTTCCCGGAACGAGGTAGGATTTCAGTTTTATTTTTTATTTATTGATGGTTGTGTTTGAGAGTTTTGATTGGGAGGGTGGAGGGTGGGCGGGGGGATAGGAGGAGAGTTTTGGGGGGGGGAGAAAGAGTGTTTTGATGGGGTGGAGGGAACTTTAAAAAAAAACTTGATTCTGGCATAAAGGTAGGACTTCTATTTTTGATTTCTTATTGATTGATTGCTTATTACTTTTTGTGGTTTGTTTAGTGCTTTGTAAGTCTTGGTGCTTTAAATGTACTTACCTGTGCCGACTTCTTAACTGCCAGCTTTTTCAGAGCTGGCCACATACGCTGAATTAAGTCGATTTGGAATAATTTTTAGCTGGCCAAAGTGGCATAAATGGCGTAAGTGTCTGGGAACACCCCCTTTTGAAATAAAACAAAAAAAAATCGTACCGAACTGACATACTCTGTGTTGTGTATCTGTAAAGCATGCACTCCCATGTTCCGCCACCAGAGAGCTCATCCCCTGAAGTCCCAAGGGATTCCAGCTGGCCACCAAGGCCTGTTCCTCACTCTGGAGTGTCTTATTAAAGACTGAGGTCACTGTTACTTTAACCTGTGTGCAGCCTCATCTGTGTTAGGAACACAACAACTGGCGACGAGAATACAAATTCAACGCAAAAATGCAGCAAACTGTGGGCATCCTGGAGAAGTTCTCGGAGGGTAAGGACTGGGAAGCCTATGTTGAACAGCTAGACCAGTACTTTGTAGCCAACGAGCTGGATGCAGAAGGAAGCGCTGCAAAAAAGAAAGCGGTCCTCCTCACAGTCTGCGGGGCACCGACTTACAGCCTCATGAAGAATCTTCTGGCTCCGGTAAAACCCACAGATAAGTCGTATGAGGAGCTGTGTACACTGGTTCGGGAGCATCTTAACCCGAGCGAGAGCGTGCTGATGGCGAGGTATTGGTTCTACATGTGCCAGTGATCTCAAGGTCAGGAAGTGGCGAGCTACGTCGCCGAGCTAAGGTGACTTGCAGGACAATGTGAGTTTGATGGCTACCTGGAGCAAATGCTCAGAGACTTTTTTGTACTGGGCATTGGCCACGAGACAATCCTACGCAAACTTTTGACTGTACAGACACCGACCCTCAGTAAGGCCATTGCGATAGCACAGGCGTTTATGTCCACCAGTGATAACACCAAACAAATCTCTCAGCACAGAACTGCTAGCAATGTTCATAAATTAACTGGAATTGTGTTTGCAAGCAGAAATGTGCAGGGCAGAAACTACGAGTCTGCAACTGCCAGCAGGCCTCAGGTGACCCAGATGACTCAGAGTCCGCAACAAAGGATGAATGCAAGGCATTTCACACGTTGTTGGTGTTGCGGAGGCTTCCATTCAGCCTATTCATGCCACTTCAAAGGGTATGTTTGCAAGAGCTGTGGAACAATGGGGCACCTCCAACGAGCTTGTAAACGAGCAGCAAGCTCTGCAAAACCTGCCAACCACCACGTGGCAGAGGAAGATTGGTCCATGGTGGATCTAAGCAATGTTGAGCCTCAGAGAGAGGAGGCAGATGCTGAAGTACACGGGGTGCACACATTTTTGAAGAAATGTCCACCTATAATGCTAAACGTAAAATTGAATGGCTTACCCGTAGCCATGGAACTGGACACTGGCGCTAGCCAATCCATCATGAGTAAAAAGATGTTTGAGAGACTGTGGTGCAACAAGGCATTCAGACCAGCCTTGAGCCCCATCCACACGAAACTGAGAACGTACACCAAAGAGCTTATCACTGTCCTGGGCAGCGCCATGGTCAAGGTCAACTACGAGGGCACAGTGCATGAACTGCCACTCTGGATTGTCCCGGGCGGTGGCCCCACACTGCTTGGAAGGAGCTGGCTGGGCAAAGTCCGCTGGAACTGGGATGACATCCGAGCGCTATCACATGTCGATGAGGCCTCATGTTCCTAGGTTCTTAACAAAATTCCTTCCCTTTTTGAGTCAGGCATTCGAAACTTTTCCGGGACGAAGGTGCGGATTCACTTGGTTCCAGAGGCATGACCCATTCACCACAAGGCGTGAGAGGTACCTCACGTGATGAGGGAGAGAATGGAAATCAAGCTGGACAGGCTGCAACACGAGGGCATCATCTCCCCAGTAGAATTCAGCGAGTGGGCCAGCCCGATTATTCCAGTGCTCAAAAGTGACGGCACGGTCAGGATTTGCGGCGATTATAAAGTAACAATTAATCGTTTCTCGCGACAGGACCAATACCCGCTACCTAAGGCAGACGACCTATTTGCGATGCTGGGACTGTTTATCTACAACAGATGCCCATTTGGAATTCGGTCGACTGCAGCGATCTTCCAGAGAAACATGGAGAACCTACTCAAGTCGGTACAAATCCTGGAGGAGATCCTCCAGTAACTGGATCGCGTAGGGCTGCGGCTGAAGAGGTCTTCATGGCAATAGAAGTGGAGTTTATGGGGAGAAAGATTGCGGCGGATGGCATTCGGGCCACAGACGCCAAGACAGAGGCTATCAGGAACATGCCCAGGTCACAGAACGTCACGGAACTGCGGTCGTTCTTGGGACTTCTCAACTATTTTGGTAACTTCCTACCGGGGTTAAGCACCCTTTTAGAGCCCCTACATGTTTTATTGTGCAAAGGTGAAAACTGAGTATGGGGAAAAACACAAGTAATTGCTTTTGAGAAAGCCAGAAACATTTTATGCTGCAATAAGCTGCTTGTATTGTATAACCCGTGTAAAAGACTTGTGCTAGCATGTGACGCGCCGTCGTACTGTGTCGGGTGTGTATTACAACAAGCTAACATTGCTGGGAAGTTGCAACCTGTCGCCTATGCTTCCAGGAGCTTGTCTAAGGCCAAGAGGGTCTACAGCATGATTGAGAAAGAGGCATTAGCGTGTGTGTTCGGGGTAAAGAAAATGTATCAGTACCTGTTTGGCCTCAAATTTTAGCTGGAAACCGATCACAAGCCCCTCACATCCATGTTCTCTGAAAACAAGGGGATAAGTACTAATGCCTCAGCCCGCATATAAAGGTGGGCATTCGCGTTAACAGCATATAACTATACCATCCACCACGGCTAGGCACCGAGAACTGTGCGGATGCTCTCAGTTGGCTAACCATTGCCCACCACGGGGGTGGAAATGGCGAGTCTGCAAACTTGTTGATGGTGGTGCAGCCCGCAGACTTGTTGATGGTCATGGAAGTGTTTGAAAATGATAAATCACCTGTCACGGCCCACCAGATTAGGACTTGGACCAGCCAAGATCCTCTGCTGTCCCTAGTAAAAAACTATGTACTGCATGGGAGCTGGGCCAGCATCCCTGTTGAAATGCAAGAGCCAATTAAGCCGTTCCAGTGGCAAAGGGACGAGCTGTCCATTCAGGCAGACTGCCTGTTGTGAGGTAACCGCGTAGTGCTACCAAAAAAGGGCAGGGAGACATTCATCTCGGATCTCCACAGCACACACCCGAGTATAATAATGATGAAAGCAATAGCCAGATCCCATGTGTGGTGGCCCAGTATCGACTCTGACTTAGAATCCGGTGTACGGCAATGCAGCGTATGTGCTCAGTTGAGCAACGCGCCCAGAGAGGCACCACTAAGTTTGTGGTCCTGGCCCTCCAGACCTTGGTCGAGGATCCATGTCGACTATGCGGGCCCGTTTCTCGGTAAAATGTTCCTGGTGGTGGTGGATGTTTGTTCAAAATGGATTGAATGTGAAATAATGTCGGGAAGCACCGCCGCCGCCACCATTGAAAGCCTGAGGACCATGTTTGCCACCCACGGCCTGCCTGACATACTGGTCAGTGACAAC
Organism: Pristiophorus japonicus; assembly: GCF_044704955.1. Taxonomy (NCBI): domain Eukaryota; kingdom Metazoa; phylum Chordata; class Chondrichthyes; family Pristiophoridae; genus Pristiophorus; species Pristiophorus japonicus. The sequence continues at coordinate 127,323,570 of NC_091980.1, forward strand.
GGGCCATGTTTCACCAGTGCCGAATTTAAAGAACTCATGACACGCAATGGGATCAAACATGTCACCTCGGCCCCATTTAAACCAACCTCCAATGGGCAGGCAGAGCAGGCAGTACAAACCATCAAACAGAGTCTTAAACGAGTCACAGAAGGCTCACTCCAAATCCGCCTGTCCCAAGTACTGCTCAGCTACCGCACGAGACCCCACTCGCTCACAGGGGTGCCCCCGGCTGAGCTACTCATGAAAAGGACACTTAAAACCAGACTCGCATTGGTTCACCCCAACCTGCATGATCAGGTAGAGAGTAGGCGGCAGCAACAAAATGTAAACGATGGTCGCGGCACTGTGTCACGGGAAATTGATCTGAATGACCCTGTATATGTGCTAAACTATAGACATGGTCCCAAGTGGATCACGGGCACGGTGATAGCTAAAGAAGTGAATAGGGTGTTTGTAGTCAAACTAGACAATGGACAAATTTGCAGAAAGCACCTGGACCAAATGAGGCTGCGGTTCACAGACTGCCCTGAACAACCCACAGCAGACACCACCTTTTTCGAGCCCACAACACACACCCAAAAGATCAACGACACCACACTGGACCAAGAAATCAAACCCATCACTCCCAACAGCCCAGCAAGGCCAGGCTCACCTAGCAGCCCTGCAGGGCCAACAACACACCAGCCCAGCGAGGGCACAGCCAACACACCAGAACAGAGATTTGTACCGAGGTGGTCCACCAGGGAAAGAAAGGCTCCCGACCGCCTCAACTTGTAAATAGTTTTCACTTTGACTTTGTGGGGGAGTGATGTTGTGTATCTGTAAAGCATGCACTCCCATGTTCCACCACCAGGGAGCTCATCCCCTGAAGTCCCAAAGGATCCCAGCATCCCTTGGGAGCACTGTGTATAAGCCGGCCCCTAAGGCCTGTTCCTCACTCTGGAGTGTCTTATTAAAGACTGAGGTCACTGTTACTTTAACCTCCCTGTGTGCAGCCTCATCTGTGTTAGGAACACAACACTCTGGAGCAAACTTTTGGGGGGAAATGGCATTTTTTAACATATGCCAGAAAAAACAACTGACTCCAAAACAGTGATGTAAGTCATTGCCAAAATTGGGCCCTATATACCTATGAATAATCTGAGCATGAGTTATCTGGCCTCAATATGTCTCTCGAGAAATTAGAAAGAGGAAGAATCATGCGCCTTTCATTACATCAGGATGTCCCAAAGTGCTTTACAGCCACTTTTTGAAGTGTAGCCACTTTTGTAATGTAGAGAAGCACGGCAGTCAATATGCTCACAGCAAGGTCCCACAAACAACATTGAGTTAAATAACCAGATAATCTTTTTGAGGTGTTGCTTGAGGGATAAATGTTGGCCAGGACACAAGGCATATGGAGGACTGCAACTTTGTGGAATTCACAGATTCTGTGCAACAAATACAGCTTGTGGATATCATATGGCCCTGCCAATAATTGCAGACAATTCAGCAACAGTGACTTTTATCTCCGAGGTGTTGTACACCTGTCAAACTCTTGCCAGTAAATGAATGCTTACACTGCTCTCTATAGTTATGTTTCATTAATGCAGGCATATCCTTGCTGTGTAATACAGCTTTTTAACCCTGTGTGTAGTTAAAATAAGTCTGATAGATCCTCCATGCCAATCTAAGCAAACTATTTTTCTCCCAACAACAATAGCTATTTATATAGCCACTTCAGTGCAGTAAAACATCCCAAGGTGCTTCACAAGAACGTCATCGGATAAAAGATTAACACCAAGCCATAGAAGGAGACATCAGGACAGGTGACCAAACGCTTGGTCAAAGAGGTAGCCTTTTAAAGGAGAGAAAGGTGAGGGGCAAAGAGGTTTGGGGAGGGAATTCCAGAGCTTAGGGTGTGGGCGACTGAAGTCACGGCTGCCAATGATGGGGCGAAGGGAGTGGGGTGCACAAGAGGCCAAAGTTGGAGGAACGCAGAGTTCTGGAAGGTTGTAGGGATGGAGGAGATTACAGAGATAGGGAAGGGTGGGGCCATGGAGGGATTTGAACTTAAAGATGAGAATTTTAAATCACGAAGTTGGTTGACCGTAATTCAATGTATGTCAGTGAGCACAGGGGTGATGGGCGAATGAGACTTGGTGCGAGTTGGGATCCCATCTAATTTTATTCATCCTCTTCAAATGTCCAAACTTAAAGCCAAGACTTCTGAGAAAAACAATGAAATGTTCTAAACAAATACTTCAGCCAACAAAACATTGGCTGCATCTACTTTTCACCACAACCTTTTTGTTTGTTCTGTCCTCTTGAGTCAAAAGAACAAAACTGTTCAAAGTGTAAGCACGCCATGCTAATGGCAGCATTAGGGGCGCGGGGGGGAGGGGGGGAATCCTTTTCGGGTGAACTTCTGTATGATAAGGCCTTCGTCACCTTGGGTTCTCAATAAATAAAGAACTAATTCCACACGGGCTACAACCATGTTGGTCTTCCAGTGCCTAGACCTTCTTTGGCACTGCGTAAAACATTGCTTGGGTCTCGCAACGACTCCCCTTCTAGTGTCAGCTGTGGCTCAGTGGGTAGCACCTTCACCTCTGAGTCAGAAGGCTGTGGATTCAAGACCTACTCCAGGAACTTGAGCACATAAATCTAGGCTGACACTCCAGTATAGTGCTGAGCGAGTGCTGCACTCTCGGAGATGAGTCTTTTGGATGAGACGTTAAACCGAGGCCCCATCTGCTCTCACAGGTGGACGTAAAAGATCCCATGGAACTATTTTGAAGAAGAGCAGGGGAGTTAACCCGGAGTCCTGGCCAATATTTATCCCTCAATCAACATAACAAAAAAACAGATTATCTGGTCATCACGTTGCTGCTTGTGGGAGCTTGCTGTGCGCAAGTTGGCTGCCGCATTTCCCACATTCCAAAAATGACTACACTCCAAAAGTACTTCATTGGCTGTAAAACGCTTTGAGACGTCCGGTGATGATGAAAGGCACTACAGGTATATAAATTCAAGTCTTTTTTTTTCCCATCCGACAAAAATAAGAAACCCGAGGTGGTTTGAGGAGTGGACAAGGTTGCTAGGTGAGGTAACCCACAGTCATAGTACAATGTGGCAGGTTAAAATTATCTCTTGACTTTCATCCAGCACAGAAAATATGTCTGCAAGCTGGCTCGGACACACGCTACAAGTGTCAATCACAACGCCTGTTTACTCATTTGCACTTGCAGTCACAAAATCTCTCTCAGATCACCCACTTTACACACAGGTGAGCTGCTGCCATTTCATTCTTAAATCTGACATATTTTACTGAATTATATATTAGGCAGACATTCTTTCGTGTTACAAAAAATCGGTAACTCTTAGCTTGCTGGCATGGCTTATTTCTCAAGTTGGCCCTTTTTTTCTAAACACATTTTCAGCTCACATACTGCAGCATAGAAACAAACAATAAGGATACAGTAACAGAGCTGTACAAAATATCCTCACCAGCTGTATAGCTGCAATATTAACTCTCTGCTACTGAACCAAGAAAGTGCTGGCGAGCTCAGCTGGTTGAGTGCTGGACTGGGAACCAGTAAAGAAAGAATGAACTTGCATTTATATAGCGCCTTTCACAACCTCAGAAAGTCCCAAAGTGCTTTATTGCCAGCAAAGTACTTTTGCAGTGTTATCACTGATGTAATCATGGTTGTTGTCCCACAAGCAGCAGTGAGATAAATGACCAGGAAATCTATTTTACTAATGTTGATTGAGGGATAGGTATCAGGACACCAGGAGAACTCTCCTGTTCTTCTTCAAATACTGCCATGTGATCATTTATGTCCACCTGAGAGGGCAGTTGGTATTTCGGTTTAACTTCTCATCCAAAAGATGGCTCCTCCAACAGTGCAGCACTCCCAGTGTTTATGCTCCACACGAGCCTCCTCCCATCCCTCTTCACCTGACCCTATCAGCATAACTGTATATTCCTTTCTCCCTTACGTGCTTATCTCATCATCATCTTAGGCAGTCCCTCGGAATCGAAGAAGACTTGCTTCCACTCTTAACATGAGTTCTTAGGTGGCTGAACAGTCCAATACGAGAACCACAGTCTCTGTCACAGATGGGACAGATAGGGTGGATGGGGAGTCTGGTTTGCCGCACGCACCTTCCACTGCTTGCGCTTGATTTCTGCATGGTCTCGACGATAAGACTCGAGGTGCTCAGCGCCCTCCTGGATGGTCCCACTGAAGGCGGTCTTTGGCCAGGGACTCCCAGGTGTCAGTGGGGATGTTGCACTTTATCAGGGAGGCTTTGAAGATGTCCTTGTAATTTTTCCACTGCCTACCTTTGGCTCGCTTGCCATGAAGGAATTCCGAGTATAGTGCTTGCTTTAGGAGTCTCGTGTCTGGCATGCAAACGTAGGTCCCTTGCAGTCAGAGTCAGGTGAATTTGTAATGGGGAACAAAGAAATGGCGGACCAGTTAAACAAATACTTTGGTTCTGTTTTCACGAAGGAAGACACAAATAACCTTCTGGAAACACTAGAGGACCGAGGGTCTAGTGAGAAGGAGGAACTGAAGGATATCATTATAAAGCGGAAAATTGTGTTATGGAAATTGATGGGATTGAAGCCCAATAAATCCCGGGGCCTGATAGTCTGCATCCCAGAGTACTTAAGGAAGTAGCCATAGAAATAATGGATGCATTGGTGATTATTTTCCAGTCTATCGACTCTGGATCAGTTCCTATGGACTGGAGGGTAGCTAATGTAACACCACTGTTTAAAAAAGGAGGGAGAGAGTAAACGGGTAATTATAGACCAGTTAGCCTGACATCAGTAGTGGGGAAAATGTTGTAATCAATTATTAATGATGAAATAGCAGCGCATTTGGAAAGCAGTGACAGGATCGGTCCAAGTCAGCATGGATTTATGAAAGGGAAGTCATGCTTGACAAATCTTCTGGAATTTTTTGAGGATGTAACTAGTAGAGTGCACAAGGAAGAACCAGTGGATGTGGTGTATTTGGACAAGGTTCCACACGAGATTGGCGTGCAAAATCAAAGCACATGGTATTGGGGGTAATGCACTGATGTGGATAGAGAACTGGTTGGCAGACAGGAGGCAGAGAGTCGGGATAAACGGGTCCTTTTCAGAATGGCAGGCAGTGATTAGTGGGGTGCCGCAGGGCTCAGTGCTGGGACCCCAGCTCTTTACAATATACATCAATGATTTAGATGAAGGAATTGAGTGTAATATCTCCAAGTTTACAGATGACACTAAACTGGGTGGCAGTGTGAGCTGTGAGGAGGATGCTAAAAGGCTGCAGGGTGACTTGGACAGATTAGATGAGTGGGCAAATGCATGGCAGATGATGTATAATGTGGATAAATGTGAGATTATCCACTTTGGGGGCAAAAGCACAAAGGCAGAATATTATCTGAATGGCGGCAGATTAGGAAAAGGGGAGGTGCAACGAGACCTGGGTGTCATGGTTCATCAGTCATTGAAAGTTGGCATGCAGGTACAGCAGGCGATGAAGAAGGCAAATTGTATGTTGGCCTTCATAGTTAGGGGATTTGAGTGTAGAAGCAGGGAGGTCTTACTGCAGTTGTACAGGGCCTTGGTGAGGCCTCACCTGGAATATTGTGTTCAGTTTTGGTCTCCTAATCTGAGGAAGGACGTTCTTGCTATTGAGGGAGTGCAGCGAAGGTTCACCAGACTGATTCCTGGGATGGCAGGATGAACATATGAGGAGAGACTGGATCAACTGGGCCTTTATACACTGGAGTTTAGAAGGATGAGAGGGGATCTCATAGAAACTTATAAGATTCTGACGGGACTGGACAGGTTAGATGTGGGAAGAACGTTCCCGATGATGGGAAGTCCAGAATGAGGGGACACAGTCTTAGGATAAGGGGTAGACCATTTAGGACCGAGATGAGGAGAAACTTCTTCTCTCAGAGAATTGTGAACCTGTGGAATTCTCTACCACAGAAAGTTGTTGATGCCAGTTTATTGGATATATTCAAGAGGGAGTTAGATATGGCCCTTACAACCAAACAGATCAATGGGTATGGAGAGAAAGCAGAAAAGGGGTACTGAGGGAATGATCAGCCATGATCTTATTGAATGGTGGTGCAGGCTGAATGGCCAAGTCCTGCACCTATTTTCTATGTTTCTATGTTTCTATGCGAACTATGTGGCCTGCTCAGCAGAGCTGATCAAGAGTGGTCAGTGCTTCAATGCTGGGGATGTTGGCCTGGCCGAAGACGCTAATGTTGGTGCGTCTGTCCTCCCAGAGGATTTGTAGGATCTTGCGGCGACATCATTAGTGTTATTTCTCCAGTGACTTGAGGTGTCTGCTGTACATGGTCCATGTTTCTGACATACAGGAGGGCGGGTATTACTACAGCCCTGTAGAACATGAGCTTGGTGACCATGAGCTTGGTGACGTGCTTATCTACCTTCTCCGTAAATGCATCTATGCTCACCACTTCAATCACTCCCTGTGATAGAGTTCCACATTTCCAACGTTTCTCCTGAATTCCTTGTTGGATTTGTAAGTGACTATCATATATTTATGGACTCTAGGTGGAAACATCTTCTCTATGACTACCCTATTGAACCCCTTCATAATTTAAAAAACCTCTATCAGGTCACCTCTCAACTTTCTCTTTTCTAGAGAATAGAAGGCCCGCCTGTTCAGTCTTTGCTGGTAGTTGTACCCTCTAAGTTCTGGAATCATTCTTGTAAAATGAATGTTAAAAGAAGGCACATCATCCCTCTCAGTAGACATGTGATTCCCAGCAGCTAACAACGATACAGTAACTGACTCTATTACACATTAAAGACTCTAAATATGGCTTAGTTGGTTTCGAGGCAGAAACCCTCACCACACTTAAAAAGTACGTGGATGTGCACTTGAAGTGCTGTAACCTACAGGGCTATGGACCAAGAGCTGGAAAGTGGGATTTGGCTGGATAGCTCTTTGATGGCCGGCGCGGATACGATGGGCCAAATGGCCTCCTTCTGTGCTGTAAATTTCTATGATTCTATGATTTAATTTAAATTGGAACAGTCTCAAGGGACTGAATGGCCTATCCTGTTCCTATGTTCCTATAAGCTGCCCCACTCTTACCTTGCTCTGGGCTTGGCAAAAGATGGTAGACCTATATGTTATCATTTTCCCACTGTTTGTATGTGAACAGTTTGTGCACAGATATGAATATCTGTATAACATTAATGGTTGACCCTCATATCAAACAACCATGGGTTATTAAAGAATTCTCTGGTCCTCTGGTAGTCCTACTGGTGGCTGATAAAACCCATATGGGAAATTATCAACCTTGCGCCAAGATTTGAGCACGTAATCTAGGCTGGCATTTCAGTGCAGTACTCAGGGAGTGCTGCACTGTCGGAGGTGCCGTCTTTCAGAAAAGAGGTTAAACCGAGGCCAAAGTCTGCTCCTTCCGGTACATGTAAAAGATCCCACAGTACTTCTAAAAGAAGAGCAGGGGAGTTATCCCGGAGTCTCATGGGCGAGTGCTGCCATTGAGCCCAGATGATCTGAATTGGACAAGTGACACATGTGGAGAAGTGTGAAGTTATTTACTTTGGTAGGAAAACTAGAAAAGTAGAGTATTTTTTAAATGGTGAGAGATTGGGAAATGTTGGTGTTCAGAGGGACCTGGGTGTCCTTGTACACAAATCATTGAAAGTTAACATGCAGGTACAGCAATTAAGAAACCAAATGGTATGTCGACCTTTTTTACAAGAGGATTTGAGTATAAGTGTAAAGGCATCTTATTGAAATTATATAGAGACCGCACCTAGAGTATTGTGTACAGTTTTGGTCTCCTTACCTAAGGAAGGTATATTTGCCATAGAGCGAATGCAACTAAGGTTCACTCGACTGATTCCTGGGAAGGGGGGATTGTCTTATGTGGAGAGATTGAGTAGACTAGGCTTATATTCTCTAGCGTTTAGAAGAATGAGAGGTGATCTCATTGAAACATACAAAATTCTTACAGGGCTTGATAGGGTAGATGCAGGGAGGATGTTTCCTGTGGCTGGGAAGTCTAGAACCAGGGTTCACAGTCTCAGAATAAGGGGTCAGCTATTTAGGACTGAGATGAGGAGGAATTTCTTCACTCAGAGGATGGTGAATCTTTGGAATTCTCTTCCCTAGAGGGCTGTGGAGGCTCAGTCTCTGAGTATATTCAGGGCGGAGATCGATAGATTTTTGAACTTTCAGGGAATCAAGGGATATGGGGACAGTGCAGGACAGTGGAGTTGAGGTAGAAGATCAGCTATGACCTTATTGAATGGCGGAGCAGGCTCGAGGGCCTATTCCTGCTTCTAATTCTTATGTTCTTATCTTGTGTTCTTAAATGAACAGTGAACATATTTGTCTGAAATTCCTCTCTCCCTGATACCTTGGGAGAGGTGTTCAAATAAATCATTTTAATTTTCTAAAAAAATGGGAGAAGGATTTCATATGAATGCATTTAAATATTCATACACAAGTATTGCACGGTGCGATTTTAGAGCCTGGTGTGTCTGAAATGGCAAGTGTTTCACTCCCCCACTAACAGTCATGAACGTTAAAAACGTTTGACCAACACACACAGGTAGTAGAGTATTATGAGAAAAACTGAAGAAGGTTCCTAAATATTTCCTTGTAGGTCACTAGAGAAATTGGGGTTCTTTTCATTATAACAAAGCAGTTTAACAGGAGATCTGATTGAGGTGTTCAGAATGAACTGGGCCGAGGGGATTTTGATAAGGTAAATAGAGGAAAAATATTCCCACTGTTGAAACAAGATCCTGCCGAATTTCAAAACATTTCCGCAAGGGTACCCCAATCTCCCTCCGTAGGCAGAAGAGCAACTCAAACTCCTGAGAAATTATGTTTGCAGTGTTTCTCTGGGGTTTACGTTGATATTCTGCTGAAATTACGGCCAGAGATCATGGCGGGGGGTGGGGGGCGGAGACGAGGGAGAAACCCCAATGGAAATTACCGGCGTTCATCTGGAATGCTAACAGGTGAAACTTGGTAGAAGGCAGAGTGCAGTGAAACATAAAATGATTTTCCTAGCTTCCTAGTTCTTTTAGTTCATAGTAGCTCTCCGCCCTCAGTTGTCCTTCCCGCCAAAGGCACTTGCCTTCAGTCAAATACTCGTTCTTAACCAGAGCCTGTTATTTTACCCAGCACGAATCAAAAATCAAACCTGAGACTGTCTGGTCCTTAGGACAGAGTTAGAAAGGCCAGAGTTCAGAAAGCACCTCTTTATGTCATTGTTTACAATCTGGTATCCCTGAGCCTTAAAGATCCATGCCAGGACCCCAGGGGTTATAGGAGGTCATCAGAATTCTGGCTTTATGAGTGTGTTATTGCTATTGCTGCATACCACTGCACAGTTTTTCTTTAGTAGTTGACACTGTTTTATAGAAGCTAGGATGGAGTTTGTCAACATCTGTAGGGAGCCATTGGGTGTGTGTGACCTGAGTAGGTGACAATGTGTTCCACACAGAAAAGTTTGAAAACAATAGAGGGTGATCAGCTAGACTGAGTCTCCAGGAGAGTGGCTGGAGCCCGGGGCTATGGACTCATTTTAGAAAGAACTAGATGTTGTAACGGGGACGATTCCAATGCTCTCCTGGCCGGCCACCTATTCTCCATTCTCTATAAACTTCAGATCCAAAACTCTGCTGACTGTAAACTATCACGCTCCAAATTCTGCTCATCCATCACCCTTGAGCTCACTGACCTACGTTGGTTGCCAGTCCACCAACACCTCAAATTTAAAATTTCCATTCTCATGTACAAATCCCTCCATGGTCCCGCCCCTCCCTATCTTTGTAAACTCCTCCAGCCTTACAACCTTCCAAGAACTCTGTATTCCTCCAACTCTCGAGTCTTGTGCATCTCCCCATCATTGACGGCTGTGCCTTTGGCTACCTAAGCCCTAAAATTTCCATTCTACATCTCTCCGCCTCTCCACCTTCCTCTCCTCCATTAAAATCCTTCTTAAAGCCCACCTCTTCGCCAGAGCATTGGGATATTTTTAGAAACCAGCAAAGGACGATTAAAAAAAAAATAGAGAGAGAAGATATTTTTTGAGAGTAAATTGCAAGAAATATAAAAGCAGACAGTAAGAGCTTCTACAGGTATATAAAAAGGAAGAAAGTAGCCAAAGTAAAGTTTGGTCCCTTCGAGGATGAAACTGGGGAATTAATAATGGGAAACAGGGAAATGGCAGAGACTTTCAACACATATTTTGTATCGGATTTTTGTATAGAACACACTAAAAGCAGCCCAATAATTGATAATCAAGTGCCTATTGAGAGGGTGGAACTTAAAACAATCACTATCACTAGAGATAAAATACTAGGCAAACAAATGTGACTAAAGGTCGACAAGTCCCCTGGACTTGAACGCCTGCATCCTATGGTCTTAAAAGAAGTGGCTGCAGAGATAGTGGATGCATTGGTTGTAATCTACCAAAATTCCTTGGATTCTGGAGAGTCGCAGCGGATTAGAAAACTGCAAATATAACACCCCTATTTAGAAAGGAGGGAGACAGAAAGTGTAAGGGGGTGGTCTCTATGAGGGGGTCAGGTTCCCTTCTGACCAACTTGAGCGGTTCGAATCGCTCCCACTCCCTTGGGTTCTCGACTCTGGATTTATTTGGGGGATGTGACAAAGTGCAAAGGACACTGGTTTGATGCAAAAGAACTTTGGTTTTATTACAGTCAAGAAATTACAAACTTAGAAAGTACAATGTCAGAACTTATTCAAACTTAGTAAAGAACAATACCTTACACACCCAAAGGGGGTTACAATGGCTTATAATGAGTCTAATAGAGAACAACACATTACATTCAAAGGGGTTGCAATAGAATTACACCTCCCACCTCCCAATACTTAATTCTAGCTGGGTTGGACTCCAGGGCAGGCAGGGACTATGATTACCAATCCTGTTGACAGTTAGCGGTAGATCGCAGTTTCGGGGTTCGCTGGATGCGGAAGGGCCTGCTTGCTGTAACCCGAACGTCGGAGAAGACTTCTTGCTGCGCAATCTTTAGTTGGGTTGAGTCCGCTGATGTGGTAAGGCGCATTTTGGATCTATGGGGTAAGTATCGGTTTTCTTTGTTAGAAATAGGTTTCTACAGTCTTTTAGGTAATGTTTTACCTGTTGGTAGGTCAGAATTAGATTGTAGAGTGAAAACTTTTCGATTCTTCAGTTTTTCCCCGTTGGAGGTTTGTTTCGAGTTTGGTCGATCGCGGTGGTTTTTCGTTGATACTATGTTGGTTGTGGTCGGTTGTGCAGCGATGGTGATGTTCTTCCTTCCTTCAGGACTTCAGGACTTCGAGGCTGGAGAAGTTAGTTTACAACTGTCGCGTTGGTTTCTCTCTTTGTCTTGATGAGGTAGTTGCAACCTTGTAGCTACTTAGCAACCCAACCTCTGTTGAAAACAGGTGCCAGTTATACGATTTGAGTGGTTCTAATCTTGCCGCCAAATCTGTTCAGAGTTCTTTGTTTAAATTTGGCGGGCTTGGCTCTTCTTTGTAATATCTTGGCGGGCTCGTTAAAAGTTGTTATGTTTTGGGTGGGTTGATGTTTCCTGATGAAATATTAGTTTGGTAATTGCGAATATCCTTTTGTGCTTAGTTTTCGCATACAGGCTGGCTTGGGCCTCCTTTATGATGTATATGCTGAAATGGTTTTGCAGTTTCAAGTTGATGGTTAGCTATCTCTGAGTCATGTTGTAATGTTAATGTCTCTTGTGGAGAAAGATTCTCGAATACCCATTTCTCCAGACAGGTTAACTTTAGTCCTCACACCCAGGTAGTCTCACTTAATCAGGTTGTCTCCTGTTAGTTTCTTAGGCCTGTCCACAGCCTTGAACTTGTCTTTTAAAATCCAAAATTCGATTAAAGTTCGTAGTTTCTTCCATAAGCAATTTAAGGTTCCAAACTTTTCAGTAGGTAGTCCAAAATTCCAAACACTGGGGGGTTCTTGTGAATTTTGCACCCCCCTTCAAAAGCAGGGAACTATAGACCAGTTAGTCTAACATCTGTCATTGGTAAAATGCTGCAGTCCATTATTAAGGAAGTAGTAGCAGGACATTTAGAAAATCATAATACAGTCAAGCAGAGTCAACATGATTTTATGAAAGGGAAATCATGTTTGACAAATTTGCTGGAGTTCTTTGAGGACGAATGAGCAGAGTGGATAAAGGGGAACCAGTAGATGTGGTGTATTTGGATTTCCAGAAGGCATTTGATAAGGTGCCACATAAAAGGTTACTGCACAAGATAAGAGCTCATGATGTTGGGGGTAATACATTAGCATGGATAGAGGATTGGCTAACTAACAGAAAACAGAGATCAGGATAAATGAGTTATTTTTAGGTTGGCAAACTGTAACTAGTGGAGTGTCAAAGGGATCAGTGCTGGGGCCTCAACTATTTACAATCTATATTAATGACTTGGATGAAGGGACCAAGTGCAATGTAGCCAAGTTTGATGATGATACAAAGATCGGTGGGAAAGCAAGTTGTGAAGAGTACACAAAGAATCTGCAAGGGGATATAAGTTGTTGCCGTTGAGATGGTAGAGTTTGTGTAGTGGAAGGAGTAGATCAAGTAGTCTGAAGGAGCCTTCTATGTCCAAATCTATCTGTGGAACTTTCAACAAATGGACAAAGGGAAGAGACAAACCAAATTAATATCAGAGGTCACAGGTAAAAGGTATTGAAAAAGAAGCATTAGAAATTTGAGGGAGAGGACAGGAAAAACAGTCCAATAGGACAATCTATGATACATCTGTATCAATCCCAAAATACTTCCTATAGATCTGGTATGGCCATGTTAGTTCAGAAGGGAGATACTGTGGTATTTTAGTATGCATTTGCATGAAGATGCCACTGATACCATTAAACAGTTAATGTGCAGAGAGGTCAATTCTAGCTGCTTTCTTATAACTGAGAGCAACAGGAAAGGGAGCATACCACAAGCAACCTTGTCTAGTTTTATATTAAGTGATTATGACACTTGACAAGACCAGAGTCAGGGGAGACATGGAATAAGATCCGCGGAGCATGGTGTTCTGTAACATTATTTTCAACCTCCTTTAAAATAAATGACTTGAACCACATTACTATTTGAAGGTACGTGGAGTGATTTGGATGGAAACATAGAAACATAGAAAATAGGTGCAGGAGTAGGCAATTCGGCCCTTCGAGCCTGCACCACCATTCAATGACATCATGGCTGATCATCACCTCAGTACCCCTTTTCTGCTTTCTCTCCATACCCCTTGATCCCTTTAGCCATAAGGGCCATAGCTAACTCCCTCTTGAATATATCCAATGAACTGGCATCAACAACTCTCTGCATAGAGAATTCCACAGATTAACAACTCTCTGAGTGAAGAAGTTTCTTCTCATCTTGATCCTAAATGGCTTACCACTTATCCTTAGACTGTGTCCCCTGGTTCTGGACTTCCCCAACATCGGGAACATTCTTCCTGCATCTAACCTGTCCAGTCCTGTCAGTATTTGATATGTTTCCATGAGATCCCCTCTCATTCTTCTAAACTCCAATGAATACAGGCCCAGTCGATCCAGTCTCTCCTCATATGTCAGTCCTGCCATCCCGGGAATCAGTCTGGTGAACCTTCGCTGCACTCCCTCAATAGCAAGAACACCCTTCCTCAGATTAGGAGACCAAAACTGAACACAATATTCCAGGTGAGGCCTCACCAAGGCCCTGTACAACTGCAGTAAGACCTCCCTGCTCCTATACTCAAATCCCCTAGCTATGAAGGCCAACATGCTATTTCCTTCTTACATAAGAACATAAGAACATAAGAATTAGGAACAGGAGTAGGCCATCTAGCCCCTCGAGCCTGCTCCGCCATTCAACAAGATCATGGCTCATCTGGCCGTGGACTCAGCTCCACTTACCCGCCCGCTCCCCGTAACCCTTAATTCCCTTATTGGTTAAAAATCTATCTATCTGTGATTTGAATACATTCAACAAGCTAGTCTCAACTGCTTCCTTGGGAAGAAAATTCCACAGATTCACAACCCTCTGGGAGAAGAAATTCCTTCTCAACTCGGTTTTATATTGGCTCCCCCGTATTTTGAGGCTGTGCCCCCTAGTTCTAGTCTCACTGACCAGTGGAAACAACCTCACTGCCTCTATCTTGTCAATCCCTTTCATAATTTTAAATGTTTCTATAAGATCACTCCTCATCCTTCTGAACTCCAATGAGTAAAGACCCAGTCTACGCAATCTATCATCATAAGGTAACCCCCTCATGTCGTGAATCAGCCTAGTGAATCGTCTCTGTACCCCCTCCAAAGCTAGTATATCCTTCCTTAAGAAAGGTGACCAAAACTGCACGCAATACTCCAGGTGCGGCCTCACCAATACTCTATACAGTTGCAGCAGGACCTCCTTGCTTTTGTACTCCATCCCTCTCGCAATGAAGGCCAACATTCCATTCGCCTTCCTGATTACCTGCTGCACCTGCAAACTAACTTTTTGGGATTCATGCACAAGGACCCCCAGGTCCCTCTGCACTGCAGCATGTTGTAATTTCTCCCCATTCAAATAATATTCCCTTTTACTGTTTTTTTTCCAAGGTGGATGACCTCACATTCTCCGACATTGTATTCCATCTGCCAAACCTTAGCCCATTCGCTTAACCTATCTAAATCTCTTTGCAGCCTCTCTGTGTCCTCGACACAACCCGCTTTCCCACTAATCTTTGTGTCATCTGCAAATGTTGTTACACTACACTCTGTCCCCTCTTCCAGGTCATCTATGTATATTGTAAACAGTTGTGGTCCCAGCACCGATCCCCGCCTGCTGTACCTGCATGCCAACTTTCAATGACTGATGTACCATGACACCCAGGTCTCGTTGCACCTCCCCTTTTCCTAATCTGCCGCCATTCAGATAATATTCTGCTTTCGTGTTTTTGCCACCAAAGTGGATAACATCAAATTTATCCACATTATTTTGCATCTGCCATGCATTTGCCCACTCACCTAACCTGTCCAAGTCACCCTGCAGCCTCTTAGCATCTTCCTCGCAGCTCACACCGCCACCCAGCTTAGTGGCATCTGCAAACTTGGAGATATTACACTCAATTCCTTCATCTAAATCATTGATGTATATTGTAAATAGCTGGGGTCCCAGCACTGAGCCCTGCGGCACCCCACTAGTCACTGCCTGCCATTCTGAAAAGGACCCGTTTATCTCGACTCTCTGCTTCCTGTCTGCCAACCAGTTCTCTATCCACATCAATACATGGGTATTTAGGGGATACAACTGCCTAGCAACCAACTGAGATCAGGAGAAAGCAGCTCACTGCTGTGTAACCATAGGGGGAATCAAAAAATTCTCCATTAATGGCCAAAACTGAAATTGGAAAAGTAAACTAGTCCAATGGGACTGGATTTTTGGGAAAGAAGCAGAATTGTTTTAATTAAACAATATACACTGTGGCCCATCTTAGTGCAGTTGAACAATGTTTTATTCACATGGCATTTACAGCAGCAGACTCAGTAGAATGATTCTCTTGACATAACATTGCCTATCGGTAGATTAGTTGTACATGCCCAAGGGTCAGAGGGTCTTCGCTAGACAGCGACTATCCTATCTTATCCGGGTTTCAACATTATTCCTGTGGACCCTCCGAGTAGGTTGTGGACTGAAGTCTTCCATCTCGCATCAGTCCGTCATCCCCCCACCCCACCCATGCACCGCGATTGGCAAAGAGGTGTAGGGCCTTATATGGGCCCCCACAAAGACAGGAGGCATTGTCGACGCTCTAGGAAAATGCTATAAATTATGGGCTCAAGCTAGTGGTATTGTATCAGCTCTAGGAAGATGCTATATATTATAGACTCAGACTGGTGATATTATACAGCTGTGGGAGGGTTCTATATATTATAGACTCAGGCAGGTGGTATTATACCAGTTCTAGGAAGATGCTATATATTATGGACTCAGGCAGGTGGTATTATACCAGCCCTAGGAGGATGCTATATATTATGGGTTCAGGCTGGCATATGCCCCATTGGTGCTTAATGCATCTGTTGGGCACAGGGGCTTCTCACTGCAAGTCTTTCTTTCTTTCATTGCTACCAACAAAAGATGTGCCAGTGTTGAACTTCACCAGGCAGGAGAGTGGGCTTTCGTGGCATCCTGGATCACTTCCCAGAAAGGTTGCACTAGGGGAGAAGGCCAGATGGTGTGTACGATCTTACCAATCTGGCTGATTCCTCTCCATCGGAATGAGGAGGGGGTGTGGAATCTGTAACAGTCTTATGGACAATGGTTTGAGTTCTTGCAATTAATTGAACGAAATACTAACTGAAGGGCATAACAAATCTTCACAGAATTAGAGGGGTTAGTTAAGAGGAAAGTCTCTAAATATTGGGGTTTTCCTCACTAGGACAGAGAAGGTTAAAGGTGGGCCTAACAAAGGTATTCAAAATTATGAAGAGTTTTGTCAGTAAATAGTGAAAGATTATGTGAATCCTTCCAATACTTTGCACTATCCTCCAAGGGAAGAGTGCAAAGATGTGAAAATAACAAGAGGCTTTTGAAGTACAGACTATGAGACCTTTGAAGAGGAAACTTGCAATGAATATAAAAGTCAAGGAGAAAGGGCAGGGAAATAGGATTAGAATAGATTGATGCAGTATTGGGGGATAGAATCAGGACTATCACTAGAAGGGAATAGTTAGAAGGGCTGTCACACAGGGTTACAAGAACATGGAATGCTGTACCACAAGTGGCTAAACTGAGCCTTTGTCTTAGTGATAGTGTCACCGCCTGTGAGTCAGAAAGTGCAGTGTTCAAACCTCACTCTAATAAGACAGTCCT
Source organism: Pristiophorus japonicus (assembly GCF_044704955.1). NCBI lineage: Eukaryota > Metazoa > Chordata > Chondrichthyes > Pristiophoridae > Pristiophorus > Pristiophorus japonicus. Next base: position 127,340,467 of record NC_091980.1, read on the forward strand.
GGCGAGTGCAAATCGGAGCGCTAGCTCTGAATTCTGGGTCAACAACCAGCGGGATACGTCCAGTGGGTGTGGGTGCCCCCCTCTTTATCTGCCGGGTTGTGGGACCCCATAAAATCCTCCCATTATATAGGACTAGCCATCCTGTTGGCTGGTATAAAGTTGACCATGGAAGGAGTGTTCAGCTCGTAGCCTGTCAGACTGTGAATCCTTTCACTACTTTACACTATCTTCCAAGGGAAGAGTGCGAAGATATGAATGTAACAAGTGTCTTTTGAAGTACAAGCTATAAGCAAAGGAACTTGGCGAAGAATATAAAAGGTAAGGAGAAAGGGCAGGGAAATGAGATTAGAATAGACCGTGCCAGGTGTAGATCTAGCAGGATGGTCCGAAAGGTCTGAGAGAGACATGATAAGATGCTCTGGGCCGAAATTGCCCCTTCCCTTAAGGTCTGTTACTGCCAGAAATCGTGGAATGGCTGTCATTTTGAAAATTTCCCTGCTGCAGTATCCTGATGGTGACCTGCTCCCCCTACTTCCGCTCCGCTGCTGCCAATCCGTCCTAAGTGCGTTATCTCACCGCCGATGTAAGCCCCCTGAACGCGAAATTCTATGCTGAAAATCTTGCTCCTGCCGCTCGGTGCCACCGACAGCTTTTCCTGTCGGTGCACTGTGCTTGCAGTGCTTGTAAAAGAGTGGGGCGGCTGCCATTAAAGTGGAGGGCGCATTGCCGCGGCCGCCATCTTATTTTTTTTGTCGGGCCACTAATTATGCCCCTGGGTTCGTCCGGGCCGCCCACAGGCAACCTGGCACTCCATCTTGGGTGCCAGGCCACTGGCCCAGCCGAAACCCTCCCTGGTGGCCCAGTGAACCTAACTTAAAGAATCGCAGAGCTCGCAGCAGCCCTGCACTTTAAGTGAAGGGGCGAGATGTGGTGACGCGCCAGCGTGATGACGTCATCAATGCTACGCCCCCCCCCCCCCACTTCCGCCCCTCTACTTACCGAACTTCTGCCCCCATTATGGTCGACTTCTGGGCTGCTCGACAAAAAAGAGTGGAATATCACGTAAGAGGCCACCACATCTATCGCGGCGATGAAAACAATCGAAACACATTAGATGTTCCGTGTTTTTGGCGGGGGGAGGCAATTTCGGCCCCTCTATGTCAAACGCAAGTCTTTTTTATTGCTCCCTTGGGCTTTCTATGGACTCTATTGGTGTGAAAGTGAGTGCGACATTATAGGGTGGCCATGTGTTTATGTGTATTTCTGAAATTGTGAATGTGCCGTTCTTAGTGGTGTTTGTGAAACCTTACTGGGTCCTGGAGGAAGGATTTAATTTAGAGACGTGTTTATTTGTAACACCTAAAAGCTCTGATTGGGTCCCCTTGATCACATGACTGATTGCTGATTGGTTCCCTTGGATGATAAGACACACCCAGCAGATTCTCTAGAATGTGTAATTAGAACTGCCCTGCCTATGTACTCAGTGACTTTGCAAAGTGTAATTTGAGCCATTCTGACTGCCGACTCCAGACAGATTAGAACTCACTACCACTCCCACTCTCCAAACAAGTTGCTGCCCCACCTATCTTGACCAAGTTCATGACCGAATCCCCCACCCACCCCCAGCACAAGTTTCTGACCTACTTCCCCCACCAGAGTTCGAGTAATCCCCCCCCAGCCCAAGTTCCTGACCTCATCACCCGCCCAGCCCAAGTCCCTGGCCAACTTTCCTCCTCAGCCCAAGTTCCTGACCTAATCACCCCCACTGCCCAAGTTCCTGACCTTCTTCCACCACTGCCCGCCCCCCACACACCAGATCCTTATCTTCTTCCCCGTCCACATTCCTACCCTACGGATTTATGACCTTCTCCCCCATCAAGTTCCTGACCATCACCCCCCCCGCACCATAGAGGGGGCATTGTTTATGGATCATGGATTGTTAAGGGGTTTACTGGGCAAGAAGTGAACAGTGACAGTCTTGCCATCTGGATCACGCTCTCGACCCCTCTCTTCCCCCCCCCCCTCCACCTCTTTAGACCTGGATCACATTTTTTCACCATCCCCATTGTGATCTCTGTACTCTTTACACCCCACCCCCCCAGATTTCCTGATCTCCTATCTCCCCTCCCCCCCCATTTCCCCCCTCCCTCTCTCCAATCCCCCTCTCCAACCTCCCTTTTCCATCTCTCTCACCCCTCTCTCCGCTCCCTCTCTCTTGCTCTCCCCCCTCGCCTCCCCGATCTCCCTTTTGATCCTCTGTTAACTGTGAGATACGACACCTGCGAGGCCGAATCCTGGTCACATCGCGTATGCAGGGTGTGCATGCAGAAAAAGGGGCAGGCCGACCATGCGCATGTGCAGAATGACACAAAAATGTTGTTGCAGATGAACTGGAATCTGTCCATTAACTGCTGGCAGAACAAAGCGCTGCCCTGGTGAAGCACTGGTCAGTTTGGTGATGTATCTCGAGCCCTCATTCTTTTTTGTATCAGATTGGAGAGAAGACTGAACTAGCGAGGGCTGGTAGGGTGCTCAGCAGAGAGCCATTCTCTCTCCAGACTGACGGCATTAATGTAACATTTTTCTCTCTTTACCTGTCTTGAAGTTGATGATTCATAGTCGATAACATCCACAAGTAATGGCAATGTCTCACCCAACGGGCTGTGATAGGGTGGAAGGCAGGAATTATTTCACAAAAGTGGTGGGAATGGGACAAATAGAGAAACAAAAGATTGGTCTAGAGATGTAAGTAGCAATCATTACCCGCACCCGCTGTCTGAAAAAATTGGGAGCAGTGGTTATGATCTGAATTTGTTGAACACAATATTGAGACCAGAAGGCTATAAAGTGCCTAATCGACAGACGAGATGCTGTTCCTTGACCACACACAAATCTAGGCTGACACTCCAGTGTAGTGCTGAGGGAGTGCTGCACTGTTGGAGGTGCAGTCATTTAGATGAGATGATAAACCGAGGCCCCGTCTGCCCTCTCAGGTGAAGTTAAAAGATTCCATGGCATTATTTTGAAAAAGAGTAGAGGAGTTATCCGCGGTTTCCTGGCCAATATTTATCCCTCAATCAACATAACAAAAAAAGAGATGACCTACTCATTATCACATTGCGGTTTGTGAGTTTGCTGTGCGCAAATTGGCTGCCGCGTTTCCCACATTAAAAGTGACTACACTTCCAAAGTACTTCATTGGCTTTGAGACGTCCAGTAGTCTTTTCTTACATCGAGCTTCATTTGAACAGTGTAAGAGGCAGAGATCAGAGAGGGAGTGGGACGGAGAATGAAAATGTCAAGCGACCGGAAGCTCAGGGTCACGCTTGCGGACTGAACGGAGGTGTTCAGGAAAGCGATCACTCAATTTGCGTTTGGTCTTTCCAATGTACAGGAGACATCATGAGCAGCGAATACAGTATACTAAATTGAAAGAACAAGTAAATCACTGTTTCACCTGGAAGAAGTGTTTAGGGCTCTGGACAGTGGGAAGGGAGGTGGTGAAAATGCAGGTGTTGCATCCCCTGCGCTTGAACGGGAAGGTGCTGTGGGAAGGGAAACGAGTGTTGGCGTGATTGAAGCGCGGAGGGAACAGTCTCTTGGAATGCTGAAAGGGGAAGATGTGTTTGGTGGTGGCTGGTGGGTTGGAAGGCGAGGACAAGGGGATCTCTAACGTGGTTCTGGGAGGGAGGGCAGAAGCATGGGAAATGGGATGGACACGGACGAGGGCCATGTCTATCACGGAGGGGAATCCTCGGTTGAGGAAAAATATATATTTGTAAGCACTGGTGTTGAACTTGGCATTGTCAGACTTGATGCAAAGGTGACATAGAAACTGAGAGAATGGAAGAGAGTCCTTACAGGATGCGGGATGGGAGTGTAATCAAGGTAGCTGTGGGAGTCAGCAGGCTTATAATAGATATTGGTTGACAGCCAATCCCCAGAAATGGGAAGGGAAGGAAAGAGTCGGAGGTGGACTACGTGAAGACGAGGGAGGGATGGAAATTTGAAGCAAAGTTGATTAAATTTTCCAGTTTGCGGAAAGAGCAGGAAATGGCATTGACAGTCATCAATGTACAGGAAAAGAGATTTGGGGTGGGGACTCGAGTAGGACGAGAACAATAAATAGGACCTATGCTGGTTCCCATAGCTACACCTTTTATTTGGAGGAAGTGAGGAGTCAAAGGAGAAGTTATTCAACGTGAAAACAAGTTCAGCCAGGTGGAGGAGGGTGGTGGTGGATGAGGACTGGTTGAGCCTCCATATCAACATAACCAAAACAGATTATCTGGTCATTATCACATTGCTGTTTGTGGCAATTTGCTGTGCACAAATTGGCTGCCGCGTTTCCCACATTACAAGTGACTACACTTCAAGAGTACTTCATTGGCTGTAAAGCGCTTTGAGACGTCCAGTGGTCGTGCAAGGCGCTATGTTAATCCAAGTCTTCCTCCATTCAAGAAAAAAGCAGAGTGCCCTCAGGCTGTCCTGGTTGGAGATGTAGAGGGACTGGATGTCCCATAGTGAAAAGGAGATGGTTAAGGCCATGAAACTGGAAACTTAAAATAGAGGAGGGCGCCGGAAGAGTCGCTGGGGTTGGTCAGAAGAGACTGGACCAAGGGAGAAAAAAGAAACAAGATAGGAAGAAATACATTTCATAGGGCAAGAACAGGCTGAAACGATAGGACAACCAGGTCTGCAGGGTTGGGGGATTATAAGGTTGGAGGAAAGATCTCCAGAGATGAGATCAGTGACAATCTGGGAAACGATGGTTTGATGTTTGGTGCTATATACTGGTCTGTCCTCTAAAACAAATGATCTGGTCATTGTCACATTGCTGTTTGTGGAGCTTTGCTGTGTATAAATTATCTGCCACTTTTCGTACATTGCAACAGTGACTACACTTCAAAATTACTTCATTTGCTATAAAATGCTTTGGTTGTGAAAAATGCTTTCTCTCTCTCTAATGCCACATATCATCATAGACAGTCACTCGAAATCAAGGAAGACTTGCTTCCACTCTTATCGTGAGTTCTTCGGTGGCTGTACAGTCCAATAAGAGAACCAGTCTCTGTCACAGGTGGGACAGTCATTGAGGGAAGGGGTGGCCGCATGCTCTTTCTGCAGCCTGTGCTTGTTTTCTGCATGCTCTCGGCGACGAGACTCGAGGAGTTCAGCACCCTCCTGGATGCACTTCCTCCACTTAGGGTGCTCTTTGGCCAGGGACTTCCAGCTGTCAGTAGGGATGTTGCACTTTATCAGGGATACTTTGAGGGTGTCCTTGTAACGTTTCCGCTGCCCACTTTTGGCTCGTTTGCCGTGAAGGAGCTCAAGAGTACAGCGCTTGCTTTGGGAGTCTCGTGTCTGGCATGCGAACAATGTGGCCTGCCCAGCGGATCTGATCAAGTGTGGTCAGTGCTTCAATACTGTGGATGTTGGCCTGGTCGAAGACATTAACTTTGGTTCGTTTGTCCTCCCAGGGGATTTGCTGGATCTTGCAGACATCGTTGGTAGACTTGAGGTGTCTACTGTACACGGTCCATGTTTCAGAGTCACGCAGGAGAGCGCAGCCCCGTAGACCACATATATATATTCAATAAACATCTGGTGACCTGCTAGTTGTCCCAGTCTTAGGCAAAAGTACTTCATTGGCTGTAAAGCACTTTGAGACGTCCGGTGGTCATGAAATGCACTATATAAATGCAAGTCTTTTTTTCTTTCTTTCTAGCTATGGACTTTTTCCTACCTTCAAGGAAGCTGCTGCCGATTCCTGTCAAGGTTCTTACTTACATTCAGCTTAAAACAAGGAGAAATTGACACTTTTTCTCACTAAGGCGTTACATCCTTGTTGGGATATAGCCCCTTGGGTGTCAGCAGCCCTCCAATACCTTGCCCAAGTATAAACATAGGAGGTCAGTGTTGGCAAGCTATTTGACTATAGAAGGGAACTACAGGCAAGCCAGATGCTGTCCTCATCCAACATTCACTGTCCAACAGGAATCACTGGCTGATCTTCCTCTTTTTAGCCATTCGATGTTGAAGTCAATTTTTAACACCTTTACGTCAGTTGAGATCAGATAACTCCCGACAAATCAGACATCTGTTCCGCAAGGCTCAGCAAGACACTTGTGCCAAACGTGATAATGATTTAACTCGATATCTGCTTTGCCTGACCAGCCTACACATCCTTGTTTAAGAATTCAATGAGACCCAGTTAGCTTGCACTGACTGCCATCTAGTGGTGGCAATATTGGTATTTACTTTCTTTTATTAAATTGCATGTTGCACACTTAAATATGAAAAAGCAATGCTATTTTCAGGCAGTGAAACCTATACACACAGAACGTTTATATAGTTCCCCATCCCAACACACTGCACTGGCAGAAATTCTGTTTTTAAATTCTGGGAATGTGGTGTGTCATTGGCAAGACCAGCATTTATTGCCTGTGAGAAGGTGGGTAAGCCTTCTTCTTGAACCGCTAGTAGTGGTTTAACACAACTGATGGGCTTGCTAGGCCACTTCAGAGGGCAGTAATGAGTCAACCACAGTTGTGTGGGACTGGAGTCACATAAAGGTCAGACCAGGTTTGGGCAGATTTCCTTCCCCAAGACATCAGTGAACCAGATGGGTGTTTACGATAATCTGACAGCTTCGTGGCCAATTTTAATACCAGTTTATTTACAGATTAAAAAAAAAATTCAATTCAAATTCTTACACTGCCACTGGTGAGATTTGCACCCATGTTCCTTGGATTACTAGTCCAGTAAAATAATCACTACACTACCGAACCCATACAACGCATACAAATTCAGTAAGACAAGGGATCAGTGAATTGTCGAGCCTTTCTTGACCACAGGGAAAAATACCCAAGACAAGGATCAACTTTTCAGAAAAGGATATATAGTTACGCATGAGGATGCAGTACCAGTTTTTAAATTTAAAAGCAAGACAGATCCCAAACGCCACTGACTGATGAAATTTAAACACAAATTTTGTTGAGATTTATTTTCCTTGCACCTCCCAACCCGTGTCCTGAAATGTTTCTCCCCCCATTCCCTCGCCAGGATGCTGGGGTATGGTTCCACTCACCAATCATCCTCCAGTGCCTTGTCCAAGTGGCCACAATGAGTGCTATTCAACTGCGGGGGGCACACAGCCAAGACTGATCCAGTCCTCAATTGATGTCTATACACACACACTAAGACAAGCCAACATGACTCACTGAAATAATCAAGAGGGGGAACTGTGGTTGATTTACCCCTCCATAGCCCAGTTACACACACCGGTAACCATCCTGGACAGTATGGCCAAGTGGGGGCGCATTTAGAGCCAGTCTTTGCATTTTAGCTTTGCACGGCGCGCACGATGGTGAAACATGCCACAGCCACTGTACAGATCTTTGTCAGCATATTTCAGTCTAGTGAGCTTTCAGTTTACAAGTAGACAGAGCTGTTGCCTAACTAAGTTTTAAGTTTGTTTTCTGCGCACATCACTCAAATTATATTCACACTAGTGAAACCCACGCTCTAGATTTTCAGAGTAAGTAGAAACTGCTCCTCGGTTTCAAATGATAAAAAGCAATTTGGACCAAAGAACCTCAGCAGGTATTTTATTTAATATTTACACCTTTGATATGCTCCACTGAGAATCACGTTATTTTTTTTAAATACAGAATTCAACCTGGAATGTCTGTTTTCTTTATTTAAAAGAATGAAAATAAGCACACAGCAGTAATGAATGAAAACTCACAACATGAAGAAACCAACACAAAAATTCCAGGACATTTCTGGTCCTTTCGACCAGGCTGAACTGTAAACAGATTAGTTTGACCTCTATTCAATTCCCAGCAGGGTAACCTGTACTGATCTATAGAACACACGTTTTGTTATTCGCCTGTTCTATGTTGCATTGGGGGAGGTGTAGTAGGAAGGAAGTGGAGGAAGTGGTTGATTGCCTTTGTAGGTCTGAAGCACTATTACATATAGGTACACTGCATGAACTGCTGGTTTACCAGCTCTGCTGTACTGAGCACTAGGGTGATGAGAGAGCGTCACTATACAGCTACGTTCCCCGAGCATGGATCTCCTTTTTAGTCTTTGCAGGGTGCCCCCGATGGCTGGTGTGCACGTTTGGAGTGTCAGTGGGAATGAGATGGCCTTCTTTCCACACCTCCAAAGGCCACTCTATAGGCCTGGGACACCAAGCATTGGCCACCTCCTTCATACTGTTGGGCAGTCTGCAGCAGGAGACCCATGTTGCTGCTACCGATTGCAGTTAATTGGTAAAAATAAATCCCGTAAGGCTTTGGAACATCTGGTACTGCTCACTCTTGTACGCTTCTATCTATATTTGTAATACTAGTTAGCTACAAGAAACCACAAAGGAATAGGATTTAAGATCGCACCGTTGTATTTGGCACAGGTTACTAGGATTTGCTATTCCCATACCGAGTAGCGAGGAGTTTTCACCTGGGCCCTATTTCTGCTGTGAGAGTAAACCATCGCCAGTGTTCTGCCGTAAGGTGGCTGGGTATAAAATTAAAGCCATGTCGATTTTTCATTAAGCTGGATCTCAAACACACACACACACAAAATATGTAGCACCCAGAAAATGAGCCAATTTACAGTACAGTTCGTTTTGAATAACCTTCTGGGAAAGATCTGTAGCACCTGATGGCAAGCAAAGTAATGGATGGTTTGTGGTGAAACTGCAGTAAGCAACGAGCAATGAAGGTGAAACGGGAGGAGACAGATCCTCCAGGTATGGACTGCAAAGTGGCACAGTACCCTCTAACCCATGTCCGGCCCAAAACTCAGCCAGCATGGGGCAATCGCTGTACTTAAACACCAGGCATATTCATACAGCCTAGCACAAGTTGAAAGTAGGACTTTGGAATGGGGAGCTTGTAGTGGGATATAGGATTGCAGGCCTGCAGTACATCTGCCAGCACGCTGCTTATACACAGGAGCTCATTCCACTGAGAGGCAAGTTTAAAATGTTTCCTCTCTTAAAACCTGGGTCAAACTGAAATTGCGCACGTAAGGATTTGACCTTCTATCACTTAGATGGTCCAAACTCAGCACACAGGGAAGGGCTGCCCTTCGAAAGAAATGGGAGCAACTTACTCTTGTACGGAGTAACCTGCAATTAACATATTTCTGGTTTTAGCCAACTTCACGACAAAGCAAGAAAGCTACATTTAGACGTACAGCAGATAAATGGCGATGCAGAGGGAACATATTCCTATGTTCCTATGTTCCTATGTATGCACATGGTGTGACAGTGTTTTGCTGAAGCAAATTGTCCTTTGTTCAATTCGCTTGTCCCCATTGAAGGAGCAGCGGTGGCGAGGACCGAAGGATAATGAAAGTTGCAGGTAGCTCGTCAGTTAATAAGTCCCTTTGGCGTTGTGTGTGTTTGTTTGTTTTGTTTCTGACTGTCGCAGTGCTCAGCACTTGTTCAGAGTTCAATCACAGTTAAAGTTTTCTCACGTCCTTCTGAAGTGTGCACAAACCTAGGGCAGAAAGATCCACACGGGGCTCATTGTCCGTGCTTCTTAGAGAGATATCTGCAGAAGAGACGGTATGATCAATTAAAAAGGAAGGCACATCACGCTTGCAAAAGAATAAAATTGAGGAATACAACATTGAAGTAAATTAAAGGATATTAATTTAAGGAAAGAAACTTGGATTCTTCAGTCTCACAGGGGTAGCTGTCAAGTTAATTTATTGCCATTTCCTTTTCTCTTTTATCAATGCTACTATCGTCCTTTCTCCTCTGACCTTCCTTCGCTTGTTCCTCCTTACTTCATCCTCACTCTGTTGAAACCATCACACTCCTGCTTTCCCAGGACTTCCAAAACTGTGGGACCCCAGTGTTCCCTTCCTCCTACTATCTACAGGCTCTTAAAACCCAAACTTGCTGTTAGCTAAAAGTCAAGTCATTTCTTGACTTATCACATGTCATGAACAGGTACAGTAAATAATCAAAAATGGAATGCTAATGGAATGCTGGCCTTTATATCTAGAGGACCAGAATACAAGGGAGTAGAAGTTATGTGGCAGCTGCACAAAACCCTAGTTAGACCCCACCTGGAGTACTGTGAGCAGTTCTGGGCATCACACCTTAGGAACGATGTATCTTGGAGGGAGTGCAGTATAAATTTACAAGAATGATACCTGGACTTTAAGGATTAAGTTACGAGGAGAGATTACACAAATTAGGGTTGTATTCCCTAGAATTTAGAAGGTTAAGGGATGATCTGATCAAAGTTTTCAAGATATTACGGGGAACAGAATTATTTTTGCTATTTGGGGATTCTATACTAGGACTAGATGCACAGTCTAAAAATTAGAGTCAGACCTTTCAGGAGTGAAATTAGGAAGCACTTCTTTACACAAAGGGTGGTAGAAGATTGGAACTCCCTTCCACAAATGGCAATTGATACAAGATCAATTGTTAACTTTAAATCGAGGTTTGATAGCTTTTTGTTAACCAAAGGCATTAAGGAATATGGGCCAAAGGCGGGTATATGGAGTTAGGTCGCAGATCAGCCATGATCTCATTGAACGGCGGAACGGGCTCGAGGGGCTGAATGCTTACTCATGTTCCTATATTCCCCAGCACCTCCTCTCCTCTCCTCTCCTCTATCTAGATGGTGTTCTGCAGTGCAATGTTCCTGCTAAGCTGTGCGGAGGCTGCTTACCGGCTTTTCAATGGGAGTTTTCACACTTGCACGAAATTTTGAATTGGGCCGCACAGCCCATTAAAGGGATCGCGCAGCCAAAGAAAAAATTAGGGGAACATTGCTACAGTGTGATCAATCACCCTTTCTAGTAGGTAAAAAACTCCTAATAATATTAACTGTGAGAATTGCATTGGTAAAGGAATGTTACACGCACACGTAGCACTTCTAATTCAGCAGAACATGGTTGAGGTGGAAACGACAAGCCAGCAGGGTCAGTTCGACCCCCAGGAACACATCTCCTGCAGGCAACTGTGCTGACAGCCACTGTCTCGAGCTGCATGTCACAGACATTATAATCCTCGTGGCTAACGGTGAAATATGGCGGAGACAGGACTGGAGTTTATTTCTCCCCACCCCCTATTTTCACCATGCCCGGTTAAAACTGTTTATTAACATTTGCTAATGTCCAGTGCCTTTTAACTGCAGCACATCCATTGAACATCTCATCACTCAGGAAGTCTTATTTCCTGCAGCAGAAAGATAGGAATGATGTATGTGTTTGTAACGCTGAATTTAGGCACAATAGTAAATTAATGCAATGTAGCATTGTTTGGCAATTGGTAGGTAGATCAAGAGTTTAGCACTGAGCAGAGCGAGGCTCCTTTTCAGAGTTCACAACATTATCAGATACAGTAATATCTCTAATTCAGTATGAAATGAATACAGATACAGCGTCGTGAATCCGGAACCTTCGGGACCGAGGCTGTTCCAGATTCCTGGTATTTCCGGACTTCGGAACGTCTTGCTGATGTCACAAATCTGGAAATACCCGAGCCGGCGTTCGGGCTGGGGCGGGCCCCGCCGAGGAGGCTTTCGGGTGGGCCCCGCCGAGGAGGTCACGAGGCAAGGGCAGCGGCGGCGAGGCGAGCGGGGCTAGGTGAGCGGTGGTAAGGCGAGGCCTGAAGTTGGGTAGTGGTGGGGCCCCGAGGTTGGGGCCAGATTGCGGAACATTTTACAGATTCCGGACGACCCTGCCACCGATCGTCCCGGAGTCTGAAACTGCAGATTTTCGACGCTGCACCTGTACACTATTTTTTTTCTATGATATTAAATGGCAGCAGAGGATATAGATACTGGCCTCAAACTGAAAGCTAATTGATACATGAAACATTTTGAAAGGGATGTCAGTGCTCGGGAATGGAACAGAACTTTTCCCCATTTCAGAAACCCCGTGTTAACGTTGGGCACGATTGAATGTTGAGGGCAACTCCCTCTGCTCTGTCCCCAATCATGTGTCTCAGCCCCAAATTTGGAAGAGCAACCCCCCCCAACCCAATTGCACCAATGTGCAATAACCCACATCAGCCATCCTGGGCCTCCCTGGTTGAGATTGCTAATGTGTGCAAATCTAAGGACCGTTTTAGGCTATTCTGTGCTGCTATGCACACCAGGAACTTGTTGGAGATGGCCCTAACCCACAATCCTAATAGCCAGGGAGCTGTTCATATCATCAGTCCAGGTCAGATTTGAATTAAGGTGCCAGAAGTGAAAGAATTGTGCTAAACCCATGTAAAGCAAGAATAACTTAGAATCACAGTACAGAAGGAAGCCATTCGGCACATCGTGCTCTCTGAAAGAGTGACCAATTAGTCCCATGGTTGCTCTTTCGATACTCCTGCATGTGTGATTCCTTTTTAAATAGAGATCCAATTCCCTTTTAAAAGTTGATATTGAATCGGCTTCCACCACCCTTTCAGGCAATGAATTCCAGATCATAACGTGCTGAGTAAACATACAGCACCTTTAACATCCAGAGACATTGCACAGAGGAGCAGCAATAGAAGACTTAGGAGGGGTGGCTGAAACCATGCTCGAAGACTGAGGTTTTTAAGGGGGCTTTTAGAGGATGGAAAGAAAGTGTCCAGGTGGAATGGTTTAAACAGGAAGTTCTAGAGGGCAGGGCAGATAGCAGAAATTAACATATTGAAGTATGAAATAAACATGCTCTTTCTATAGATATGAAGTGGCAAAGTTGGATGAAGTACATACGCAAGTCTCCCTGCCCAAGAAAACATCTGTACTGTTGACATAATTCAACAACTGGAACACACACGCAGATGCTGACAGCTGAAGCATGGCTCTTGCTGTTTGGTAGTGTGCACAGTGGGAGGTCGACGACATCCTTACCTTTCCCAGTGTTTATGATTAAGGTCCGTGAAGTCATCTAGCTTGCCGATCTCCTTTAGGTACTGAGACAATTTAAGCAGCTCTCTGTCTTTATCTCGGTTGAGATGAGCCTTCATGAAAGGTCTAATCTGGAAACAAATTGCAGTACAACACAGGTTTCGTTTACATCTAGCCACAGTAACACCCCACGACTTGAAACTAACCCTACTGACAAGTGCAGACATTTCTCTCTCTCAAACTTTAAAAGACTCCGCCCATGGCTTAATGTACAATGGCACTGCCCAAAGTAGGACAAAGCCATTCCAAACAGATGGTCTCAGGTTCGATTCCCAGGCTCTGCTTAGTCAATCCCATTTAGAGCAGCAATTGGGACATGACAGCACCCCTGAGCTAAGGGTTCTCACCTCTGACTGCTATCAAGTGACTCCTTTTACATTATGCGCACGTGGAATTTGGGTGAGAAAAGGATGATGCTCAGCAGTGACACTCTCTCTAGTCAAATGACCTACACTCATTATTATTTTATCCCCATTGCAAAGTTTAGAATCTGTTTCTTTGTCTGCTAACAGTCAGCAAAGAATTGATTCAGTGTGTTGAGCGATTTTGACAATGTTATAAGGTATCATATAAACACAACTACTCCTTTTCTACCTGCAGAACCCCAGTTAAGACCGAGAGTGACTACATGGCTAGGACTGAAATGGCTGGGAGGGGTATGTAATAATGGGCTGAAGAGACCCTCTGCCCCATTCTCCCCTCAATCCTCGTGGGGAAGTATCCTCCACAGCAGCTTGCCCCAAGATGAGAAACTCAACCTCTGGGAGACACTGACACAGACAATCAGGCTTTTAAAACACACCGACTGAGGGCTGAGTCGGGTTTGTTAAAGGGAAAGCTGAGAGTGCCTTTGCTGAGGTAAGGAGCCTAAAATTCTGGAGGATAGTTGGCATGCCTCTTTGTTTAAGTCAAGTATATATGGGACAGGCTAGCTGGACCAGTTGGTCTTTTCCTATACAATATATATATATATATAAGACAAGCCACTGATGACACATTCTTTAATTTGTATGCAAAGATAAGTTGTAATGATTGAACTCAGTGAATCTGATCATAACTGTATATTTGCTCATTGTGACATAAAGCAGCTTAACAAAACTTTTGTTCAGTCCACCGGAAAAATTGAAGAAAATATATGGACAAGACACAAACATCTGATTCGGGTCACAAAGGGGTATAATTGTTACATCCACTTTACAGTATTGCACAAGTAGATATCGAAAAACGTCAACAGCCAATCTGACAATTTGACCGTTTACGGTAACGACTGATAACATGATACAGGTTCGACCTACATAATCTGGAGTTCCGGAATCTGGACACCGGGCCAATCTGTGGCGGGGTTGTCCGGAAACCAGAAAATGTTTCAATATCCGGACTCCCCTGCCCTCGCCCCCCTCCCTCCCCTTCACCTCGGCTGCCGACCCCAGCGACCTCGGGCCCAACGAGGAACTCCTCCATGGCAACGGACCCCGCCCAATCAGGTCCTCGGCGGCGCGGCCCAGCCGGAGAGGCTCCACGCGAACATCTCCACGGCGGTGAGGCCCCGCCCGAACACTCAAACAGCTCATCGACGAGCAACCCCCCCCCCCCCACCCCTCTTTCTGACGTTCCAAAATCCGGAAATACCCGAACCCGGGCTCGGGTGTTTCCGGATGCGTGACGTCAGAAAGGCGTTCCAAAATCCGGCAAAACACAAAATCCAGAACGTCCTCAGTTCCGGATTCGGGACACTGCACCTGTACCGCATATTGGGCTCAATTTTCCCCAGTGATTTGCGCCATTTTTTTAGCGCGCCACTTTTTTTGGGCCAAAGTTTAAAAAATACAAGTTTCCCCAATCAATTTGCACCAGCATAACTCAGCTGATTACGATTTATTTAGGTTAGGTATTTTTTTGAGTCAAAGGGGGCATAACCTGCCATCCGCGCCAATTCTGGCCAGTTAGGTGAGTTTGGCTCGCTCAGAGTTACTCCAGTTCTTCTTAGGCCGGCTTATGTGGCCTCTGTGACAAAACTTTCCGGTGACTTAAGAAAATCACGCAGATAAGTAAATCAGCGCAGCAGATGCAGGAGAGATGAGAGTGGGGGGGTGGAAGGGGGAGAAGCCTTTTGGGTATAGTTAGGTACGGGGACCAGGAGAGAGGGCATTCTGCCTGGGATAGGTGGAGACCGTCATTGGAAGGCCATTCGGCCAGGGATAGGTGCAGGAACCAGGAAGCCATTCGGCGAAGGATAGGCGTGGGGACTGGCATCGGTAGATCATACGGCTAGGGATAGGTGTGGGGACTGGGAGGGAGGAAGCCATCGGCCAGGGATAGGTGCAGGAACTGGCATCGGTAGGCCATATGGCCAGGTATAGGTGCTGGGACCGGGATTTTGGGGGGGGGGGAGACTGTAATAATCTAATGGAGGTAAGTTGCTGCAATGTTTAATGTTGCTGTAATGTGCTTGTACTTGGTTGCTGTGTCACTTTCTAGCCTCAGCCTGCATTGTGTCCCTGGTTACCGTGGCAACCAGATCTTTTTGGCGCAGATCAAGGCTCCACCCCCTAAAGTAAACGACAGGCTCGGCGGCATCAAAATGAAGAAATCAAACGGGGAAACTTGGAAGATTTTTTTTTGCTGTACTTGGGCCCCAAAAAAACAGGCGTAACTCTTCCAAGTACACCAAAAAACAGCTTTGGGGAAAATTGAGCCCAAGGTATCTACTACAGACGCAACTCTAAGAGAGGAAGTGCACTGAATCTAGAGCATATACTGTAACGTGAGAACAGCCCTTACCTTTAACCCGTTTTGTGGGTTCATCAGAAAGTTTCGACCAATGTCATCAAACATTATTGTATTTTTTCTAGTGTAGAACTCTGGATATTTATCCCATATGACTCCCAGTGGCTTGACCTGTGAACAAGAGCACGTGTGAAATATCTTCCAAGAACATCAGTACCACATTCAAATTGTAGCATGGGGGTTGAGGAGGGCGATCTTAATCAAAACAGCTTGGACTATTAATACTGATACAAACCTATCTTACATAAAGAAGCTACCAGAGCTTTTAGTTTCACTTGCACCAAAAGGGACATCAGTCCAGTCTTTTTTTTAAAAAAAGAGCTGAATGGGTGAAATGAGCCTGGCTCCATCTCAAGCCCCTTCCTAAAGCATAAGACTGCTTATAGTTCAGCACTAATCAGCAATGTCACACAAAGAAGCCACAGTATAGCTGGTGTTGGATATATAAAAAAAAGGCCACAACTGGTGCAGCAAGGATGCCAAGACACTTTTGTTGGGGGAAAGAGTACATGGTGCTTTACTTTGCATCTAACCCTACTATACTTGATCTGGGAATGCTTGCTAAGACAGTGTAGAGGGAGCTTTACTCTGCATCTACCCCTGCTATACTTGATCTGGAAGTGCTCGCTTTGACAGAGGGAGCTTTACTCTGCATCGATTTTTGCTGCATCTAACCAGAAAACGCACAAACGGCATCTAACTTGCGAGGTACCTGATGATGGAATGTTTAACCAGACAGTGTAGAGGGAACTTTCCTCGGTGTCTAACCATGCTGTCCTGTGTCTAACCAAGCTATACCTGACCTAGGAGTGTTTGATGGGACAATGTAGAGGAAGCTTTATTCTGCACCTGACCTTGGAGTGCATGGTACTGAAACCAGGTGCCTGAACATTAAAGTGTTCCGTATTCCAGCACCAACATCCTTCATCTTGATCAGCACAAAATTTGCAGAAAAAATGTTTGAGGAAATGAATCTTTGATCAAATACCAATAAGAACATAAGAAATAGGAGCAGGAGTAGGCAATTTGGCCCCTCGAGCATGCTCCGCCATTTAATACGATCATGGCTGATCCGATCATGGACTCAGGTCCACTTCCCCGCCCGCTCCCCATAACCCTTTATTCCCTTATCAGTTAGGAAACGGTCTTTCTCTGTCTTAAATTTATTTAATGACCCAGCTTCCCAGCTCTCTGAGGCAGCGAATTTCACAGATTTACAACTCTCAGAGAAGAAATTCCTCATCTCAGTTTTAAATGGGCAGCCCCTTATTCTAAGATTACGTCCCCTAGTTCTAGTCTCCCCTATCAGTGGAAGCATCCTCTCTGCATCCACCTTATCAAGCCCCCTCATAATCTTATACGTTTCGATAAGATCGTCTCTCATTCTTCTGAATTCCAATGAGTAGAGGCCCAACCTTCTCAACCGTTCCTCATAAGTCAACCCTCTCATCTCTGGAATCAACCAAGTGAACCTTCTCTATACTACCTCCAAAGCAAGTATATCCTTTTGTAAATATGAAAATCCAAACTGTATGCAGTATTCTAGGTGTGGCCTCACCAATACCCTGTATAACTGTGACAAGACTTCCCTGCTTTATACTCCATCCCCTTTGCAATAAAGGCCAAGATACCATTTGGCCTTCCTGATCACTTGCTGTACCTGCAGATTAACCTTTAGTGTTTCATGCACCAGGATCCCCAGGTCCCGCTGTACTGCAGCACTACACAATTTTTCTCCATTTAAATAATGACTTGCTCTTCGATTTTCTGCCAAAGTGCATAACCTCACACTTTCCAACATTATACTCCATCTGCCAAATTTTTGCCCACTCACTTAGTCTGTCCATGTCCTTTTGCAAGTTTTTTTGTGTCCTCCTCACACATTGCTTAAAAGTCTGACTGATCTAATTCTTCATAAGTACTTGTACTTAAATACAAAGGAGCATTGCTTAAACATCTACTTTTGCACTCACCTCCACCACTCCTCTCTTAGGTGTATGTACTGTGATCATAGCTGCACTGTCCAACATGAAGGTTATTTTGTAGTTAGAGTGTGTTGTGACTCCTAGTTCCTGAAAAGATTAAGAAAAATGTACAAAATGCTCAGCAAAAAATAACAAAAAAAAACTAGAAAAAAAAATCACACAAAGCGAAAACTTGCATAAAATGGAGTATATTTCCCTTCTTCCAAAAAAACCCAGATGGGAAAAATGGGTGCTCTGCTCCAGCCTTGGACATGCCCAGCAATGTACCACCACGTCACTTTACAGTAGGAAAATAATTCCATTCACATTATGCTGTTTACTAAAACATCTTAGAAAATGCTTCACACCATGAGATACTGGTGAGGTACAGTGACTATTGCACTGCCAAACATAAATACGTAATATTATCTGCATTATATAAAACAAAGTTCCATTCTGATTGCCACTGATAAAATTCCACGGCACTTTTTGAATTGCATCTCAAAAAGAGAAACAAAAGAATAATTTTTATTGCTTATTTATTTCTTCTCAGCACCAGCAAGTTAGATATGCTTTTTTAAATATAAAGCCAAACAAAGGCAAATAGAATTTCAAAATGTGTTAACTCCGATATTAGCATGATAGTCCTTTGCTACTTGGTTGTAAAGTTAGCAAATATTGTGCAAAGCTTGGCTATTAGATGCAAGAAGGAAACAATCACCTCAGTGTTGAGGCAGAATTTTCATTTAAATCATTCCCAGGTGCCCATTATTTTTATGTACCGAGAATATTTTAAAACTTTTACACATACATGCATTTTCTGTACTTACCAGGTGGCCAGGTCACACTTCGTTCATCATGCCCGAGTATTAAGTTTATAGTTGCCATATACTTACATCCTACTTACTTTTCAGTTCTCCCAGCTCCCGAACTTAAGAGGTAGGAGAGATTCAGCTTCATAGCACCATCTTCTATGTTGCTCTGAATTATTAGTCCAGGCCTTTAGATCACTAATCCAGTAGCATAACTACACCACCATACCATCTTTATCTGACTGCAGAACGCAGTGGTGTCAGATCCCATTGCATAGGATCCTATGTAATCTCACACCACGCGAGTAGAATTCCTGTGTGGTGTCCAGTCAGGTTTAAGGAATGCTCAGGTACTTTGTAAACTTAATCAAGGTTTACTGGATAGAAGAAAACCACAACCAAGCAATGAAACTTTGATGGCTCTACTCTGCAATATAACCGCTGCTCAAGTCTGACATTACATAAGAAAATAAGAAATAGGAGTAGGAGTAGGAGTAGGCCATACTGCCCCTCAAGCCTGCACCACCATTTAATACGATCATAGTTGATACGATCATGGACTCAGGTCCACTTTCCTGCCCGCTCGTCATAACCCCTTACAGAAATAGACAGTTTCTTAAACTGTCTTAAATTTATTCAATGTCCCAGCTTCCACAGCTCTCTGACCTGTTGCTCTGCTAGTTGTAAGGATTCCTTTTTCCCTCCCAACCTTTCAAACCAGGTAATAAGGTGCACAACAGCTTAGACTGAAAGGCAGATGATGCCCAATGCTTAGGTCTGTGATGTAAACTCTCATATGGTAGTGCATTACTAGCGAAGGGTACCACACTTGATTTTACAAATTGGCAGGCAAATAGTCTTGCAATATCCATTCATTAAAAATTCAACTGGACAGAATATTCACTGAGACTTCATCCCAATGAATTATAATATTAAGGCAGCTCATACCAAAACATGATTGAGGGCGGAATATCTTGGTTAAAAGAAGCAAGTAATAATTCCACCTCAAAACTTCCGAGAATTTGAGAATTGATCATTTTCAGTCGTGGAAATAACAATGGTTTCGGTAAGAACATAAGAAATAGGAGCAGGAGCAGACCATACGGGCCCTCGAGCCTGCTCCGCTCCATCAGAATTATACTGTTCTCCCTCCCTGCACCCTCAAGGTGTTGAAATTCAGACTCATTCCACCATCTCCTACTCTAACTCAATCTATCCTAGAACCTCAAAATTACAGAGCTCTTCACTTCCTCTACTAGCTTTCAAAAGTTAACCTGATTTGGTTTGTTTCCTCCTTCACTCTCTTTAAACTTGGTGATGGCCTGAGCTACAGCACTGGGCCTTTCGCCTGGGTATCCCAACTTTGAAAGAGTATTATTTCCTTTCTTCTGAAAAATCCCAGATGGGAAAAAAAATGGGTGCTCTGTCCTAGACATGCCCAGTAACTCCCAGCAATGTTCCACTACCCCGCTCTAAGTTACCTAAGCCTTTTACAGCCCAGATAAGGTTGGGAACTACTTCAGCAGGTCAAACCACAGCACAACACCATTCCATCATTTAAAAGAACGTGAGAAAAATTCTTCAGCTCACAAGTCATTGCAATTTAAATTTGCATCATGTCATGCTTATGAAGTGCGCACACAAGCCAGATGTTGCAGGTCAGTGAAATTATAGCATGATTATAGCAACCAAATGGTAGATGACACAAAATGGATTATCCAAAGCAGCTTTGGGATAGTGAACTATTATAAGGTCACTCTAAGGAACAGGGTACAGGTAGCTCATGTCATTATCTGGGACAGCGGCAACAAGGTCACAGCATAAGATCTAGATACGGACCCCATTTTCCCGCTTCGTGCATCAGGTGGATTCAATCAGGGATGACTCGGTACCAGTTCTATATGGAGCACCAAAGCCCTCTGAAGGGGTTTCCCAGGTGCCTCCAACGGAATAAACTGCTGGTGGCACTTTCACCATCGTCGATCTGCCCCGCAACTCGCGCCTGACACTGCAGGAGGTTCCAGCCGGAATGGTCAAGTTAGGAACCCAACTATGTATTACTGTACTTGTGCAAGATTGGCTTTGAAGTTGGAGCAGCGAGTCCCGAATAACTGCACACATGCAAGCAGTTGTTCCGCTGTTGCCGAATCTACCCCGGAGCATAAATGAAGCGGCATCTACCACCAGGATGTTGAATGAATCGATGTCACAGTGTAAATGAGGTATCCGTCCCTGCGTCACCTGTCTCAGCTGCGAGTGCTTGAAAAGAATAATGGGAGTGATCCCCTCAGGTATTGTTTGAAAAACTGAATGCAACATAGAAAGAACAAAAAAAAAATCACCAACACAATCGATTACTGGGACTGAGACGGTGCCCTCAGTACAACATAAAGATACCTACCATTGACACTGGCTTGTACCATATCTGCACGAGGAGTGCTTATACTGTCACTGGATACAAAGCAAAGCAAAATAATTTGAACGGTGCCATTTTAACCATAGTGAGCAACAAAACAAAATGACACTCGGACACTACTTACTTTCATTTTTACTTCAATCCACTTCATGCTGGTTGCAGCTGTGTATAAAATTTAGAGAAACGATGTGAGCCATGACGTACTATAGCAATGCCAAAGCCAAGCAGAATTGGACTAAATGACAACAGCTACTGTCACTGACCTTTCGATAATATTGAATTAACTTATTAGCCATATTCATTAAATTTACTTTGAAATCTTTTTCAATAATAAAGGCAAGTAATTTGCTTACGTTCAGAAACCACCGTTCTCACTGTCTCCGAGACTTTTTAATGCAAAAGTGTGGGACTCGAACAAGCGAATCACACTGCACGAGTGTAGAAGCTCATGAGATGGTGCGTGACGGTAACACCGCTGTGGGATCACCATCACCACAGAGACTGCAGCGGTTCAAAAACAAGGACCACCGCCATTTTCTCAGGAAAATAGAGTTAGCACCAATATTCCTGTTAAGCTCCACGGCCACTTGCCGGATTCACAATGGAAAAACTGTGCATGCGCGGAAATTTGAATGGGCTGTGCAGCCCGAGAAAGGGGCGGATCACCCAAAGGGAACATTGGCTAGCACCATTTATTATCCCAGTACCAGAGGTGATGATGAGTGCCAGTTTCTGCATAGGTCTGAATTACAGATCAATGGCCTTAAGATCAAGTCTAAGCCTTTATTTTTAAAAAATGAAATCAATTTATATATATTTTAAATAGATAAAGATTATTAATTTCAGGGAAAACAATTTCTACAATATTTCGATAATTATACAGTGATGCTTTAAAAAAATTACTATACAAATAAAACAATGCAGAAAAG
This sequence comes from Pristiophorus japonicus, assembly GCF_044704955.1. Taxonomy (NCBI): domain Eukaryota; kingdom Metazoa; phylum Chordata; class Chondrichthyes; family Pristiophoridae; genus Pristiophorus; species Pristiophorus japonicus. Next base: position 127,362,307 of record NC_091980.1, read on the forward strand.
AAAACGCATATACACAAAGCTGACACTTTAGGATCGCTCTTGTTATATATTACTTGAAAGAAGCGGACAGTTTCCTGCCTCTCCCCTTAGATGAGGTGCATCGTCAAATGGGACTGGCATTGCACCCTTTTCAAGAAAAGCATGATTCAATCAGGCAGAGTCAGCATGGTTTTATGAAAGGGAAATCATGTTTGACAAATTTGCTGGAGTTCTTTGAGGATGTAATGAGCAGTGTAATAAGGAGGAACCAGTGGATGTGGTGTATTTGGACTTCCAGAAGGCATTCGATAAGGTGCCACATAAAAGGCTATTGCACAAGATAAAATTTCATGGGGTTGGGGCTAATATATTAGCATGGATAGAGGATTGACTAACTAACAGAACAGAGAGTGGATAAATGCTTCATTTTCCAGTTGACAAAAACTAGTGGGGTGCTGCAAGGATTGGCGCTGGGTCCTCAACTATTTACAATCTACATTAACAAGTTGGATGAAGGGACCAAGTATAATGAACTAAGTTTGCTGATGATACAAAGATGGGTGGCGAAGCAAATTATGAGGAGGACACAAACAATCTGCAAAGGGATATAGACAGGCTAAGTGAGTGGGCAAAAATTTGGCAATGGAGCATAATGTGGGAAAATGTGAGGTTATCCACTTTGGCAGAAAAAATAGAAAAGAAAGTTATAATTTAAATGGAGAAAAATTGCAAAGTGCTGCAGTACAGAGGGTCCTGGGGGTCATTGTGTATGAAACACAAAATGTTAGTATGCAGGTACAGCAAGTAATCAGGAAGGCAAATGGAATGTTGGCCTTTATTGCAAGGGGGATAGAGTATAAAAGCAGAGAAGTCCTGCCACAACTGTACAGGGTATTGGCGAGGCCACACCTGGGAGTACTGCGTACAGATTTGATATCCGTATTCAAGGAAGGATACACTTGCATTGGAAGCTGTTTAGAGAAGGTTCACTAGGTTGATTCCGGAGATGAGGAGGTTGACTTACAAAGATATGTTGAGTAGGGGGTTGGGCCTATACACATTGGAGTTCAGAAGAATGAGGGGTGATTGTATCGAAACATCTAAGATAATGAGGGGGCTCAACAAGGTGGATGCAGAGAGAATATTTCCACTCATAGGGGAAACTAAAACTAGGGGACATCGTCTCAGAATAAGGGACCGCCCATTTAAAACTGAGATGAAGAGGAATTTCATCTCTGGAATTCTCTGCCCTAGAGAGCTGTGGAGGCTGGGTCATTGACTATATTTAAGGCGGAGATAGACAGATTTTTGAGTGATAAGGGAATGAAGGGTTATGGGGAGCGGGCAGGGAGGAGCTGAGTCCATGATCAGATCAGCCATGATCTTATTGAATGGTGGAGCAGGCTCGAGGGGCCAGGTGGCCTATTCCTGCTCCTATTTCTTATGTTCTTATGCTCTTTAGCGCACAGTGAAGTGGGGCCAAGTATGTTTTACCACAGAATATGCAGTCTGTTGCACACTTCCTTCTTTTGCTGTTCTTGCAGAATGTTAAGAAACTAATCAGATAACTCTACTCCACCTCATTACTTACACCATATAACAATGTCATAATCTTCGTATGCAGCTGTGAGGAACTCATGCAGGTACGGCCTCATTAGTTCAGGTCCACTCTCAGCGCAGGATCTGTGGTCTTAAATCAAAGTTAACAAAGTCAGCAGACCCCATGAAGCACTCGGATTTAAGAAAGAACTTGCATGTATATAGCATCTTTCACAACCTCAGGACGTCCCAAAGCGCTTCACAGCCAAAAGCTTCACTTTTGAAGTGTAGTCACTGTTGTGATGTGGAAAACGCGGCAGGCAATTTGTGTACAGCAAGCTTCCGCAAAGAGCAATGAAATAAATGACCAGATAACCTGCTTTGGTAATGTGGGCCGAGAGATAAATATTGTCCCAGGACACCAGAGAAAACTTATCCGCACTTCTTCAAATACTGCCTTGCGATTTTTTATGTCCACTTGAGGGAGCAGATGGGGCCTCAGTTGAACGTCTCATCCAAAAGACGATACCTCCGAAGTCCTTCCTCTTGACTCGCAACTGTGCTGGCGGTTGGTGGGACGGCACCTTGGAGTGCAGTGCCGTCTCCCGCCAGTCTCGCATGCCGCAAGGCGTGGATGGTGGCGGTCTGCTCACGCATCTCCCGGATCATCTGCTGCATATCCTCCGATATGCGAGCGGACATCAGGGACATGTTCCCCGTGAACACACCAAACGCCCGGAGGAGCTCCGACTTATCGTGACACTCTCCATGCACAGTCTGGTCATGCCCTCAATTCGATCTGCCAATGGCAGCGTGTGCTGACCTCACTGATTCGACCTCCGTGGGGTCGGCTTGAGCACTAATATACGCCTCGGAGTCACCGGCTGCAAGCCGCTTGGTCCCGCTACTTCTTCTATCGAAGATGACGATGACGAAGTGGCCCGCAGGTACGACTTGCAGTTGGATGCAAGGGTGTTCCACCTCCCTTTCCATAACATTCTCCTCCTCTGGTTCAGGTTCCGAGGTGTCTGCCTCCTCTGCACCCATGGTGATGACCACCTGCACGTTGACAGGTGCAGGTGTGGCCTCCCTGTGTTGTGCCATCGGAGTTATGGGACCTGGAAAACACAATTGAGCTTACTAGAACATAAGGGATTCTTGCACTGCGCTGGCATACGTAGGACGAGCAGCACTACTACAGTAAATGTGACCGAGAAACGTTATATTAATGCATCATATGGTAGTACATCTATGTGGAATTCACTGCCCCAGAGAGCTGTGGAGGCTGGATCAGTCGCAGAGACACATAATGATAAGGGAGTGAAGGTTTATGGGGAGTGGGCAGAGAAGTGGAGCTGAGCCCTATATCAGATCAGCAATGATCTTATCAAATGGCGGAGCAGGCTCGAGGGGCCAGTTGGCCTGCTCTTATATCTTATGTTGTTAACCTGAGAATAGGACAGAAGCTGCATGCCGAACATGACATAATTCGCATATGAATTGCCATTACATTACTTTGAATAAACACTGCTTTACACATTACTCATGTGACACAAGGTCGGTCAGTAAGCTGAGCTGGGCAGGGCCGCCTCCTGTGCACCTGCACTCAGCTCGATTCTTAGATATCTTCCTCTACAAACGTGACAAGAGCATGGCATAAGCTAATTGACTAGGTAATATCATGGAAAGATACCAGTTACCAACGTCATATGCTAAAAGGATTTGGATCCACAATTGATGCACGGTTATAACAAAGATCGTGTTTAGGATCGAATGCTTGACACAAACATCTCGATAACAATCTCCATTGAAGGGCCCCAGGGGGTGATGAGAATCAGGGTAGCTCATGAACTCGTCAATGACAGGAGCTAATGTCCCAAAGTGTCCCAGGGCAGACAGTGAGCCAGGGCAGTCCAGGCTGGCTCACTGTGTAAGTGACAGCAGCCAGAAAGACTGACACAGTCTGGGTAAAGGTGATTGGACACCTCAGTGCTCAGTCGTGCTCCATCCACCAACGTAACCCAAAATGAGATGGTGCCAAAATAAGACTTAAAAAAGGCGCAGGTTCCGAGCCCTGTCCAGATCTTAGCAGGGAATATATGCAAAAATAACCAGCTTAATTTCAATCCGGGAGATTTAAATATTACGTGGATCAATACAATTTAAAATCTATTTCATACTTACTTTTGCCAAAGCAACCAGTCTCTTCCAGCGCTTGTGGCACTGGTCGGACTCCCTTGCCTCATGGGATGCCGACGAGACCATGTCGGCGATCGCGCCCCAAATCTTCCTGAAGGCCCGGGGTGGAGGTTTCTCACGCCCACCCTGGGTTAATTGGGTCCACCAGGAGTGCACCTCCTGGACGAGGGCCGTGTTAGAGAAGGGTTTGTCCCTCTTCCTTCCCTCCACATCCTGGTCACTCTCCGCCAACTCGTGCTCCAGGTTAGACATATTTTATGATTATGATATAACTATTAATCTCCTCTCCTCGCTTTCTCTCATAGTCTCTCTCTCTCTCTATTTCTCTTCCTTGGCTCTCCTCTTTCTTTCTTTCTTTCTTTCTCTCTCTCTCTCTTCTCTCTCTCTGCCTTCTGCGCATGCGTGGATGACCCGACCTCCCGAATCGCGAGAAAACTTGTTTGCAAAAAAAAAATGCATGCGCAGAAGGCCGTTGCTAGGGAAGCCTTGCCTTACACATCGCTAAGGCCCGATCCACATCACTGAGCTATCGCCGGGAAAAGAAAACTAAAATGTAGCAATCTGAAAAATGGGCGATGTTCCAGCGATCCTGAAAGCTGAAACATCGCTAAGGCTGGAACATCGCCCATTTTTTGGGCCCTAGTGATCAGAGTGGAAAGTCTCACCCATAAAATATGCAGGAAGAAATGTGTCATAAAAGCAAAAGCATGCTGCTGTAGAATATTACTCAAGTCTCCATTGTTACAAAAGGACTTGCAAATATAGAGCTTTGTCATGCATCTCGCCCAGAACACTAGAGCTCCCTGCTGCTCTTCGAATAGTGCTACAGAGTCGTTACTGTCCAACTGAACCACCAGCAACAGGCAGGCAGTAGCTCCATTTAGTGTCATAGAATATCAGCATTAGAGTGTCAGCCTGGATCATGTGCTGAAGTAATGGAGTGGGGCTCAAGCCCACAACCTTCTGACTCAGTGGCAAATGTATTAGCCCTCTGGTACATTGCCTACAAGTGTTTCAGGTAAACACTGACAATGGGGGTCAGCAGTCTGTTTAACTGTACAATACACTATAACAGAGATGAATCCTGACCTCAACCGACATCCATGCATGCACTTGCTTTCCACCAGTATTCACTGAATGACAATCAGGAGCAGGACTCACAGCCAATGAACCTTGCTGACTAGGAAGATACCCAGCCTCTACTAAATTATCTGACCTCGGGTAAGTTTGCAGTAGAGATGCTCGGCTGTGCTTAGTCTTTCCAGGCAAGGAAAGGTAATAATGCTATTTTTTTTTTTAAAACTGCCAGAGCAGAGTTCCTGCTTCACATCACTAGGCAGTGAGGCCTGAGAGAAATAACCAGCTTAATTTCAATCCAGGAGATTTAATTATTACCTGAGGCCTGAGGGAGGACCCTCCCCCCCACACTCCCTCCATTTCTAATCTGAACCTATTGCTGGCATGATGGAGAATAGCCACTTGGTCAACCTGGTCTGATTTTGATTGTCTGAGGTGGTCAGAGAGGAATTTTCCAGCATTTTTCTTCCCTTATTGGCCCTGGGCATTTTGCCGCTTGCAAGAGATTACATGAATGCAGAATGGGACGAGAGGAGGAAGTTGTCTAGTTGTGATGCACCAGCCATCTGTGGGTCAGGCTTGATGGACCAGAGGGTCTTTTCTTGCTCGTCCTTTTCGTATATTTGTAGGAGGTGCTAGAGGACCATTGCAGCTCATGGCAAAGTGCACTGATGTAGATTATATCTGCAGGTGAGCAGCAGTTAAGATGAGGAAACTGAAAGAGGGAAAATCTTGAGGAATGAGATAGAGCAAAGCATCAGTCAATGAACTGCCCGCTATTTTCTATTAACCCTTTGCGAACCAGAGGTCAGACGATTAAAAGTTATATACAACAAACCAATGTCCTGTACAATGGTCTATCTTTACTTTCATTAGAAATTTACAGATATTACATGAAAAATTATACATGCTTTTTGAAAGCTGGAAAAATCACATTGCTGAAATGATTAGTCAGCTTAATTTCAAATTCAAGCTGCGACGGTAAGCTAATTTACAGTCAGTGTACCATTTTTAAAGTGGACAAGTGCACTTACCAAATAACGTGTAGTCGACATCTAAAACTAGCAGCTTTTTCCCTTCCCGAGGTTGGTTTAGCATCTCTACTTTGTAATCTTTTACTCTGCGTGCGATTTTGGCCAAGTTCTCTTCCCTAGCATAAAATAAATAAGAGAATAATTACTGCTAATTCCACCAAAAGCCACAGGACGTTGCCAGTAAGTTTATTGTACATAATCTCCTACCTAATTGGGGTTTATTATGGTTAAGAAACCTTCGCCGAAAGGAATAGGATCTTAATATATCTCCCTTCCCCAGAGCCATTGGTCTATGCTAATTGACACACGCCACGGTCAACAGAGGCAGGGTCTCTGCTGCCACCGTTGGCCGGGAGGACTAGAAGAAGCTGGCAAAAACGAACTGAGTGGCGCACAAGCCGACGCAGGACACACCCGCTGTGGGGTGTAGACAACCACGGGGCGGCAGGTACATTCTCTCGAACATTGACTTGCAAGCTGGTAAATTACCAACAGAAACAGCATAATCAAGCAATTTTTATATTAAAGTTGGCAGGGGAACTGGATGGTGCAGTGTGTTACACGCTGCACATTCACGCCTGGGTTCAAATCCAGCCCAGAGTGATGGGACAAATTTGGACAGCCTCAATCCAGATTCAAGTGGGCACCTGCCCACAACACAAAGACGCCTCGAACCTGGCGCTCACTGGCAAGTACACACAGAGGCGCCACGGGAAGGCTGGCATGGGAAATGGACAAACTTGTGCAATAGGGTTACTTTTTCTCGAGTTGGGCTGAGGCACATTGTTGGGGTCACGCATGAACATACATAATTTGACTGGTAAACATCAGATCAAGAGGTCAACGTGAAAATAAACAGGGGCTAATGATTCTGATTAAATGGCAAGAGTTCCCCTCCCACTCCCTCCGCACCCGTTCAGTCAACATAACCCAATGTGTGTGTGTCCATTTAGCAGATAAAAGACTTTCACTGGATGTATTTTTTAAAACGCTATGCTCACCTGAAAGAAAGCATCTAGCATTGAAGATTCCTAGTAATTCATCGTAATCATTTTCTTTAAACATTTAAATAGGAAAGATTGATCTTATTAGTATGCTGGTATCGATACACCATTGGAAAAAGGACACTTAAATCAATACACTTTACTGCTGGTATGCTCTGCTTCTTATGCAATACTTTTAATTCATCATCTTAAACTGTCTGGACCGCTACTGACACCAGTGCCAAGCTACAACCTTCACTCGACTGATATTGCATAGTTGAAAATGCTCTCTCCAGACATGACATAGTTTGGAAGGGCACAATCTGTAATTGTACTGTTGTGTATTTTCTACTATTCAAGTGGATACTGTAGGTATATTGCACACATCCACCATTACACTTCATGGAAATTCTAGTGAAAATGCTGACCAGCATTAGCTAAAACCAACAGAGACACTGACTGCCAGGATGGGACCATTGCCCAGACAAGTTAATAAAAATGCAGTACCTGTTCTCTACTTCTATAACGTCCTCCTCAATATCAAAGTCATTGATAACATCGTCATTATCGGGGGGCGGTGCCAGTACTTCCTCCTGAGTGGGGGGGGGGTGGGTGGGAAGAAACGTATATTTAAACAGGCAAACAAAAACAAATACCAAGAGGAATACTGCAACCTATATATTCAAAAAGCTTCAAATGTTGTCCTCCCCTTGTGCAGCTGGATAAAGTTTGTGTAGTTCATATCCACCCGGGTCACTGCCATTGGGTATTGTGCTCAGGATGACAGACTCAGAATGGCCTCCCTGCCAGCAGTTTCCAAAGGTGCCCACACTCTCCATGGCAGGAGAACAACAATGAAGCAGCAACTATTCACCAGACGCCCGTTTCCAGATTACTAACTCGGGTGGCTTTCACCCAAGAGCAGTAACCACGCACAAATAGTGTTATTTAAAGCTTTTTAAACAGGATAGTGGTGTAATACTAACATACACATGACCATCAGTATCCCCTCAATCTGGTAAAAACTGTGCAGAGCATTAAGTTCAGCTGAGCAATTGTAAGGATGATGTATTAGGTTACTGCACAAGATAGAGTTCATGGAGTTGAAGGTAATATATTAGCCGGGATAGAGAATTGGCTAACTAACAGAAAACAGAGAGTCGGGATAAATGGGTCATTTTCCGGTTGGCAAATGTTAATGAGTGGTGTGCTAGGGTCTCAATTATTTACAATCTATATTCATGACTTCGATGAAGGGATCGAATGTAATGTAGGCAAGTTTGCTGATGATACAAAGATGGGTGGGAAAGCAAGTTGTGAGGAGGACATAAAGAACCTGCAAAGGGATATAGACAGACAATTTGGCAGATTGAGTACAATGTCGGAAAGTGTGAGGTTATCCACTGTGGCAGGAAAAATAACAAAGCAAATTATTTAAATGGAGAGAGATTACAAAATGCTGCAGTACAGAGGGACCTGGGGGTCCTTGTGCATGAAACACAAAAAGTTAGTGCAGGTACAGCAAGTAATCAGGAAGGCAAATGGAATGTTGACCTTTATTGTAAGGGGGATGGAGTATAAAAGCAGATAAGTCCTGCTACAACTATACAGGGTATTGGTAAGACCACACCTAGAGTACTGTGTACACTATTGGTCTCCGTATTTAAGGAAGGATAGACTTACATTGGAGGCAGTTCAGAGAAGGTTCACTACGTTGATTCTGGAGATGAGGGGGTTGACTTATGAAGATAGGTTGAATAGGTTGGGCCTATACACATTAGAGTTCAGAAGAATGAGAGGTGATCTTATAAGATACCGAGGGGGCTCGACAAGGTAGATGCAGAGAAGATGTTTCCACTTGTGGAAGAATCTACAACTAGGGGGCATAGTTTAAGAATAAGCGGTCGTCCTTTTTGATCTAAGAGAAGAGAAGGAATTTCTTCTCTCAGAAGGTTGAAAATCTGTGGAATTCTCTGCCCCAGAGAGCTGTGGGGTCATTGAATATATTTAAGGCGGAGATAAACAGATTTTTGAACGATAAGGAAGTGAAGGGTTATGGGGAGCGGGCAGGGAAGTGGAGCCCATGATCAGATCAGCCATGATCTTATTAAATGGAATGGCGTAGCAGGCTCGAGGGGCCAAATGGCCTACTTCTTCTCCTATTTCTTATTTTCTTATTACAACTTCTATCGAAGAGATTTAGATATATACAAGGCCACAAGTTATAGTGCTCTGATGACCAAGTGGGTGAAGGCACGGCCTCACATGATATGGAGCCATACAAGCCAGCAAGGGCCCAGTCTCCAATTTCTGGTCTATGCTGAGTTATCTGATCTCAGCCAAAACAACAGCTGTGGTCCCAAAGTTGCTGAAGGTGGAGTGAAGAGGGGAATTAACCAGAGTTCCCACTCACAATTGCTATTCAGTGACTGCCTCCCCTACCACACACGCACCGCTGGAAAGTGCATTTATTTGGACATGGGGCGGGAACAAGATCAGTTTGGATGCAATGTCAGTGTTAAGGATTATACTCTGCTAACTCGAGATTATTCCAAATTCGTAACTTTCATGTGGGCGCGGTGGGGTCCCAACAAGCTGTAAACTCTGTCGGGTAATTATTTTCAACCTATGGGAACTATTCCTGGAAATCTGAAATATAAACAGAAAATGCTGGAAAACACTCAGCAGATCAGGCAGCATCTGTGGGAACAGAAACAGAGTTAACGTTTCAGATTGATGCAAGGTCCTGAAACGTTAAATCTGTTTCATTCACCACAGATGCTGCCTGAGTTGCTGAGTGTTTCCAGCATTTTCTGTTTTTATTCCAAACACTAGATTTTTGCCACACTTCCTACAGCTGATTAGCCCAACACTCACTGACTAGGCTCACACACGAAGACTGATACTTAGGCAAGGTGCCCAGTGCCTTCAGGGAAGAAAATACACCAAAAAAAAGGAGAAACACAGGCATCATCGAACAGGAATGCATTATTCACAAAGAATATCCAAAGTAAGTTCCTCACAGAAGGGACTGTGCAAACTATTAACAAAGCTATAAATCAGCATAAACATACATTAATACACAAAGCATCCGACAATAAAGTGTTGTACCACAGGTTCTAACAAACAATTCCCCACGTGGAAAGTCCTGATGTCTGAGGTGCCTTCTGAGGGCACCAGGCAGAAGTAGGACTCATCCCCTGCAGGGAGGGGAATGAGAAAAAAAGTTCAGCATCTGAATAATCCCAGGTTGCTTTCTCTTTGCGGTTAGATCAAAATTGGCACTGGCTGGGATCTGGCAACTGATATCTGCTTACCCATTCAGCCAGGCAATAGTGCACAACAGGGTCTCCGATAGCTCGGCTGCAATGCCTCCGATAGCGGAATAGGCTGTCAACATTCACTAATTTGACTCTCACATGAAAAGCATTAAAAAAGCCACTTTATCCCTGGTGACTCCCCTGGTGTAGACCTTAACAGTTATGCAACAGATGACATAGCCCCTGGTATTATCCCCAAATCGGTACCAAATTTGCTTCTCTCACCCAGGCAGGATTTGGGTTATTAGCTTTGCACCCCTGAGTGAGGAAGGTGCAGAATCAGCCAGCATTTCTACTCTCATTGGCTAGTCAATGATTCCAATTGGAAAGTGTGCTTTTGTAGATTTCGGGGACAGGAACAGAAAATCAGAGAGAGTTACAACACAGAAACAGGCCACTCATAGAATCATACAGCAGCGAAGGCCGCCATTCGGCCCATCGTGTCTGTGCCAGCTCTTTGAAAGAGCTATCCAATTACCCTGCTCTTTTGTCATAGTCCTGCAATTTTCCCCCCTTTAAAGTAATTTAAACCCATATAAACAACTTTTATTTATATAGGGCCTTTAATGTAGTAAAACGTCCCAAGGCGCTTCATAGTAATGTTACAAGACAAAATTTGACATCGAGCCACACAAGAAATTACGGCAGCTTGGTCAAAGAGGTAGGTTTTAAGGAGCGTCTTAAAGGAGGAAAGAGAGGCAGAGGTTTAGGGAGGGAGTTTCAGAGCTTAGGGGCCAAAGTACAGCATTTATAAACACTTTCCACTTTTCATTTCATGTTTCCTTCACCAAACGAACATTTCAGAAATTTCCAACTAACAACATGACCCTAAAATAAAAACATTCAGGGGCTCCCCCAGTTCATGTTAGCTTGAATATACTGTCCGCTTAAGAAGAAAAAATGAGCGGAGATAAAATTCCACTCTACAAGTGGTCCCAAACAAAATAACCCACACAACTGAAAGTATTTCCCTGATTAAATTATCCAACTGTGGATGGAAGATTATTTATGGAGCCAACGGTTCAAATCGTCTAGTCTGCGTCAGTATTTTTCTCCACCTAGTCTACTCTCATTCTCTTGATCATTCTTCATACCTTACAATATTAATTTTCAAGCAATAATCTCATTTTCTTTGTAAATTAATTTATGAACTCTGCTTTAACATTAGCTTGTGGCAAAGAATTTCACGTTCTAACTAACTTCTGTGAAAACATGTTTTCTATCTTCCCCTTTAATTCTTATATTGATTACCTTAAATTATGCCCTCTCATTAATGTCTGACTTACGAGCAGAAACAATCTATCACTATTTATCTGATCACAACCCTTCCTAATTTGAAAGACCTGTATTAAATTACTCCTAACCTTCTCAGTTCTAATGTAAAGAACCTCTAACTTCTCGAGTCACTCTCTACAACCGTTACCCCTAGTCCCTGGCAATACCCGAGCAATCCAGCCGAGCCGGAGGAAATCAAGCTAAGTGTTTAATTTAAACTTTATTAAATGTCATCAACTTTAAAGTTAAATTAATCAGAGTAACTAATTAGTTTTAAATCAAGCTAAATCCATCTACTAAATACAATCTAAACCTCAAGTGGGTGCGAGTTCGAGACAGTCCGACACACAAGGTAGGTAGAGGAATATCTGAACAGTTTTCTCCAGAGTAGTCATACCTCAGAGAAGAGAGGAGGGTGGGAGGGGGTGTGGCGAGAAGCAGAATAGAAACATGGTAGTTACAGGGAATTCATTAGGCATCCTCTGCAGTCACGAACGAGAGTCCCGAAGGGCACATTGCCTACCAGAGTAAGAGATATAATATGCAGCTGGAAATGGAGGGGGAAGATCCAGTTGTCATGAATCATGTGGAACAAATGACATAGGAAATGGGGCAGAGGTCCTGCTGAGGGAGTATCAGGAGTTAGGAGTTAAGTTAAAAAGCAGGAATTTGAGGATAATAATCTCAGGATTATTACCTGAGCCACATGCAAACTGGCACAGGAACTAACAGATTAGGAAAGTAAACATGTGGCTGAAGGATTAGTGTGGGAAAGAGGGGTTCCATTGCATGGGACACTGGGACCAGTACTGGGATAGGAAGGAGTTGCATCACTCCGACGGGCTGTACCAAAACCGGGCTGCGTACAAGGCCCTCGCTGAAAGGATAAATAGGGAGGTCGAAAGGACCATAAACCAATATGGTGGTGGGGGAAGGGGAGAGCTTAGGCAGAAATAAAAATAAAAGTGAAAATAACCTAAAGAAAAAGGGATGAAAGCCAAGTCCAGATCATCAAAGGTGTTAAAGGAAAGTTGAATCTTCAGGTTCAGAAAAAAATATACTCCTGCTCCTATTTCTTATGTTCTAACAAAAGAACTGATCAAAATACAATAGGAGTAATGAAAAACAAGGAGTGTGATGAGCTAAAATGTGTGAGCAAGACAGCATCAGGGCAACATAGGCTCGGCTCAACTGAGCAAAGAAGAGTTCTATACACTCATGCATGTAGCAAAAGGAATGAAACAAGGGAATTAGAAGTGCAAATTCAGCTTAAAGGGTAGTGGCATCACTGAGACCTGGCTATAAGTTGGGCATGACTGGGTGATAAATAAACCACGTTATAAGGTCTTTAGAAAGGACAGGAAATTGGAAAAAAAGTAGCAATTTTGATAAAGGACACTAATACAGCATTAGAAAGAGGGGATATCAGTATGAGTGAGCAGGCATTACAAACTCTCTCGTTAGAATTGAAGAATAGAAAAAGATGCAGGACTTTGATGGGAGTTGTCTATAGGCCTCCTGATAGCAGTGATAATGTAGCAGGATGCATAAACATGGAGATCAGAGAACGAGTGGTTATAATGGGAGACTTTAATTTTTATAGACTGGGAGAAGCAAAACAGCTCGAGTCCCAAAGCCAGCAAATGTCTTAAGTGTATTCAAAACAGTTTCTGGAGCAATATGTTATTGAGCCAACAAGAGAACAGGCCACATTAGATTTATTGATGAGTAATTAACCTGAATTATTCAACAATCTAATGGTATTAGAAAATCTAGCTAATAGTGACCAGAACACGATTGAAACTGGTATTTGATTGGAGAGGTAGAAGGGTGAGTCACAAACTAAGGTTTTAAATGTAGGTAATTTAGAGGCAGAAATTGTACACTGGGCAGAAATATTAACAGATTAAACTAGAGCTGAACATTGGGAGGTGTTCAAAGAAGTATTTGTAGAATATAAGACCTGTACAAGCCCCTAAAGAGCAAGAGCTCCACTTGTGTAATGAAACAATCTTAGTCAACGAAAGAAGTGATAGATAGTATGAAACTACAAGAGCTGATATAAATGCAAAGAATAGTGGCGATCCCTTGGATTAGGAGAACTATAAAGAACAGCAAATGGATACAAAGACAGTAGTAAGAGTTTCAAAAAGGGACTAGGAGGAAAAATTTAAGAGAGATATCAAGGACAACACTAAAGGTTTTGACAAGTATATTAAAGAGGGTGGCTAAGAGTAATGTGGGACCTTTAAAGATAGACACAGGCATTAGTGTAATTGAAAATAAGGAAATGGCAGACTTGCTAAACACTTGCTTTGGATCGGTCTTCACAGTACAGGATGAGGATAAAGTACCAGAGATACTAGGAAAAATAAAAATAAATCAAGGGGACGAACTTAATACAAGTTAAAAAATGGTCATGGAGAAAATAACAAGACTAAAAATAGACAAATCTCTGGGACCTGATAATTTCCATCTCAGGGAATTAGAAGAAGTAGGTGAGGAAATTGTAGATGCACTAGTTATAATCTTTGAAAACTTTCTTGATTCGGAAATTGTTCCCTTTAATTGGAAAATTGTAAATGGCACTCCATTATTTATTGGGTATGGGAGCATAGTGGCTATCTTTTCGAAATGTAGAAGATCATGAGGGGGCTTGACAAGGTGGATGTTTCCACCGATGGGGGAGACTAGAACTAGAGAGCATGATCTTAGAATAAGGGGCCGTCCATTTAAAACAGAGATAAGGAGAAATTTCTTCTCTCAGAGGGTTGTTAATCTGTGGAAGCTGGGACAGTGAATAAATTTAAGACAGAAATAGGCAGTTTCTTAAACGATAAGGGGATAAGGAGTTATGGGGAGCAGGCAGGGAAGTGGAGCTGAGTCCATGATTGGATCAGCCATGATCTTATTAAATGGCGGAGTAGGCGTGAGGGGCCGTATGGCCTACTCCTGCTCCTATTTCTTATGTTCTTATGTTACAGGACTAGTAATCCAGAGGCCTGGACTATTGATCTGGAGACATGAGTTCAAATCCCACCAGGGCAGCAAGGGAGTTAAAATTCAATTAAATAAATCTGGAATTAAATGCTAGTATCAGTAATGGTGACCATGAAACTACTGGATTGTTGTAAAAACCTATCTGGTTTACTAATGTCCTTGGGGGAAGGAAATCTGCCACCCTTACCCGGTCTGGCCTATATATGACTCCAGACCCACATGTGGTTTACTCTTAACTGCCCTCTAAAATGGCCTAGCAAACCACTAAGGTGTATCAAGAAGGCAGCTCACCACCACCTTGCTGGCAATGCCCACATCCCATGAATGAATAAATATAAATTTAAGAAGGGTAGGAGAGATAAACTAGGAAATCATAGGTCTATTAGTCCAACGTCTGTTGGGAAAGTTAATAGAATCTGTTATTAGGAACCGAATGACTGAACACTTGGACAAATATGACCAGCATGAATTTGTAAAGGGCAAGACAAATCTAGTTGAATTTTTTGAGGAGCTAACTGATGTGGTAGATAAAGGAATGTCTATTGATGTTATTTATATAGATTTCCAGAAGGCATTTAATTAGGTTCCACCTAAGCCACTTAACAAAAATGAGAGCACATGGAATTGGAGGCAACATTTGACATGAGTAGGGTGTTGGTTAGGTGGTAGGAGAAAGAGAATAGGGATCATGGATATTTATTCAAATTGAGATGATGTGGACCCCCCCCCCCCCCCCACAGGGATCTGTACTGTGGCCTCAGCTTTTCACTAGATGTAGAAATGACTTAGATGAAGGAATAGTGTAGATGGGAGCAGAAAGTTGCAACGGTAACATTGATAGATTAAGTGAGTGGGCAAAACTGTGGCAGATGGAGTTCAGTGTGGGGAAGTTTGAAGTCATCCACTTTGGACCTAGGAAAGTTAGATGAGTATTTGGTGAGAAGCTAGGAACTGTGGATGAACAGAGATTTAGGGATCGAAGTACAGAAATCACTAAAAGCAGGGCATTTCCAGCAACATGAACCATATTACTTCTAACTCTCCTATTATTGGCCAAAGGAACCGACTTTCATTGGTAACGGTTCCCAGCTAATGCCTTCTCATTGGTTACTGCTGAAGCTGTCCCTGTCATCCAGTGGGCAACTTTGGTCCCACATGCAGCAGCTGCCCGCTACCTGCCCCCCACCTCCAGCCTCAATAAACCTCCCCTTGGGGCCTTAGCAATGGCCCCAGCATGCACCATCCATCCAGATCTGTCAGTGAAAGGAAAGACCTCTCGCAGCTATTTCTAGGTTACTTTGCTGAAGAACGTGCTAGCTAGCATTTAACATCCGCAGAAAACTGTGCAAAACAAAGCTTTTGTTTTAACTGTTTAAAGATTCTGGTACGGAAAGAAATGAGTTAGTCAGTGCTTGAACTATGCAGCAGATCTGGTGATTCTTGGGTGAAGAAAAGGCTGATTAACATTTCAGAGTGAAACCCAGAATGAGTTCTAACAAAACACATCCAGCCAAAGCATTGAGCAGTCTTTTCCTTAACCAGAACCTGCCAGTGCTATTGCATACATGCAGCAAATTCATTCTTAATTTCAGATTTTGGACATATCCATCCTTTTTGAAACAAACATATACATGTTAGTCACTACAGTTTTTGTTAGTCAATTGTGTTTGGATCTGATCCCTACCAGGCACTCTTCCCTACTGCCCATCATCATAATCTTAGTATTTGGTTTCAGTTTAAGCACGCCCAGCTTAACGTCATCTTCTGCAGCTTTACCTGTAAACAGAGAGAAGAGGAATCAGCTCAGATTCATTACAAAGCTAGCGATTAACAAAATGGAGCATACTTGACTTTATCTGTACTGCTATGGCCTTCTGAGCTTTTCCCGGGTGATCCTCCTGAACGCCAAACATGCCACCCTGCGAGGTCATCCTCCCTCAGTAAGTTTCTCATAAAGCCCCCTACTCCAGCTCAATCTTTCCCAATGCCTCAATACTGTGGAACATCTTGCCTCTCCCTTCCTCTTACAATCTGTGGGCTGTTAAAATGCAAATTTGGTGTCATCCAATCACAACTCTCCTATTCTTATTTTTATGCTCTCATCCAAGCCCCTGATGTTAATGTTCGGGACAGGATCGATGATTAATAAACTCCCTCTATGCTGCCTCAACAAGGTGCCTTATCCTCAATCTCCATGCTTGATATCTTCTTTGAGCGAGACTACCAATTCACTTAAGCTGTCAAATTAGGAGCAGTTCTCTATGGTGAGCCCATTCAAATGAGACCAAGAAAACTCATTTCACGGAGAGCCCTTACAGTCAGAAGTCAGAGGAGACTTGCAGGTCATTAGCCTGGTCTGGATTTAAAACCAATAGGTAAAAAGACAGTGTCTAACCCACTATGCCAGCAACTTCCTACCCTCCTGCTCTTTTTAAATCTTGATGCTGTTAAGCAGCATGAATCTGGGCCTTCCAGTGCCTTGACCAATTGAACACAATTTCTCATAAAGGGTGCCCCATTATTCCAAATGAACGGTGTACAGAGCTGAAGGCACGACGTGTTCGTGGGACGCAGCAATTGATCACTTTGCAGTTTTTGAGCTGCAAGCTTTAGAAGATGTCTTCAGAGATGAAGAATGGAAGAACCACCATACCCAATGGAGATTCAACCCCATTAGTGAAGGGGTGGGGGGAAAGCTGGCAGGAAATAAAGATGGAAAAAAATGTCTGAAATTCTGTGCTATTGCAGGAGTGTCCAATTGTCTTTGTCAGCCACTCAGGGCCACATATAAAGTTTAACGCCCGTTAATTGTATTTACTTCAAGCTGTGGATGCAAACTGATCTTGGTGTTCTGATTTAAGATTTATCCACCAACAAGGCAACAAAAAGAAACTCCATTTCCAAACATCCAAATAGGACATACCAGCGAGTAAAAAACATAAGCGCAAATAGGACCGAGTTGTCTGGGGTTTGTAAGCCACATATCGCCCATGCTCCAGAGTTTGTGCACTGCTGTGCTATTGGAACACAATTTCAATTGAATCACTGATCATGTTTTAGAATCTTTTGATCATTTTTCCAGAAAGGTTTTGGGGGAAAAACATAGACCTTTAATCGTTGTGTTTGATAGCATAGTACATTCACTCAAGCTTGGGCTGGATTTTCAGCTTTCGAGATTTTTCAGCGAAAACGCAAGCAATCAGTGAAAATTAACATTTTCGCTGCGCTAATGTTTTAAGACCTAACTTTCAGCCTTTGGGCATCGCAAAGTGAGGCATTGCACAAGTGTTCTCGGCGCAAAAAAGCGATCCTTTCCAACTTTAGTGCAGAGCCGGGAGCACTGCGAGAAGGGCCTTGGGAGGGGGAAAAAAATTCCCCAAAACATTTACAAGACCCTTAACTAAGTAATCGCTGCAAAAAAATTTAAAAATAAAAACTTTAACTTACCTTTTCTGCAGGTTTTCTGACTTACTGCTGCTGACAGGGCTGCACCGACGGGTTTGACCTGTCGCTATTCTGTGTGCGGTGTACGGGTCGGGAGAGTGCTGAAACCTGATAGCAAACGCAATCGGAGTCGTTGCACATCGGCCACTTCTCCCCGGCGGTGCTTGGAAACGCCATCACAAACAGGTACCCGAGGATCCTGCCCGGGCTTTTGCTGCAGAGGGTCAAATCGTGGTGAAAACCCAGTCGCAAACCTCTCGAAAATCTGGCCCAAGATTTTTAAACGAGGCTCGGAGACAATAGCTAATGAGCTGGCCTTGATATTATTTGTCTATAGACTGTGAATAATAAGCAACTTAGTAGTTTGTCTCGGTAATTGCCAAGACCTCAGACCCATTGTGTTGGAACCACTGGTTCACAGGTACTAAGCAGGGGATCTGGCAGACCTTTCCTTTCTGACTGTGCAAAGCTAGAATCAAAACTGAGACACAGGCAGTCAATCAGATTTCTGAAACAGAATGGTACAAGGTAGCCAGGCATAGGTTGCAAGAAGCTTGGAATGTAGGAGAGAGCAAACATAAATCATTTTACTTTAAGTTAAGCTAGATGACCTGTTGATGTGAGGAATGCGTAGTGTATCCATTATTACACAAAGATAAGTTGTAATGATGAATTAAGTGAGTCTGATCACAATTGTTGAATTAAGTGAGTTCTTGTCTCGCTGTGAAATAAAGCAGCTTATTGATTCGTATCATACCTCACCAACTGTTCAGAGAGATCGAACAGGTAATTGTACAAAAGACATGATTATCTAGTTTAGGTCACAAAGGGGTCAAAATATCATGTACGAGCCAACTCTCAAAAGTAAGACGCTCACATCGTTCAAGAGAGCAAGTAGAATACTGTGTGCAGTTCTGATCACCACATTACAAGAAAGATGTGATTGCACTACAGAAGGTACAGAGATTTACGAGGATGTTGCCCGGACTGGAGAATTTTAGCTATGAGGAAAGATTGGATAGGCTGGAGTTGTTTTCTTTGGAACAGAGTAGACTGAGTGAAGACCTTATTGAGGTGTATAAAATTATGAGGAACCTAGATAGAGTGGATAGAAAGGACCTATTTCCCTTAGCAGAGGAGTCAACAACCTGGGGGCATAAATTTAAAGTAATTGGTAGAAAGATTAAAGGGAATTTGAGGGGAAATTTCTTCACCCAGACAGTGGTGGGAGGGTTGGAACTCACTGCCTGAAAGGGTGGTAGAGACAGAAACCCTCACCACATTTAAGTAGTACTTGGATATGCACTTGAAGTGCCATAACCTACCGGACTACGGACCAAGAGCTGGAAAGTGGGATTAGGCTGGATAGCTTTGTCGGCTGGCGCGGACACGGTGGGCCGAAATGGCCTCCTTCCGTGCTGTAAATTTCTATGATTATATTTTAAAGTGATGCAACTGACAGTTCAAACTGTCACAGAAGCATCCAGTCGTACCCCGGTAACTGCCCCGAAAGGAAGTGGAGTGTGGGAAATTGCACTCCACTTCCATTGAGGGGTGGTAAGGTCAATTCTGCGGCAGGAGCAGGACTTCCACGCTGGGGGCTAAAATTCCCTGCCCAAGAAGGTTACTGCCCCCAAGATGGGAGCCTGTGTGGGGAGGCAGAGGGAAGATGAGGGCGGGGGATGGAGGGGAGAGTGGTGGAGGTGGGGGGGTGGAGAAACCCAGGGCAGGGGACAGGAGGGGCCACATTGCAGCGAAGGTCTGGGGGGGGGTGTAGTGTGTTGGAGGGGCAGGCCTGGGGGCTCTGTGCCTCGGTGCGGGGAGTGGGGTGGACGGGTTGACTGCGCAGATGGCGGTTGGTGGATGTGGTGTGGTTGGCGTCGCGGGGGCGTGGCTCCAGGGGCTCGACATCCGGGGGTGTTTGGCATTTGGGAAGGATTCTGACAGGACAGGGCTGGTTGGGTGCGGGGGGAGTGTTCCTGGTGTTGGGTGGTACCGGAGCCGGGGGGGGGTGGCAGGCTCTTGGGATGGGGGGGGTGGGCTGTTTGGGGCTGGGATTGGGAGAGACTTCTTCACTCGGGGAGTTGTTGGCCTGTGGGGTTCCCTGCCTCGGAGAGTTGTTGATGCCAGTTCATTGGGTGTGTTCAGGAGGGAGTTGGATGTGGTTCTCGCGGCTGGGGGGTTCGGGGAGGTATGGGGGGGGGGGGGGGGGGGGATGTGCTGGGGTGGGTGATCAGCCATGATCTTGTTGAATGGCGATGCAGGCTCGAAGGGCCGAATGGCCTACTCCTGCACCTATTTTCTATGTTTCTATGAACCTGAAAAGATATCTACGAAAGATCTTGATTTGTAATATCACTACTTTGCTCTGAAACTCATACTTCACTGCACATTACAGAAACAGCAAACGGTAATGGAATAAGTGGATAATATACTTGATCAGAGGGCAATCCCAACATAAACCACTTCTCATTCACAGCCATTGATTAGAACTCAATATCAAATGCTCTCCAATTATTATTGTTTTAATAAAAGGAAGGCTCCACAATACCTCTGAAAATCGAGTGCTTCACACCGACCATCTCACAAAAAAGGTTTTATTCTCCGCTGGCTTTCGGTAATTTATGTTTTTGCTGTCCTTTGTCTCACATTCCCTGAAACCTTTTGCCCCTTTCACTCTGCAGTGATGCTTTCCAATTTATTCCCAACTCGAATTGGAACAAACTCGGGTTAGGCTTAGGAAGCATTTGTTAAAAGCTGGATTCACTCAACATTGACAACGTTTGCATTCTACCAGAGCTGAATCCAGCTGCACTTGAACGTAAACACGCACAAACACTACCTTTGATTTTCAGGCCGAGTAACTTCTGGCGTTCCGGAAGCACCCCGGTTAGAGTTTTAATCGTCTCCTTCAAGTCCAGCACCGTATCCTCTTCTGTCAGTTTTGTCACTGGATATTCCTGCCCACTCCACTTTATTATAATTGATATGGACATCCTCACAGGCAAGGTTAAGCTTTACTATAGAATGAATAAAAAAAAGTTAAAAATATTAATTTGAGCGCATCAAAATTTTCATTCTAAATTCTGAAATGCATTTCAAAGACTATTATGCAGTAAAAATAAAAACGAGCTGTTCAAAGAAAATATATCATAGAACTTCGAATATCTGGAAGAACTTTTGTGGAGCCAGGGCCTGGTTTTGCATAAACCAACCAAATACAACTGAGTGTTTCTAATGTTTCATGGACTCTGGATAAGTGGATGCCCTATACTTCTGGGTCTGTTCCATAAAAACTTAATCTTAAACCAATATATAATTGTATATGTCCACTGTAAACAGATACATTGCTCGAGAACTTGTAGCACAGCGATTATATTGAGCATCTCTACTGAGGGTGGAAGGGCAAAGATGTGATTCCACACATCATTCCAGAATTGGGTACGGTAGCTCGACCAGCTCTGTTGAGCGGGCCACATTGTCCCCATGCCCGACACAAGACTCCCAAAGCAAGTGCTCGACTCAGAACTCCTACACGGCAGACAGTCCCCAGGTGGGCAGAGGAAACGTTTTAAGGACACCCTCAAAGCCTCCTTGATAAAAGTGCAACATCCCCACCGACACCTGGGAATCCCTGGCCAAAGACCGCCCTAAGTGGAGGAAGAGCATCCGGGAGGGTGCTGAGCACCTCGAGTCTCGTCGCCGAGAGCATGCAGAAAACAAGCGCAGGCAGCGAAAGGAGCGCACGGCAAACCAGACTCCCCACCCACCCTTTCCTCCAATGACTATCTGTCCCACCTGTGACAGAGACTGTAATTCCCGTATTGGACTGTACAGCCAACTGAGAACTCACTTTTAGAGTGGAAGCAAATTTTCCTCGATTTCGAGGGACTGCCTATGATAACGATGGTCGCATAATAGTTAAATTACTAGACGAGTAATGCAGAGGCCTGGACTAATAATCTAGAGAACGCAAGTTCAAATCCCATTATGGCAGTTTGAAAATTCAGATTAAACCATCTAGAAACAAAAATAAATCTGGTGCCAGTAAAAGTGACATGATGTTGTCAGAATGATCTAAAAACCCAACTGGTTCACCGATATCCTTTGGTGATGAAAACCTGCCATTACCAATGAGGTTGACCATTAACTACACACTGAAGTGATCTAGTAAGCCACTCAGTTATATCAAACCATGACAAAGCAACATTGAGAGCACTTCGTACACAGACTGCAGTGGTTCAAGAAGTTGTTCCACCGCCATCTTCTCAAGGGCAACGAAGGATGGACAGCAATTGCCAGCAACGTTTACATCCCAAGAATTCATTTCTTCTTAAATTAATTGAAATTCACAACCTTACTACTCAATGTTTCTCAATGTGAATTGATCGCAGGATCGTGAAAACTAATCATTGATAATGGAATACATAGAGTTCCCTCGCAAAAAAGGAAATTCTAGGCCCATAGACCAAGGTAACAGGAAAAAGATTATTTCCCAATATTGGGTTCATTTAGCATACTCCAATACATAATTGGGATTGGTGGGGGTAGAAATTTGTTTCAAATTCTGTGCCATATTTAATTCGTTGCCTCAATCTGATCCCACGACTACCACAAGTGACAGCCTGTAATCAACAGGTCTTGTACACAGTAGAACCTCGGTAGATAATGGAAACCAGCAGATAATCGAGTGTCCCAATTTTGATCAAAAAAAATGGTACTGTACTACGCTTGGGACAAAGAATCAGAGTACACTGCAACGCGCTAACTGCATTTAATCATTCTTGGGCTGTGTGGTGCATTCATGACAGTCAGTGGGCTGTGCAATGAAGCTATGCCTTGTGAAAATTCTAGCATTTGAACAGAAGGGTGGGTAAGTGGAGAACAACTGGCTTTATCCAAATGTTCTTTGGGAAAAATGATTCTGCAACCGTACCCGCTGGCTACTTTTCTCCATTCATGTAGCGAAATGGCACACACAAACCATCACATCTTACTGAATTCCCAGTGATTTCCCAGAACATAAATGGTGAGATGAGCAGAAGTTAAAGACCATTTCTTTTTGCTACATCAGAGCTTTCAAAAGCATCCAAGCACCAATCTTCTTCCTGCTGCGCTTTTAAGTTATACGGTTCTGGTTTTTAAACACACAGGTTGAATCAAAGCGTAGCTACTTCTGGAACAATAGAATGTATTTACATTATCAGAGCACATGATGTAGCTTTACTTCACATTGATGCTATAATTGCAGTATAATTCTGGAGTTTGTCACGGTGTCAGCTGTGGTTCAGTGGGTAGCACTCTTGACCGAGTCAGAAAGTTGTGGGTTCAAGTCCCACTCCAGAGACTTCAGCACAAAAATCTAGGCTTGACACTCCAGCGCATTATTGAAGGAGCGCAACATTGCCAGAGGTGCCTTCTTTCAGATGAGCGTTAAACCAAGGCCTCCCCTTCTGTTTCAAAGAAGAGCAGGTTGGTTCTCCCCAGTGTCCGAGCCAGTATTTATCCCTCAATCAACATCATTGAAAAACAGATTAGTTGGTCATTCTCACATTACTGTTTGTGGGAGCTTTTTGTGCGCAAATTGGCTGCTGCGTTTCCCACATTACAACTATAATTCCAAAAAGTACTTAATTAGCTGGAAAGCACTTTGGAACGCCCCATGGTTGTGAAAGGCGCTATATAAATGCAAGTCTTTGAACCCAACCTATCTTCAGTGGAGTGAGACTCACTGGACAAGGACACCTAACTTCACTTTGCTTGGAATCAGGCCCATACCTGACTGGATTCACGATGCAACTGCTCAATTTGAAACTTGAAGCTGCAGTGTGCTTAAATACACATTTTACAACTGTACAGAAAACTTTGCTTCCCTCGCATACATAAACAGGACTCAAATCGGGGCCACATGAAATTGGATCTACTTATAAGTCAATGCTCCACAATTATGGTTGAGCTTGACTTGAATTGTCAGAAGCTACCATAGCTCAATCATTTATATCCATGTCCAGGGTCTCAAGCTCTCAAGCTTTCCCCATGCAGGGGATAGTGATTATATTTCAAAACTATTTAATTGAAACTTGTTTTTACACTTGCTTATAAACATACCAATCAGTGAGGTCCCTGGTCTGTGTTGATTTGCTCATTTTAGTCCAGCTAACACTGGGTGTTACAAATGTACCCCAGGACCTGACAGGACAGGGGTTGGGGGGATGGATGTATACGAAAATAGGAGCAGGAGTAAGCATTTCGGCTCTTCGAGCCTGCTCTGCAATTCAATTCTACTCAACTGCACCTTCCCGCTCTATCCCCATATCCCTTGATTACTATAGTATCAAAAAAAATTAATAAGAACACAAGGGAGAGAAAAATATGATCACTGTCCAGCAGTACTGCTGCGAAATTCACAGCTGTGGATGGTGGGCGAGGCCAGACTGGGTTTGTGTGTGACGCATCCGACAATTGAAAGACTTGTCCAACACTCTGCACTGGCTGATATATGAAGAATAGTACCCGGGAGAGGAGACAAGAGGCATATTGGTAGAATCTGCAGTATCCCTTAAAGTAAGTCACTCAGACACACTGCAATGATTCGCCTCCCAACAAAGTCAAGCTGAACCACATATCCACAGCATAACTAAAACCGCTTATTTCCACCTCCGTAACATTGCCCATCTCCGCCCTGCCTCAGCTCACTTGTTGCTGTGACCCTCATCCATGCCTTTGTTACCGCTAGACTTGACTAATCCAATGCAGTCCTGGCTGAGCTCCCACATTCTACCCTATGTAAACTTGAGGTCAGCCAAAACTAGCACCAAGTCCCGCTCACCCATCACCCCTGCGCTCGCTGTCCTACATTGGCTCCCAGTTAAGCAATGCCTCGATTTCAAAATTCTCATCCTCATTTACAAATCCCTCCATGGGATCGCCCCTCTCGATTTCTGTAACCTCCTTCAGCCCCACAACCCCCCCTCCATACGAGATATCTACACTCCTCAAATTCTGCCCCCTTGAGCATCCCTGATTATAAGCGCTCAACCATTGGTGGCTGTGCCTTCAGCTGTCAAGGCCCTAAGCTCTGAACTCCCTCCCTAAACCTCTCCGCTTCTCTATCTCTCTTTCCTCCTTTAAGATGCTTCTTAAAACCTACCTCTTTGACCAAGTTTCTGCCGTAATTTCTTCTTATCTGGCTCGGTGTAAAAACATTTTTTTGTCATAACACTTCTATGGAGTGCCATGAAATATTTTACTAAGTTAAAGGCGCTATATAAATGCATGTTGTTGCTGTTGAATCAAAATTTTATCAATGTACTGAGGCTTGTAAGTCTGCACATGCTCAAACCCTGATGCACTACTCTATTGGAAGATTACATAAAACCGTCCAAGTTTACAAAACTGAAAGCAGCCATTCGGTCCAATGTCCTAGTGCAACTCTGTCAGAATAATCCAAAACTAATTCCACTGCCCTCCTCTCTCCATGTAGTCCTGTATCATTCTGCAAATGTTTAGTGACTTTTGGAGCTGCTTCAACTATTCTCTGTGGCAATGCATTCCATGCTCCAACAACTCTGCATACATTTCTCCCAGCATCAATTTTAAATTAATGACCCTTCATTACTCAACCAGAGAAACAGCCTATTCCTATTCACTATCAAAACCCTTCTTAATTTTACAAACCTGTTAAATCTCCTCTTAGCTTCCTCTAGTCCAGTGGAAATACTCCCAATACCTCATATCTCTCTTCATAACTAGTTTATTTTCCCTGCTATTACCCTGGGGAATCTACACTGTATGCTTTCAATGGCTTTTATACACTTTCTATAATGAGGTGCCAAAACTGCACATAGTTTTCTAACTGTGGCCAAACCATTTCCTTACAAAATTTACCATTACACGGTGTCAGCTGTGACTCAGTGGGTAGCACACTCGCCTCCAAGTCAGAAGGTTGTGGGTTCAAGTCCCACTCCAGAAACTTGAGCACAAAAATCTAGGTGACACACTAGTACAATACTGAGGGAGTGCTGCACTGTCAGAGGTGACGTCTTTCGGATGAGACATTAAACTGTCTGTTCTCTCAGGCGGATGTAAAGATCTCATGCACTATTTCGAAGAAAATTAGGGGAGTTATCCCCGGTGTCCTAACCAATATTATTTATCCCTCAATCAACATAACAGAAACAGATTATCTGGTCATTATCATATTACTGTACGCAAATTGGCTGCTGCTTTTCCAACTTACAACAGTGACCACACTCCAAAAGTACTTCATTGACCACCGCTTTGAGACATCCGGTGGTTATAAAAGGCGCTATATAAATGCAAGTTGTTTTTTTTCTATTATTTCAATCTACACCAGTATTTATAAATTACAAAATGTTATTGGCCTTTGTTTAAAAAAAGCTTCATCAACCCACACTTTCAAAAATTATATAGTCGAACTTCCATGTCTTTCTATTTTATAACTTCATGAAAAATAAATACAATTTGCTTCAATCGATTTTATAACCTGCTTCGCCCTTTGTGATTACAATTATTAAAGAGCAAACAAATTAATCAAGGTGAAAAAGAAAAGGTTCTTTCAAATGCTAATTTGCCTCTTGTGGGTTTCCAGCACTTTGATTCTATTTCGTTTCGGACACTTCCTTGTTGTTAACAGCACGAGGACAGGGGATGCACCAGGAACATGCAGAGGAGTTTTGCGCATTTACAGTGAGATTCATAGAATCTTACAGCACAGACGAAGGCCATTGTGCCGGCTCTTTGACAGAGCTATCTAATTAGTACCACTCCCCTGCTCGTTCTCCATAGCCCTGCAAAATTCTCCCATGATTAGGTTTAAAACCGTTCTCCTACTTTGATGTATAAAATATGAATCTTTGCACGGGGGAGGGAGGGAAGTAAGAGGAGGAAATAAACTAATTAACTACCTCACTCCGTATCACCACAAATCACACTCCTTGCAAGCCCAGTGACGTTAAAACCTTTATGAAATTCAGCAGCATAAACGTGGGGAGAGGGTAAAATAGCAAAAAAATAAAAAATCCAGAAGCTGGTCGGGCAAAAAAGAGAGGCAATCCACTCAGCCAAAGCCTCAAGTTTGAAATGATGAAGGGGACGCATCCTTCGGACGAGGTTAAGGGAGAATGCATCCCACTGTGACTTTGGGAGTTCATTTCAGAGCAAGAGAGAGAGAGAGAGAAATAGAGAGAGAGAGAATGGGAGAAAATGGAAAAAAGGAGCAAATTTAAAGTGAAATAAAAAAAATGTAGAAGAGGAATGAAAGGCTTGGAGTGAAAGAGGCGGCGAATACATCCAACGGATTAATAAACTCAACAAGGGAGGATTGCGCTCCATGCAAGGGGGATGAATGGCGAGTTGTGAGTTTGCTGAACGAGCCCCGGTGTGAGAGCGGCGCTGACTGAGGAAGGAGGGACACCGCTCAGCGTTAACCCGCCGCTCCCCCTCTCTCCTCTTTCTGTCATTATATTTACAATTAACATCATTATTATTATTTTAGCTCGTTCACCGGGTTTTTTTTTTACCGTCTGCGTGTCCGCCGGAAGTTCCGTCTGTCCCGACCGGTCCCCCTCCCCCCTCGCCTCCGGATCCGTCCCTCCACAGCGCTCCGCTCGCTCTCTGCTGCGCCCTGGGCTCCGGCTGAAGGTTCCGCCCCTCCAGGAGCCTTTTCCCCCCTCCCAAATCTCCTTCACAATAAACACCAAGAGCAAGCTGCCCGCCAGTACAGCAACATATGAGGAGAGACTGGATCGACTGGGCCCTATATTCACTGGAGTTTAGAAGAATGAGAGGGGATCTCATAGAAACATATAAAATTCTGACGGGATGGGACAGGTTAGATGCAGGAAGAATGTTCCTGATGTTGGGGAAGTCCAGAACCAGGGGTCACAGTCTAAGGATAAGGGGTGAGCCATTTAGGACTGAGATGAGGAGAAACTTCTTCACCCAGAGAGTGGTGAACCTGTGGAATTCTCTACCACAGAAAGTTGTTGAGGCCAATTCACTAAATATATTCAAAAAGGAGTTAGATATAGTCCTTACTACTAGGGGGATCAAGGGGTATGGCGAGAAAGCAGGAATGGGGTACTGAGGTTGCATGTTCAGCCTTGAACTCATTGAATGGCGGTGCAAGCTCGAAGGGCCGAATGGCCTACTCCTGCACCTATTTTCTATGTTTCTATGTTAAACTTCTTCACTCAGAGAATTGTTAACCTGTGAAATTCCCAACCGCAGAGTTGTTGATGCCAGTTCTTTGGATATATTGAAGAGGGAGTTAGATGTGGCCCTTATGACTAAAGGGATCAAGGGGTATGGAGAGAAAGCGAGAAAGGGGTACATAGAAACATAGAAAATAGGTGCAGGAGTAGGCCATTCGGCCCTTCTAGCCTGCACCGCCATTCAATGAGTTCATGGCTGAACATGCAACTTCAGTACCCCATTCCTGCTTTCTCACCATACCCCTTGATTCCCCTAGTAGTAAGGACTTCATCTAACTCCTTTTTGAATATATTTAGTGAATTGGCCTCAACAACTTTCTGTGGTAGAGAATTCCACAGGTTCACCACTCTCTGGGTGAAGAAATTCCTCCTCATCTCGGTCCTAAATGGCTTCCCCCTTATCCTTAGACTGTGTCCCCTGGTTCTGGACTTCCCCAACATTGGGAACATTCTTCCTGCATCTAACCTGTCTAACCCCGTCAGAATTTTAAACGTTTCTATGAGGTCCCCTCTCATTCTTCTGAACTCCAGTGAATACAAGCCCAGTTGATCCAGTCTTTCTTGATAGGTCAGTCCCGCCATCCCGGGAATCAGTCTGGTGAACCTTCGCTGCACTCCCTCAATAGCAAGAATGTCCTTCCTCAAGTTAGGAGACCAAAACTGTACACAATACTCCAGGTGTGGCCTCACCAAGGCCCTGTACAACTGTAGCAACACCTCCCTGCCCCTGTACTCAAATCCCCTTGCTATGAAGGCCAACATGCCATTTGCTTTCTTAACCGCCTGCTGCACCTGCATGCCAACCTTCAATGACTGATGTACCATGACACCCAGGTCTCTTTGCACCTCCCCTTTTCCTAATCTGTCACCATTCAGATAATAGTCTGTCTCTCTGTTTTTACCACCAAAGTGGATAACCTCACATTTATCCACATTATACTTCATCTGCCATGCATTTGCCCACTCACCTAACCTATCCAAGTCGCTCTGCAGCCTCATAGAATCCTCCTTGCAGCTCACACTGCCACCCAACTTAGTGTCATCCGCAAATTTGGAGATACTACATTTAATCCCCTCGTCTAAATCATTAATGTACAGTGTAAACAGCTGGGGCCCCAGCACAGAACCTTGTGGAAAGATCAGCCATTATCTTATTGAATGGTGGTGCAAGCTCGAAGGTCCAATTGACCTACTCCTGCACCTATTTTCTATGTTTCTATGTTTCTTTCCCACTCCCAAATCTACTTCACAATAAACAACAACCACCACAAAGAGGAAGCTGCCCGCCAGTGGAGGAACCTTTCCCACTCCCAAATCTCTTGTGTGTTTTACAATAAACACTAACAAGGACAAAGAAGAGGAAGCTGCGAATAAACATAAAAATAAGAACATAAGAATTAGGAACAGGAGTAGGCCATCTAGCCCCTCGAGCCTGCTTGCCATGCAACAAGATCATGGCTGATCTGGCCGTGGACTCAGCTCCACTTACCCGCCCGCTCCCCATAACCCCTAATTCCCTTATTGGTTAAAAATCTATCTATCTGATTTGAATACATTCAATGAGCTAGCCTCAACTGCTTCCTTGGGCAGAGAATTCCACAGATTCACAACCCTCTGGGAGAAGAAATTCCTTCTCAACTCGGTTTTAAATTGGCTCCCCCGTATTTTGGGGCTGTGCCCCCTAGTTCTAGTCTCCCCGACCAGTGGAAACAACCTCTCTGCCTCTATCTTGTCGATCCCTTTCATTATTTTAAATATTTCTATAAGATCACCCCTCATCCTTCTGAACTCCAACGAGTAAAGACCCAGTCTACTCAATCTATCATCATAAGGTAACCCCCTCATCTCCGGAATCAGCCTAGTGAATCATCTCTGTACCCCCTCCAAAGCTAGTATATCCTTCCTTAAGAAAGGTGACCAAAACTGCACGCAGTACTCCAGGTGCGGCCTCACCAATACCCTGTACAGTTGCAGCAGGACCTCCCTGCTTTTGTACTCCATCCCTCTCGCAATGAAGGCCAACATTCAATTCGCCTTCCTGATTATCTGCTGCACCTGCAAACTAACTTTTTGGGATTCCTGCACAAGGACCATCAGCCGGTCCAGGCAGCGGGCGGTCGAGGGGATCGTTCAACCTGACTGCCTGCCTCTCTTCCGCTCTTACATCCGGTCCAGGGTGTCCTTGGAGATGGAGCACGCGGTGTCCACCGGTACGCTCGCGGCCTTCCGCGAGAGGTGGGCACCGGAGGGACTGGAGTGCATCATCACGCCCGGCAACCAAATTTTAATTTGATTTTACGTTTTTTAAGTTTAATTTGTTTTAATTGCCGGTGCTTTTAGTGTCCCCTTCCCTTTTATAGGGGGCACTGGGGAAAAATTGTGATTTTAGTGCCCAAAAAAAAACAAAAAAAAAAGAAAAAACACAAAAAAAAAAAAAAAAAAAAAAAAAAGGGGGGGAAAAAAGGGCCTTGTAAATGTCTGGAGTGTCACCCAGGTCGGGTGGCACAGTTTAATGTTTATGTTTTGCAGGTAGACTCTAAAAGAGTTTCCTGCACAAGGACCATCAGCCGGTCCAGGCAGCGGGCGGTCGAGGGGGTCGTTCAACCTGACTGCCTGCCTCTCTTCCGCTCTTACATCCGGTCCAGGGTGTCCTTGGAGATGGAGCACGCGGTGTCCACCGGTACGCTCGCGGCCTTCCGCGAGAGGTGGGCACCGGAGGGACTGGAGTGCATCATCACGCCCGGCAACCAAATTTTAATTTGATTTTACGTTTTAAAGTTAATTTGTTTTAATTGCCGGTGCTTTTAGTGTCCCCTTCCCTTTTATAGGGGGCACTGGGGAAAAATTGTGATTTTAGTGCCAAAAAAAAAGAAAAACACAAAAAAAAAGGGGGGAAAAAAAAGGGCCTTGTAAATGTCTGGAGTGTCACCCAGGTCGGGTGGCACCGTTTAATGTTTTATGTTTTGCAGGTGAACTCCAAAAAGAGTTTCCTGCACAAGGACCATCAGCCGGTCCAGGCAGCGGGCGGTCGAGGGGGTCGTTCAACCTGACTGCCTGCCTCTCTTCCGCTCTTACATCCGGTCCAGGGTGTCCTTGGAGATGGAGCACGCGGTGTCCACCGGTACGCTCGCGGCCTTCCGCGAGAGGTGGGCACCGGAGGGACTGGAGTGCATCATCACGCCCGGCAACCAAATTTTAATTTGATTTTACGTTTTAAAGTTTAATTTGTTTTAATTGCCGGTGTTTTTAGTGTCCCCTTCCCTTTTATAGGGGGCACTGGGGAAAAATTGTGATTTTAGTGCCCAAAAAAAAACCAAAAAAAAGAAAAGAAAAAAAAAACCAAAAAAAGGAAAAAAAGGGCCTTGTAAATGTCTGGTGTGTCACCCAGGTCGGGTGGCACGGTTTAATGTGTTTTGTTTTGCAGATAAACTCCAAAAAGAGTTTCCTGCACAAGGACCATCAGCCGGTCCAGGCAGCGGGCGGTCGAGGGGATCGTTCAACCTGACTGCCTGCCTCTCTTCTGCTCTTACGTCCAGTCCAGGGTGTCCTTGGAGATGGAGCACGCGGTGTCCACCGGTACGCTCGCGGCCTTCCGCGAGAGGTGGGCACCGGAGGGACTGGAGTGCATCATCACGCCCGGCAACCAAATTTTAATTTGATTTTACGTTTTAAAGTTTAATTTGTTTTAAATGCCTGTGCTTTTAGTGTCCCCTTCCCTTTTATAGGGGGCACTGGAAAATTGTGATTTTAGTGCCCAAAAAAAAACAAAAAAAAAAAGAAAAACACAAAAAAAAAAAGGAAAAAAAGGGCCTTGTAATGTCTGGTGTGTCACCCAGGTCGGGTGGCACGGTTTAATGTTTTATGTTTTGCAGGTAGACTCTAAAAGCGTTTCCTGCACAAGGACCCCCAGGTCCCTCTGCACCGCAGCATGTTGTAATTTCTCCCCATTCAAATAATATTCCCTTTTACTGTTATTTTTTCCAAGGTGGATGACCTCACATTTTCCGACATTGTATTCCATCTGCCAAACCTTGGCCCATTCGCTTAGCTATCTAAATCTCTTTGCAGCCTCTCTGTGTCCTCTACACAACCCACTTTCCCACGAATCTTTGTGTCATCTGCAAATTTTGTTACACTACACTCTGTCCCCTCTTCCAGGGCATCTATGTATATTGTAAACATCCCTCTGGCACGCCACTAACCACCAATTTCCAACCCAAAAAGGACCCATTTATCCCGACTCTCTGCTTTCTGTTAGCCAGCCAATTCTCTATCCATGCTAATACATTTCCTCTGACTCCGCGTACCTTTATCTTCTGCAGTAACCTTTTGTGTGGCACCTTATCGAATGCCTTTTGGAAATCTAAATACACCACATCCATCGGTACACCTCTACCCACCATGCTCGTTATATCCTCAAAGAATTCTAGTAAATTAGTTAAACATGATTTCCCCTTCATGAATCCATGTTGGACATCTGACATTCAAAGAAAGCCCCCCCCTCCCAAATACACATTATCATAGGTGGTCCTTCGAAGCGAGGATGACTTGCTTCCACGCCAAAAAGGGATGAATTCACAGGTATTTCAATGAAGGACCAAATATTCCAGGTCCCGAACTACATGTTGAATGGTGGAAGATGCCTGTGCATGGATTTTTTTAACGTCTGGTGGCCGTTGCACAGCAGCCACCACACGGGCTTGACAGAGCTCGGTCTTGTTCCAGTGGCAAGGATTGACCAAGACGGCTGGAGACCAACTCTGCTGCATGGACCTAGTGCGCAAATATATCGCAGTGTGGGCTGGCCCTTGCTGCCCCTGGGCCCTCGCCTCTCCTGGGCCCTGAATACACAACAGGCCCATCAGCAACTGTAAACAAAAAGATAGGTTAATGTTTGAACTGTCGAACAGTCTTGAGCAAAAACCTTAAGCTTTTACAGGGACCATACCGGAATTATTTATCTTCTCTTTTTTCAGATTGGTATTGGGCATTTTGTCCATATCCAGCATTTTCTATATATTTTTGTTCTCTCATTTAAGCAAAGGAGTGAGATTTTTGATCATAAGCAGCAGGGTAGATTGCAGACCTGTGTTTGAAACTGTCAGTTGCATTTAAAAGATCAGATTCACTCCAATTGAAGTCTTAAACAAAAACAGATAATGTGGTAAACTCTTATCAGTTCAGGCAGAATTTATGTAGAGAGCAGCAGATGAATTTACATTTTGGGTGTGGACCCTAGTTTTAGAAACATAGAAACATAGAAAATGTTTCATGACTTGCTGTAAGATTCTGTCATTTTGGTTTAAAAATTGACCTTATTTTGATTTTGCTCACTTAGAAATAAGCACTATGACCAGTGTTTGATGATTTTGAGATCTGCCTTTGAATATAAATCTCAGCAGTAACATTTGATCAATGTGACCAATCCCCAGTTCCTTTACTTGCCACCAGAGGGAAAGTGATGAGAATTGGATGCCAGATTTAAAGTGGTGCTCTATTGGAAAGTGCTCCAATCTTTTCTAATGTCCTGTATTTTGCGGTAATAATAATGTTGAGGCTATCACGCTCACCATTATTAAGGAGTAAATCAGACAGTAACATCTGAGGTCCACACATGCGCAGTTCAATGCAGAAATCCGGAAGTTGCTGTCCAATTTGCCCTTCTCCTCAACAAGTTTCGCTACATCGGTACCTCGCCAAGAAACTCGGCATTGCAATACATGTAAGAACATAAGAAACAGGAGCAGGAGTAGGCCATTTGGCCCCTCGAGCCTGCTCCGCCATTCAATAAGATCATGGCTGATCTGATCGTGAACTCAGCCCCACTTCTCTGCCCGCTCCTCATAACCCTTTACTCCTTTATTGCTCAAAAATCTGTCTATCTCCGCCTTAAATATATTCAATGACCCAGCCTTCACAACTCTCTGGGGCAGAGAATTCCATAGATTTACAACCCTCTGAGAGAAGAAATTTCTCCTCATCTCAGTTTTAAATGGGTGGCCCCCTATTCTAAGACTATATCCTCTTCTTTTAGTTTCACCTGAGTGGATATATCCTTTCTGTTTCCACCTTGTCGAGCCCCCTCATTATCATAAGTTTGACTAAGATCACCTCTGATTCTTCTGAACTCCAATGTGTATGGGCCCAACCTACTCAACCTATCCTCATAAGTCAACCCCTTCATCTCTTACCCTATCGAGGAGAGGGCGTGAAGTTGTTGTTACCCACTAGTTACCCAATAAACACGCCAGAAAAAGTTAGGGCTTGTCCATTAAAGTGTAAGTGACTTTTTAACAGCATACGTCTTAATTAGTACCAAATAATTTCTCTGGCACTGAAAATGTACTTTTACAAGTATGGAGTCTCATTCCTTCATATTTTAATTATTGTTGGAGTTTAAAAAAAATTAAAATGAAAATATATTTTTTAACTTTTTCTTTTTGTCTCTTTCACCCCTCTCTTTTATACTCATCTTTCTTTCCCTCTCTTTATTTTGCTTTCTGCACATGTTTTTACATTGATTTTACATTTACATATTCTAACTTGCACTTCCTGGTTTAGACTCTGCATGTCGCAGTCAGCATTCTTCAAGCTGGTTGGTTGAAGAGACACGCTTATGCTTGCCCTGTTCACACAGGTCCCCTATAGAGCACGCCGCACTGTTTCAGGCACCTGAAGTTACAGTTCATAAGCCCACGAAAAGTCTGGGCTGCTATGAGTGTAATGAATGACGAGCAAATCCATGCCAATGTGTTTGGCAAATGCCATCATATGACAACGGAATCAAAATGACCTGTGTATGACTTGCCCATGACAAGGGGCTTTCACCCATCTGTTTTTGGATTGGAAGGGCTAAATTTTGAATGAATATCTCAAGAATTTCTAACATGTTATCTTACACATCTGAGAAGCAGCTTGGGATGTTTTTTGACATGTGCTTTATAGATGCAAGTTATTGTTTATATTTGCAGGGGCTCCATGGGAGTGTTTCACGTAAGAGATTGTTAGCTAAAATTAAAGCTCACGAAATTGAGGGCAAATTATTGATCTGGTTAGGAGATTGGTCAGGCAATAGAAGACATAGATTAGGGAAAAAGGGTACCTACTTGAATTGGAAGGAAGTGATGAGTGATGTCCCACAGGGATCTGTGCTGGGGCCTCAACCGTGCACTCTATTTATTAATGACTTAGATAAGATAACAGAGAGCCATGTATTCAAGTTTGCCGATGACACAAAGATATGGTAAGATGGAAGCATAAACTTACAGAGACATTGATAGATTAAGTGAGTGGGCAAAACTGTGGCAGATGGAATTCAACGCAGGTAAGTGTGAGGTTATCCATTATGCACCAAGAAAGGATAGATATGAATATTATTTAAATGGTGAAAAGTTAGGAAGAGTGGAGGTCAAAAAGATTTAGGGGTCCATGTACACAGATCACTAAAATGTACCAGGTCCTAAAAATAATCAAAAAGGCTAATGGAATGTTAGCCTATATAGCTAGAAGGCTAGAATATAAAGGGGAGGAAGTTTTGCTACAACCACACAAAGCCTTGGTTAGACCACATCTGGAGTACAGATCTGGGCACCGTACCTTCGAATCGACTTTGGAAGGAGTGCAGTGCAGATTCAGTAGGATTTTACCAGGGCTCCAAGGGTAAGAACATAAGAACATAAGAACATAAGAACTAAGAGCAGGAGTAGGCCATTTGGCCCCTCGAGCCTGTGATCTGATCATGGACTCAGCTCCATTTCCCTGCCCGCTCCCCTTTACTCCCTTATTGCTCAAAAATCTGTCTATCTCCGCCTCAAATATATTCAATGACCCAGCCTCCACAGCTCTCTGGGGCAGAGAATTCCACAGATTTACAACCCCCTGAGAGAAGAAATTTCTCCTCATCTCAATTTTAAATGGGCAGACTCTTATTGTGAGACTATGACCCCTAGTTTTATTTTTCCCTATGAGTGGAAATATACTCTCTGCATCCGCCTTGTTGAGCCCCCTCGTTATCTTATATGTTTCGATAAGATCACCTCTCATTCTTCTGAACTCCGATGAGTTACAGGCCCAATCTACTCAACCTATCTTCATAAGTCAACTCCCTCATCTCCGGAATCAACCCAGTGCCAGTGAACCTTCTTTGAACTGTCTCCAATGATTATGACGAGATTCCATAAACTAGGTTTGTATTCCCTGGAACATTGAAGGTTAAGGGGTGATTTGATTGGGGTTTTTAGAATTTTGAAAGGAATTGATACGGTAGATAGAGAAACTTTTTCTGCTGGTGGGGGAGTCCAGGACAAGGGGATAAAGCTTTAAAATCAGAGATAGGCCATTCAGGAGAAAGGTTAGGAAACACTTCTTCATGCAAACGGTGGTTGAAATGTGGAACTCTCTCCCACAAAAAAGTGGTAGATGCTAGCAGAATTAATCATTTTAAATCTAAGAGAAATATACTTTTGCTAGACAAGGGTATAAAGGACATGGAGCTAAGGCAGGTGGCTGGAGTTAAGATACAGATCAGCCATAATCATCATGGGCAGTCCCTCGGAATTGAGGAAAACTTGCTTCCACTCCTGAAGTGAGTTCTTTGGTGACTGAACAGTCCAATACGAGAGCCACAGACTCTATCACAGGTGGGACAGATAGTCGTTGAGGGAAGGGGTGGGTGGGACTGGTTTGCCGCACGCTCTTTCTGCTGCCTGCGCTTGATTTCTACACTTCCTTGGCATTGAGATTCGAAGTGCTCAGCGCCCTCCTGAATGCACTTTTTCCACTTAGGGCGGTCTTTGGCCAGGGACTCCCAGGTGTCAGTGGGGATGTCGCACTTTATCAGTGAGGCTTTGAGGGTGTCCTTGTAACATTTCCACTGTTCACCTTTGGCTCATTTGCCATGAAGGAGCTCCACATAGAGCACTTGCTTTGGGAGTCTCGTGTCTGGCATGCAAACTATGTACCTGTCCAGCGGAGCTGATCAAATGTGGTCAGTGCTTCAATGCTGGGAATGTTAGCCTGGAAGAAGATGCTGATGTTGGTGCACTTGTCCTCCCAGGGGATTTGTAGGATCTTGTGGAGACATCATTGGTCCATGCCTCTGAGCCATACAGAAGGGCGGGTATTACTACAGCCCTGTAGACCATGGTGGTAGATTTGAGGGCCTGGTCTTCGAACACTCTTTTCCTCAGGCAGCCAAAGGCTGCACTGGTGCACTGGAGGCGGTGTTGAATCTCCTCATCAATGTCTGATAAGAGGCTACCAAGGTACGGGAAATGGTCCACGTTGTCGCGGACCAAGCCGTGGATCTGGATGACTAGACGACAGTGCTGTGCGGCGAGGACAGGCTGGTGGAGAATCTTTGTCTTACAGATGTTTAGCGTAAGACCCATGCTTTCCTATGCCTCAGTAAATATGTCGATTATATTCTGGAGTTCAGCCTCTGTATGTGCGCAGACGCAGGCGTCGTCCGCGTACTGTAACTCGACGACAGAGGTTGGGGTGGTCTTGGACCTGGGCTGGAGACGGCGAAGGTTGAACAGGTTTCCACTGGTTCTGTAGTTTAGTTCCATTCCAGCGGGGAGCTTGTCGATTGTGAGGTGGAACATGGCAGCGAGGAAGATTGAGAAGAAGGTTGGGGCGATGACGCAGCCCTGTTTGACCCCAGTCCGGGCGTGGATTGGGTCTGTAATGGATCCATTGGTAAGGATCACGGCCTGTATGTCGTTGTGGAGCAGGCGAAGGATGTTGACAAACTTTTGGGGGCATCCGAAACGGAGGAAGACGTGCCATTGACCCTCATGGTTGACAGTGTCAAAGGTCTTTGTAAGGTCGAAAAAGGCCATGTATAAGGGCTGGCGCTGCTCCCTGCATTTTTCCTGCAGCTGTCGCGCTGCAAAGATCATGTCCATTGTGCCCCGTAGGTGACGAAATCCGTACTGTGACACTGGGAGGAGCTCCTCGGCCAAAGGGAGAAGACGGTTGAGGAGGACTCTAACGACAACTTTCCTAGTGGCTGATAGCAGGGAGATTCCCCTGTAATTGCCGCAGTCGGACTTATCCCCTTTTTTAAAGATGGTCATGATCACTGCAACTCTGAGATATCCCGGCATGTTCTCCTCCCTCCAAATAAGAGAGATGAGGTCATGTATCTGCGCCAACAGTGCCTCACTGCCATACTTTAGCGCCTCAGTAGGGATTCCATCCGCTCCCGTAACCTTGTTGTTCTTGAGCTGTCTTATGGTTTTTCCTACCTCATGCAATGTTAGGGTTTCACTGAGATGGTGGCGGGTCGCATGCTGCGGGATGGAGTCGAGAACACTCGAGTCAAAGGCAGAGTCTCGATTGAGGAGATCTTCAAAGTGCTCCTTCCAGCAGGCCCTGACTGCCTCAGTGTCCTTGATGAGTGTTTCCCTGTTCTTGGCCAGTAGTGGGGTGGGGCCTTGGGAGTTTGGACCATAAGTGGCCTTGACTGTGATGAAGAATCCTCGTATATCATGGCTGTCGGCCAGTTGTTGTATCTCCTGTGCTTTCTCCATCCACCACCTGTTCTTTAGGTCCCGGATTTTTTGTTCGACCTCAGCCTTAGCCGCCTGTAATGTTGCTTTGCTGCTCCCGAGTTGGGTTGTTGCTTGAGGCTCAGCTTTGTGCTTGCGATCTATTAGTTTTTGGATCTCCTGATCATTCTCATCCTGGTGTTTACTGGTTGAGTGACCAAGTGTCTCTTCGCAGGCACTGGTTTATATGGAGGTCTGGAGGGCAGACCAAGCGCTGTGGGCATTCAGCATTTCAGGGTCATCAAGGCACGCCAGGTTAGCTGTGAGGCGCTGGCTGTATCGGGCTCTCTTAGCTGAGTCTTTAAGTGCCCAGGCATTGACTTTTTTGCGGCACTGCTTCTGCTGTCCCCTCCGCTTTGGGGCTATGTTAATGTCAATGATGGATCGGATTAGGCGATGGTCCATCCAGCAGTCGTCAGCTCCTGTCATGGCACGGGTAATGTGCACATCCTTGTGATCCCTGGCTCGGACGATGATATAGTCGAGCAGCTGACAGTGTTTGGAGCGAGGGTGTTGCCACGATGCCTTGTATTTGTCCCTCTGGCGGAACAGGGTGTTGGTGATGAGAAGTTCATGTTCTCGACATTTTGTCAGGAGTAGGGTACTGCTGGAGTTGGCTTTCCCTACCCCCTCTCTGCCAATCATGCCCCTCCAAAGGGCTGTGTCTTTGCCAACCCTGGCATTGAAGTCACCTCGGAGGATCAGTTTGCCGCCCGCGGGGACGCAGGACAGGGATTTTTCGAGGTTGGAATAAAAACCCTCTTTGGTCTCATCCATTGCATCGAGTGTTGGGGGGTACACACTGATGACTGGCACACTGGTTCCGGGATAGGGTGAGTCAAAGAGTCGAAGCGTTCGTTAACCCCGCAGGGGGAGTCTTTGAAGCGGTCGACCAGCTCATTTTTGATGACGAAACCGACTCCGTGAAGGTGGCATGCTTCCTCTGGTTTTCCTTTCCAGAAAAAGATATAACTTCCACCTTGTTCCTTGAGCTGGCCTTCTTTGCTTGCCGGGTCTCGCTTAGGGTGGCGATATCGATGTCAAAGCGTCTAAGTTCCCGGGCAACTATGGTGGTGCGGCATTCCGGCCTGTCGCTGTTGGAGTTGTCCATGAGGGTCCTGACATTCCAGGTCCCGAACTTCATGTTAACAGAGTGGAAAATGCCTGTGTGTGAGTTCTTTTAACGTGGGGTGGCCACACGGGCTTAGCTGAGCAAAGTCCAGTGACAAGGAGGTCCAAGACGACTGGAGACCAGGCACTGCTGTTTGAGCCTAGTTGCCTACGGCAAGATGTTGGCCGCAAGCTCGGCGCCAATTAGCGCCCTTGATGGTAGATGGCCCGAGGCTTGGTTGGGTCAGCTA
Organism: Pristiophorus japonicus; assembly: GCF_044704955.1. Taxonomy (NCBI): domain Eukaryota; kingdom Metazoa; phylum Chordata; class Chondrichthyes; family Pristiophoridae; genus Pristiophorus; species Pristiophorus japonicus. The sequence goes on from NC_091980.1 coordinate 127,402,306, forward strand.
TTAGGAAGGTCAGTTGGCCGCTGGAGTTCTGAGTGGGCGGTCAGCAAGGAGTGGGAGGGTGGAGGAGTCATAGCCGTGATGCTCACCAGTAGAAGAGGTCAGGTCACCAGTGGGGACGGAGAGGTCCAGCCATCGACAAGGAGAGGAGCCATTATCTCATTGAATGGCAGAACAAGCTTTAGGGGCTGAATGGCCTACTCCTGTTCCTATGTTGAATATGGGTAAGGGGTTACTGGGATTGTGCCAATATTTAAAGTTTGTCAATATTTTCAGGAGGTCCACACATAGGAAATATTTGCGGTCCACTGATTATGATCAGAACAATTTGCATTTACACGTCACCTTTAATGTAGAAACAACAAGGCACATCACAAAGGCATAAGGAGTAAATGGACACTGAGCCAAAGAAGGAGGTATTAGGAGGGGTGACCAGAAGCTTGGTCAAAGAGATGTGTTTCAAGGAGGGTCTTAAAAGAGGAGATGGAGAGGTGGAGGAAATTTAAGTGCATGGAGCCAAGGCTGCCATTGGTGCTGCAAAGAAGACGGGGCTGCATGAGCTCCGATTCAAAGAATGGAGAATTCCAGGAGGGATTGCAAAGTTGGAGGAGGTAGAGAGGGACAATACCATACACAGATTTAAACACAAGGATGAGAATTTTAAATTGGAGATGTTGAGGTAGTGGGAGCCAATACAGGTCAGCAAGGACAGAGGTGATGGGTGTGCAGGATATGTGGAAGAATTAGGAGATAATGATGCAGGGACAAGAAGAGAAGCTACTGCTGGCAATGCTCTGGCTATGATCAGATAGGTAGAACCAAGCAAGTACCATCGGACAATAGGCAATGGAGGTGAGACATTGAAGGAGAATGCTGTGGTTGACCCTGTCAATGGCTGCAGATAGGTTAAGGAGGAAGATGAGGAATGATGCACCTTGGTCGCAGTCACAGATGGTGTCATTTGTGACTTTGTTTAAGCCCATTTCTGTGCTGTGACCCATCAAAAGCTAATTGGAGAGATTCAAATGAAGAGCTGAGGGAAAGATAGATCTGAATTTGAAAGGTGATAACATATCAAGGACTTTGGAGAAGAAATAGAGGTTGGAGATGGTGTGGACATGCCAAAGGCCTTCTTTTTCTCCAAGGTGAACAATGTTATTGGTGAACCTCAGTGTTGTACACATCTGAAATGTAGTCTTTCCTTAGATACTACAATGAATGTCCACCTCAAATAAATCCTACTTGATTGGGGTTTGCTAAGTACTGGAGTATACCATCCAAGATCTCCCAATGCACCTTTAGGAGAGAAAGAAGTTGCATTTATTTATCACATTTCACAACCTCAAATCCCAAAGTGTTTCACAACCAACAAAATACTTTTTGAAGTGAGGTCACTGTAGGCATAACAGCAGCCAATTTTCACACGGCAAGATCCCACAAACAACAATGACATAGTGACCAGAAGATCTGTTTTAGTGATGTTGGTTGAGGAACAAATATTGGCAGGGACAACTTCCTGCATTTCTTCGAAACAGTGACATGGGTTACTTGGGCTCAATTTTCCACATGGACGATTGTTGGTGCAGTTGAAGAGGTATGTCCAATTTTTTAGTGGCCCGACTGTGCCAAAAAGAAAAGTTCCAAGTTTCAACGGAATGAACTTTGAATTTGGAACGGTGCACGTTGGCCTTAAGATATCTGGGTGGAGCTTAAAGCCTGCACCAAAAACTGATGTTGCCAGGGTAACAAGGGAAGTTCTGAAGGGCTGAAGCTGGAAACTGAAACTGACGCCGCTGCTATCCTGGGTCGAAAGGTCCACCGCCGGTGCCTCTCCAATCCCCGGCCAAGTGGCCCCCCACACCCTACCAGTGCCACTCCTATCCCGGGCCGAATGGCACCAAAAAAAGTACCCATTTTCCACGTGAGGGGTGTGGTGTGTCCACACACTTTCAGAGCTGCTTGTGAGTAGAAAAATCGGAGCTACTGCAATATGGATCATGGGTCAAAGACCAAGAATTTTCAAGCAGATGAAACTGAGGCCCTGCTTTCCATCATTGAGTGCAGATGGCACGAGCTTCAGAACAAAGGTCCAGTTAAAGTAAAACCCAGAGAAATGAACAGACGTTGGGACAAAGTCTATGCAATGGTGACCACCTCGAGGACTGGCAGGCAGTGCAAAAAGAAATGGCAGGACTTTGGCCAAATAGTTTCTGTAAGTAATATTTTCATTTATGCACTGGAATTACAATTATAAATGTGACCATCTGTGTGTGCCACCACAGCAGACCCCTTCTCTTAAAAAGTTCTATTTTCATCTTTGCAGAGGAAGGTATAAATTGTTTCCCATTGGTGTTTGTGAAGCAACTCCCACTTTACAATAGCTCTAGAGCTGGGAGTGATTACTGTACTGAACAGATGAATGAGTCACGAACAAATACCTTGGTCTCAAGCGGCAATGTTTTTATTAAAGTTAAAGCACACACACCTGCACCCAGTAAAACCACACACACCCTGGTGTGTAAAACAGTACAATACACAATTTGGCCCATCTAAACAGCCCCCGATCACGAAGTACCCATATCTAACACCTCCCCTGAAAACACCTAAGAATTTGGGAGAACACACGATACTCCCTCACACCGTGGCTGTGATCTTAAAAGATGTGTGTGCAGAGATGATACTCACCGATTCGCTGGCTTACTCACTGCTTCTTAAAGGCCATCTGTAGTCTCTGGCACCCGCACCCAGCAGCCTTCCACCAGCAGCCACTGGGGCTACATAGGAGCACTAGAATAGGAAAAAGCAGTGTTAAGAGGGGAAGTAAGGGTTTGCAGAAGGGTGATTAGTAAATTTTGTTGTGTATATATGTGGTTAATGTTTTTGGATAAATTTGTTATTGGAATGTTGCACATTTGGTGGTCTCAGTTTTGGTGTGTGGTATGGAATTTGAAATTGATATAATGATGGGGACGTGTTGAGCAACTGGGAAACGGCCTGGAATTCATTGGAACTGAAGTCTGATGAGGTGGTCGCAGACCACCCTTCCAGAAGGCCAATTGAATGGCTGCCTCCTCTGTTGCTTCTGTTCCTGCTCCTGTTCCTCCTCAACATCGTCCTCTTCCTGAGGTGATGGAGCTATGCCAGGTGGCAATGGCTGAGCCCTCATGATGGCCAAGTTGTGCAGCATGCAGCAGACGACGACAAAAAGGAACACCTGCTCAGCCGCGTAAAGAAAGACTTACATTTATATATCGCCTATCATGACCACTGGACATTTCAAAGCGCCTTACAACCAATTAAGTACGTTTGGAGTGTAGTCACCGTTGTAATGTGGGAAATGCGGCTGCCAATTTGCACACAGCAACTCCCACTAATAGCAATGTGATAATGACCAGATAAATTTTTTGTTATGATAATTGAGGGATTAATATTGGCCAGGACACCGGGGAGAACTCTCCTGCTCTTCTTCTAAATGGTGCCATGGAATCTTTTACAACCACCGGAGAGAACAGATGGGGCCTTTTAATTTCTCATCCGAAAAATGGCACCTCCAACAGTGCAGCACTCCCTCAGTGCTGCACTGGAGTGTCAGCCTAGATGTATGTGCTCAAGTCCCTGGAGTGGGATTTAGAGGCAAGAGTGCTACCCACTGAGCCACAGCTCATACTGAGTACGAGAGAACTCCTCCCAAGCGGTCAAGGCAGCAGAACCATTGCTTGAGCACTCCAATGGTCTGCTCAATGATGTTACTGGTGGCAGCATGGCTCTCATTATATGAGTGCTGGGCAGGAGTGGTGGGGTTGCAAAGGGGAGTCATGAGCCAGGTGGAGAGCAGTTAGCTCTTGTCTCCAAGCAGCCAGCCGCGAGCTTGATGTGGTGGTTGAAACAGAGCTGGCACACTTGTCTGGCACAGGATGAATGCATCGTGGCTGTGGCCAGGATAGCGGGCATTGACAGTGAGGATTCTGCATGTGTGGTTGCACACCAACTGCACATTCAGTGAGTGGTAGTCTTTGCGGCTACAGAATACCTCAGGATTCTTATGTGAAGCTCGCAAAGTGACGTGAGTGCAGTCAATGGTGCCCTGCACCATGGGGAAGCCCACTATCCTGGCAAAGCCACATGCATGCTCCAGCTGCTTCTCTCTGTTAATGGGGAAGGAAATGCAGTCCCTTCTTCTTCTGTACAGAGCATCTGTAACCTCGCGGATGCAGCAATGGATGGCAAACTGGGAGATGTTGGAGATGTCTCCTGTTGCACACTGGAAGGATCCACCGGCATAGGAACTGAGTGCGATGGTGAACTTGACTGCCACTGAGAGAGCCGTCCTCACCCACGTTTGAAGCTCGAGGTTTGGCTACAGGAGGTGACCACATCCTTGTTGAAGCATAGCTTTCAAATACACAGTTCCTCAGGGAAATTGATGTAGAAGGACTGCTACTGGAATACCCTGGGAGGGCAAAGCCTCCTGTTGAGAGCCATGTTGGCCCTCCTTTCTGGCCATATTTTGCACTCTTTCTCTGTGCCTCAGTTGCCTCCTATGGTGACACTGGAGGGTGAGGTCAGTGCCAGCACAGCCCCCATGAAAGGATCCAAATGCTGGACTTTCAAATCTGCCCTCAATGAAACTCACAAATCTTTATGAGCCAGAACAGTCCTTCAACTGCAAATCACTCTAATCAGTCAAAAGGCCTGTCTGCCTATGTAAAACAAACAAGGAAGCATTATTGGCCGACTAAAAGTAAACCAGATGCTTGGACATTTAAATAGGGCTCCTCCAGCTGACATTCGTCTGAAACCTGACTGCTCATCCTGTCGTTGTTAATGGCAGGCGCACAACAAGAGAGCGAGAGACAATTTGTCTTCCGGGGTGCTACCGGGGTGCTGCACATGGCGATGACGTCACGATCTACGGGCACAGGAGATCGCAGCGCAATGCCGTACCGCCGCCACGAAACCCCTGCCAAATTTAACGAGGGGCACTGATCTCACGCCACCCGGTCGGCAACCCATTTGCACCCTGTTAGCGCCAATGACAGGTGCAAAGGAGCCCAATTTCCCTCTCTTCATGTTCATTTTTATTTTGTAAAAGTACGTGAGGAGAGTTCATAACATTGTAACATGTGTCTCTCATTATAGTCAGTGTTCTGTAGGTTTTATCCCCACTGGAGAAAGCAGTTTATGAATCGAACTGAACGTTGTCTCACTTTAGAGTGAACTCGGTGTTCCTTCGGAGAGATTGTAGTACCTGTGCGGATTGTAAAGGAGCTTCATCGTTAGGTTAGTGGCAAGCCTCTACTGTGCCCAGCAGGTACAGGGCAGTGGGAGTCAACAGCTGTAAAAAGCTGGCAAACCAAACGGATTGAGGGAGCGTCTGATAGCGCTGAACCCAAGTAGATTATCTGCAGCAGACCCGGATGTGTAACGTGGGTATTGGACGACAGGATTCGGCTCAGCTGCAATGGTCCAATAGCCTACCAACACTCAGACTTCGATTTCCCTCATGGGGGAGGGGTCTGTAAAGTCCTTACTCTACAGCATGAAACCACACGAGGCACATTCTGGGAACAAAGTCACTCTGTGACCTTAACTCTTTATTCACAGGACTCCAAAGACGATGACGCTGCATGGGACCTCCCTTTTTATACCTGTGTGATCAGGTAAGGAGTCCCACAAGTTCACCCCTTGTGGTCAAGGTGTGCATCTAGGTTGAGTGTATACAGTAATACAGTGGTGTTACATTGTGGTTACATACATGACATTACCTTCCCCCCCAAAGTCTTATTGGGATCATAGGTTTAGTCTTTCAGGTGGTCTACGCTCCCTCGTGGAGCGCCGCAGTTGGGTCTCTGGTTGTTGGACACTGACATGAGTGTCTGTCACCTGTGGTGATTCTGACCTGTCTGGGCTGACCGCAGGGACTGTGCATTCTTCTGAATGCTCTTGTTGCTCATTCACTGGCGGTGTTGTAAGTTCCATCTCATGGTCTTCTTCAGGTTCCTCTGTGTCGATGCTGAACCTTTTTTTTACTTGGTCCAGATGCTTATGGCATATCTGACCATTGTTGAGTTTTGCCATGATGACCCTATTCCCCTCTTTGTCAATTACAGGGCCCTCAAGCCATTTGGGCCCATGGCGTGATTGAGGACGAATACAGGATCATTTATTTCTAAACATCTCCCCCTCGCATTACGGTCATGGTACTCATTTTGTGACTTGCGCTTGCCCTCAACTATGTCGGTCAGGACTGGGTGAATGAGAGACAACCGAGTTTTAAGTGTCCGTTTCATTAGTAGCTCTGCGGGCGGGACCCCCGTGAGCGAATGCGGTCGGGATCTATAGGCCAGCAGAAGGCGTGATAAGGCGGCATTGTAGGGAGGGTCCTTGAATCCTGACCATACCTTGCTTAATGATTTGGACCACACGTTCCGCTTGGCCATTGGAGGCCGGCTTGAACGGCGCAGTCCTGATGTGGTTGATGCCATTGCCCGACATAAACTCTCGGAATTCGTAGCTTGTGAAACATGGGCCATTATCACTAACCAGGATGTCCGGCAAGCCATGGGTTGCAAAGATCGCACGGAGGCTTTCCACGGTGGTGGATGACGTGCACGAAGTTATAATGATGCACTCGATCCATTTCGAGTACGCATCTACCACAATAAGGAACATCTTACCCATGAACGGGCCCGGGTAGTCAATATGAATGCATGACCATGGCCTAGTGGGCCAGGGCCATGGGCTGAGTGGGGCCTCCCTGGGGGCATTACTCAGCTGGGCACACGTCGTGCACCTGCGAACACAGTGTTCCAGGTCTGAATCAATTCCAGGCCACCAAACATGTGACCGGGCAATGGCCTTCATCAACACAATGCCTGGGTGCTCGCTGTGGAGTTCCCGGATGAATGCCTCCCTGTCCTTCTGGGGCATAACTGCCTGGCTGCCCCATAGTAGGCAGTTGGCTTGGATGGAGAGCTCATCCTCCGTCTGTGGAACGGTCTGACCTCCTCAGGGCATGCTCCGTGTGCCCAATCCCCAGTCAGGACATATTTCTTAATAAGGGATAGGAGGGGATCTCTGTTTGTCCAGATTTTGATCTGGCGGGCTGTGATGGGGGAGCCTGCGCTGTCAAAAGCATCGACAGCCATGATCATCTCGGCACTTTGCTCCGCTGCCCCCTCAGTGATGACCAGTGGAAGCCTGCTGAGCATGTCAGTGCAATTTTCAGTGCTGGGCCGGTGCCGGATGGAGTAGTTATAAGCAGCCAGCGTGAGAGCCCATCGCTGTATGCAAGCTGATGCGTTGGCATTGATAGCCTTGCTGTCAGATAACAGGGATGTTAATGGCTTGTGGTCCGTCTCTAACTCAAACTTCCTACCAAAGAGGTACTGATGCATTTTTTTTACGCCATAGACACATGCAAGCACTTCCTTCTCGACCATGCCATATCCCCTTTCTGCTTGAGAGAGCGACCTGGAGGCCTAAGCCACAGGTTGTAGTTGACCCTCAGCATTGCCCTGCTGCAACACGCACCCAACCCCATAGGACGATGCATCACAGGTAAGAACCAATTATTTACAAGGGTCGTATAGGGTCAACAACTTGTTTGAACAAAGTCGGTTTCGCGTCCGATCAAAAGCCCGTTCCTGGCAGTCCCCCCAAAACCAATCGCAACCCTTACGCAGTAGCACGTGTAGCGGCTCCAACAACATTCTCAAGTTCGGCAGAAAGTTCCCGAAATAGTTCAGCAGTCCCAGGAATGAACGCAACTCCGATGTGTTGCAGGGCCTGGGTGCTCGTCGAATCGCCTCTGTTTTGGATTCAGTGGGCCAAATCCCATCTGCAGCAACCCTTCTGCTCAGAAACTCAACCTCAGGGGCTAAAAACTTCTTCAGTCGCAGGCCTACCCGGTCCAGTCAGCGTAGCACCTCCTCCAGGTTTGAAAGGGGTTTCTCGGTGTCTCGACCCGTGATGAGGATGTCGTCCTGGAATACGATCGCTCCAGGAATGGATTTAAGCAGGCTTTCCATGTTTCGTTGAAAAATCGCGGCCGCTGATCGAATGCCAAATGGGCACCTGTTATAAACGAACAGTCCCTTGTGCGTGATGTTGGTGGTCAGTAGTTTGGATTCGTCGGCCAGTTCCTGGGTCATATAGGCTGAAGTGAGGTCCAACTTGGTGAACAGCTTGCCGCCTGCCAGTGTGGCGAAAAGGTTCTCCGCTCTCGAGAGCGGGTATTGGTCTTGTAGGGACACCTGATTGATGGTGGCCTTGTAGTCACCACAGAGCCTGACAGAGCCATCCGCTTTTAGGACGGAAACGATGGGGCTCGCCCAGTCAACGCATTCAACAGGCAAGCTGATGCCCTCTCTCAACAGCTGATCCAATTCGCTCTCGATCTTTTCCCGCATTACATACAGCACCACTCTGGCTTTGTGGTGCACTGGCCTGGCGTCCTTAGTACCTTTGAAAGTCCCGACGCCAGGTTGGAATAGTGAGTCGAATTGTTGCAGAACTTGTGAGCACGAACTCCGCTCCACAGATGACATTGCATGAACATCCCCCCATTTCCAGTTCATCTTGGCTCACCAGCTCCTCCCCAACAGTGCGGGACCATTGCCCGGGACAATCCAGAGCAGCAGCCGATTCACTACCCCATTGTGTGTGACAGCCAACATTGCACTGCCTAGCACCGGAATGATTTCTTTAGTGTAAGTCCTTAATAGTGTCTCAACACGTGCTAATTTTGGTCTACTGGCTTTAAATGGCCATAGCTTCTCAAATTGCTGAACGCCCATGAGTGACTGGCTGGCCCCAGTGTCCAGCTCCATGCATACAGGGATACTAATTAAAAAACCTTCATCATCATGGGTGGCGTTCTGGTGTATGAACTGTGAATATTCGCCACATGGATCCGCTGAACCTTGGCATCCATCGATTCGTCCCAAAAGTCATCCTGCTGCAGAGGACCCTCTTCTGGTCCATCCGCCTCATGTATTAGTCTGGTTGCAGGCTTCCTGCACATTCGAGCTAAATGGCCACTGAGATTGCAGTTCCTGCAGACAAACTGTTGAAATCTGCAAGATCTAGCTGAGTGTTTTCCCCCACACCTCCAGCATGAGTTAAAGTTTCCATTGTTGGGAACAAGAGGACTATGGCCAGGCATTCCGCGCTGACTGGCCCTTTGACTGCTCTTAAGTACCCTATTAGTGGGTGTCAATGGCCCCATCCCGGGCCGCATTGTCCGCTGTGACGGCGTGAATGTCCATTCAGCCTGCCATTGTCTCTGTTGAAGTCCTACTCTGGGGCCTATTGCTGCCTGGGGAATATCGGACTGCCCCTGCCTGCGGGGCTCTGAGCCGCATTGATGATGTTGACTCCCTGATCCCTCGCCGCGTTAGGGGCAGAATATTATTTTCGTCTCTTCCTCCCCCACCATGAAAGTTTGAGCCAGCAACACCGCCGCTTCCAAGGTCAAATCCTTGGTCTCAATTAACTTACGGAAAATCCCCGCATGACCGATGCTCTCGATAAAGAAGTCCCTTAGCATCTCCCCCCCTGCAGGCATCTGTGAACTTACAGAGGCTGGCCAAATGCTGGAGGTCTGCTATGAAGTCCGGTATGCTCTGTCCTTCCTGACGTCGGTGGGTGTAGAATCTGTATCGGGTCATGTGTATGCTACTCACCAGTTTGAGGTGCTCCCCGATCAATTTGCTAAGTTCTTCAAAGGTTTTGTCCGCCGGCTTTTCGGGTGCTAGTAAGTCCTTCATGAGCGCGTAAGTCTTTGGTCTGCAGCTGGTCAAAAGATGAGCCCTTCGCTTGTCGGCCGCTGCATCCCCCAGCTATTCTTTCGTGATGAAGCTTTGCTGAAGCCTCTCGACAAAATCGTCCCAGTCTTCCCCAACACAGTAACATTCCTCTGTGGCCATTCTCGTGGGTCGTGAATTCCCGTTTCTCATTGCCAATGTAAAGTCCTTACTCTACAGTATGAAACCATATGAGGCACATTCTGGGAACAAGGTCATTCTGTGACCTTAACTCTTTATTCACAGGACTCCAAGTGATGACCCTGTGTGGGACCTCCCTTTTTATACCTGTGTGATCAGGTAAGGAGTGTCTCCCACAAGTTCACCCCCTGTGGTCAAGGTGTGCATCTAGGTTGAGTTATACAGTAATACAGTGGTGTTACATTGAGGTTACATATATGACAGGGTCAGCAGGGGGTGGAAAATTCCTGTCAGAGGTGTGCCGGACTACGCCTTCCAAGCCGATCCCTCTGTGACTCTGTCCCATTTCGCTGGATTTAAGTTTGTTATGTGTTCATTGCAGACTCCAACTTTGGGAAATGGTAAGGGGGCGGAGGCGGGGGCAGGGAGTGACCCCTGCATCTGAGTAGTGAGGTCCGAGGTGCTCCTTCCATCACTATGCAGGCGCGATATCCCACTTAGGCATGGTAGTTCACTCAGTGCAACTGCTTAAAGGGGCAGTCCAGCGATGCAGCCTCTGAACATTACCTTACTTCAAACTATCCTGCTCGGGAGCATCAGGAAAGTAGCAAAAGAGTAACAGGAGCTGAGAGAGCCCCTACTATCATGTTCCTGATGCCCCAAAAAAGGCCCTGAAATCTCTCATCCTACACAGTTGTTGCTCCTTGGAGGTGGAGCTAGGGCCCCCCGGTGAAGGACCAACATCCTGTCATCATTTACATATTGGAAAAGGGTGTGGAGGTACAGAGGAATTTTTTGGCAGCCATTTTTAGGGCACAGCAGGCCTCTGTGTGCTTCTCCTCCCCCCCAGCCCTCCGCCACCAACCACCATTATACCGAGGAAGTTCCAGGCCTCGCCGTCGCGATCAGAGAGGGAAAAATAGCCTCCCAAGTGAGGAACTGGAGGCATCACCGATGCTTGAAGAACCCTATTCAACCCCGTAAGTCAGGAAGAGAAAAAGTTGGGATAAAGAGTGAGCTGCACCTGAGATGCTGGCAATAAGACCCAACCAAAAGAGGACATAGTGCAGGCAACACACGACTACTGGTGCAGCATTAATTTTATTAACTTAATAAATAATGTAAAGGCACAAGTCATGGTGTTCAAGTATTTTTTTGTTTTTGTTTTACCCAGTTACACAAATTCAGAAGTAACACATATGGATTCAAAAAAAATTAGATCCCCACGATTATGTTATCCCAACATGTAACCGCTGCACACCATCAAAAACTGTTAAAACACGGTTTAATTTATTTCCCTGAAATCTAGGCCCCCTTTCACATAAACATACATTTTCTTTCTTGAATTAAAAAATCCAAATACGTGGAATAGGTAGAGGGGTTAAATAAATGAATTAAAAAATGAATACCCTCCTCCAGGGCTCCTTTCCGATGAGGTAGCGGAGTTAGGCAAACAAATGATCAAAGGGCCTCCTGAGATCTTGAGAGGCTCAGTGTTCAGTCTTCCTGTTGTTTTTTTCTCCCTCCTTTCATGGCTGGGGCACAGCCTCATGAGTGAGTGCAATAAGCAATGGCGACGAGTAGAGTTGTGGAAGGCCATCGGAGCCAAGTTGGGTCAGCTCTGTAGCTAGCGTCCACACCAGCACGCTTTTCCAGCAGGATTCACTGGATAGTGATGGGACCAGGAGCCCCGGCTGCTATCCACCCCCACCCTCCCTCACCCCAAGGGCTGCTGAGGCCAATTACCCCACCTCCCATCAACTGAGATCAGCTCACCAGTATATCAAACAGGAATGTTTATGTTCTTGTACGGCTTAATGTTACACCAGCTCATCTAGGAACTTGCTCGGTGATGTACCTGATCGTGTCAGTGCACTGGGAAAGAATCAAGTCACTCCACTGGTCTTCAACAACAGCAACAACTTGTATTTATATTGCGCCCATTAACATAGTGAAAATGTTCCAAAGGCGCTTCACAAACAAAATTTGACACTGAGCCATATAAGGAGATATTAGCCCAGGTGACTTAAAGCTTGGTCAAAGATGTAGGTTTTAAGGAGCATAAAGGAGGAGAAAGAGGTAGAGAGGCAGAGCAGTTTAGGGAAAGAGTTCCAGAGTTTACAGCCTATGCAGCTGAACGCATGGCCGCTAATGATGGAACAATGAAAATTAGGGATGCACAAGAGGACAGAATTGGAGGAGCACAGAGATCTCGGAGGCTTGTCGGGCTGGATAAGAAAGGGGCAAGGCCATGGAGGGATTTGAACATAAGGATGATAATTTGAAATGAGTATATGAGGGTGATTTTAAATGATGGCCAAGAGAACTGCCCTGCTCCAAATAGTGCCATGGGATGGATTACGCCCACCTTAGAGGGCAGATGGAGCCTCAGTTTATGGAATATGAGGATCGGGCGGGAATGTGAAATTGAGGTCGAAGATCAGCCATGATCTTATTGAATAGCGGAGCAGGCTCGAAGGGCCATATGCCCTACTCCTGCTCCTAATTCTATGTTCTTATGTTTTTATTAATGTCTCTTTTGAAAGACAGCAGCTCTGACAGTGCAGTGCCCTCTAAGTATGGCACTGAAGTGTCAGCCTGGGTTCTGTCTCTAGAGAGCTACTTTAATCCGCGACCTTCTGACTCAGAGTGCTACCCACAGAACCATGGCTCAGTTGTCAGTAGTTAGCAGCTACCGGTGAACAGGAGGGAAACTGCAAGGGAAGAATCAACTAAAAAGGACAGATTGTTCCTAGTCTTATTGTTCCGTCAAATGTCCTCAAATGTTGATCATATCTTAAATTGGGTTATGTGACAACTGGTATCATACAGCACAGATGGGGGCTATTTGGCCCATCGTGCCTATGCCGGCTCTTTGTTAGAGCTGTACAATTAATACCATTCCCCTGCTCTTTTTCCATAACCTTGTAAATGTTTTCCCTTCAAGTATTTATCCAATTCACTTTTGAATGTTACTGTTGAATCTGCTTCCACCAACCTTTCAGGGAATGCATTCCAGATCATAACAACTCTCTGCGCAAAACAATGTTCCCTCATGTCACCTCTGGTTCTTCTGGCAATCACTTTAAATCTGTGTCCTCTGCTTACCGACCCTTCTGCCACTGGAAACAATTTCTCCTTATTTACTCTATCAAAACCATTCATGATTTTGAACACCTCGATACAATCTCCTCTTAACTTTCCCTGCTCTAAGGGGAACAACCTCAGCTTCTCTTGTTTCTCCAGGTACCATTCTAGTAACTCTATTCTGTACCTTCTCTAAGGCCTTGACATTCTTCCTAAATGGTGCTGCCCAGAATTGAACACAATACTCCAGCTGAAGCCTAAACAGCGTTTTATAAAGGTTTAGTAAATTATACCTCTATTAATAAAGGCAAGGATCCCATATGCTTTTTTAACAGCCTTTTCAACTTGTTCTGCCACCTTCAAAGGTTTGTGTACATACATACACCCCCAAGACTCTCTGGTTCTACACCCCCTTTAAAATTGCATAATTTAGTTCATATTGCCTCTCCTCATTTTTCCTGCCAAGTCATAAGTCTGTCTATGTCCTCCTGACATCTGTTCCCAACCTCCACATTATTGCTACATTTCAGCGTTTCTTATAATTTGTAAACTTTGAAATGATTCATTAAATATATATCAAAAAGAGCTGTGGTCCAAATACTGACCTCTGGGAAATACCACAGTATACCTCCCTCCAGTCTGAAAAACAACCATTCATCAGTACACTCTGCTTTCTGTCCCTTAGCCAATTTTGGGTGCACTCTGCCACTGTCCCTTTAATCCCATGGGCTTTAATTTTTCTAACAAGTCGATTAGGTGGTACTTTATCAAATACCTTTTGAAATGTCCCTTATACACAACATCAACCACACTATCTTCATCAACTCTCTCTATTACTTCATCATAGAACTCAATCAAGTTATTCAAACATGATTTTCCTTTCAGAAATCTGTGCTGACTTTCATTTATTAGCCTATACTTTAGTACCGATTAATTTTGCCCAGATTATTGTCTCTGAAAGTTTCCCCACCACCGATGCTAGGCTGACTAGCCTATAAATGTTTGGTATATCCCTCTCCCCTTTCTTGAAAAGGGGTGTAATATTTGCAGTCCTCCAGAACGCTGTTGTAGCAAACGTTCATTTAGAATTCTACTTCACATCACCGGCAAATAAAATGTTCATTCTCAATGTACAACATTGCTTTGATTCACAAAATGATTGAAGTGTGGTCAAATGTCACAGTGAAACTGAGAATTAAAGCTATAATTGGCCTCAGTACCCTTTGGTTGTGGGGTGGGGTAGGAGATTCATCCAGGGTTTCCTGCTCCTGGTCGCTATCCACTGAGCCCTTTGGAAATGGGTGCAGGGTGGAATGAGAATCGGATGTCGAACGATCAAGCTGGGGTGCGATGGTCCCCCGATATCAAATAGCCTACCAACTGTCACTGTGCTGGCCTCATGCCTGAAGAATGGCCTCCCGGGGTAAGGTACCAGAAGATAGATGGCACCAACTGAACCACGTCTCTGGAGGGATCAATACTTTTGGCAAAGGAAGAGAAAGACTGAATGAAAAAAAAAGTGACCTTTCAAAAGCTTCTGAGCAAAATGTTCACAGCTGATGAATTCAAGAGAATTACGTAAGATGAGTTGCTTTGACGAGCGTTTGACCATGCACGTTGTAAAAATGGCTCCTCTATATTTACAGGGATGTTGAACTGGATGTCACATTCATTGTTCCGCTGGCATTTACCGAGAGATCCGAAGACAACAGAGATCAGGATAGTGCAAGTGGTTCTTGAGGAGTTCCAGGAGAGTCCCCACAAGGGCTCGTCTCCAAAATTGATCTTCTCTGTTCTGTAGCACAGGCTATGGATGGTCCCTTCTGCAAAACATACCAAAAAAAAAAGAAGACAGTTGATTGATCTAGAGTGGACTGTTTCAATTGGTTGTAGAAAGTCCACTTGCAATTGGAAATACTGACCCTTAAATTTCACGGGTCCCTGCTCCACCCGGTAAGTGCAGTGGCGTGAACCCTCTCCCCACCTCCCCATCTGAGCCCTAGTCCCAGTCATAGATCCTGGGGATGGGGTCAGTTGCATAGCCAGGTGGGCCGCTGTTTCCTGCAAGGGCCTGTCAGCAACACCCATCCTGTCCCACCTGATTTGCCCCTCTAAGGTGGAGCAGTGTTGTGTTGCTGCAACTGAGATCCCTCCTCCCCGATCCTCCTGCCTCCCAAGGTCCAACCAGACTAAAGAGATCATTTTTACAGTTGTAGTTAAAGCATTCTCTGGCTAATATTTCTTTGCAGATGTTTGACAGAGAGTGATAGAAAAATGCAGAGGCTTCAGAAAGTGATCTGAATACTGAAGGGGATTTACCAAAGGTGCTGTGGATTGAGACTGCTGGAGTACGGGAACTTGTAGAACTGCAAAGCATTACTGGCAAGAATATAGGAACAGGAGGAGGCCATTCTGTCCATTAAGTAATTAGATCATGGCTGATCTGTACCTCAACTCCATTTACCCGCCTTTGTTCCATATCCCTTGATACACTTGCCCAACACAAATCTATCACTCTCAGTCTTGAAAGCTCCAATTGTTCCAGTGTCCACAGCCTTTTAGGGGAGAGAATTCCAGATTTTCACCACCCTTTGTGTGAAAAAGTGCTTCCTGATTTCACTCCTAAACGGCCTGGCTCTAATTTTAAGATTGTGGCTCCTTGTTTTCTCACCAGAGGAAATAGTTTCTCTGGGCTAGAATTTCCCCAAATAACGATATCACCGTTTTTTGATGTTACTCGCGATTAATGACTTTTTTTCCCGCCAAAGTAACGCCAAAAAATAAACGCCTAAAATTTGCCTAAATTTGACAAACCGTTAAAAAAAGCGGCGTTTTTAACGACAAGAAGGAACTTTTCTGCACTAAAAAAAACGCCCGTTCTGCGCATGCGCGGAAATTATATATATTTTTTCCCCCGTTTTTCACGTGACATCACAAAAATGGTTTTAGAAAAAAGGCGGTCATTATTTTTTAATGATGGAGTTATACCACTGGCCAAATTAGCAAAATGTTGTTAACATTTTTTAATGACAAAAAACACTTTTAACGCGAAAAAAATTGTGTTAAAACATGCGTTATCCTGGCCAAATTCTGGCCCTCTGTATCTAATCCTTTTGACATTTTAAATGCCTCAATATGGTCACCCCTCAAGATTCTAAACTCAATGGAAGACAAGCCAAATTTATTCAACCTGGTCTCATAATTTAACCCTTTTAGCCCTGGTCTCATTCTAGTGAGCCTGCATTGCACTCTATTCCAAAGCCAATATATCCTTCCTGAGATACAGTGCCCAAACGGGTTGGATAGATATGGAAATGATAGTTTATTGGACCTTATTGTTGGACATGTAACAAAAGTGATAGATTGATCCTATTTGTAGTATCCTCCTCAGACTATCACTCCCCCTCCATCGTTCTTTCTCCCCCTCTCTCCTAGTATCTCTCTCACCCATATTTCTCTTTTTGTTTCCTGCATTTATTTCTCTCTCCACTCCTTTAATTTATCTTTCTCTCCTCCTCCTCTTCTCCATCTTTCTTTGTCTTTCTCTCCTCATTTCTCTCCCTCAATGCCACACAGAGACAGATCCGCACAGGAGATGTCTAGAAAAATAGCAGGTAATCTTTGCCAGGGCATAATTACCTCCCCAAGTTTTTACTAGATTGAGACGCGAACTTGGTAACTCTTCCCAAGATGCTGTTGAGGACCAACACCAAAATAACAGACCAATTGTTCATTCATCCTAGTGTTGCTTGTGGAGGCTTGCTGCTGCAGAATAGCTGTCTCTGTAACTACCTTCCAAAAGTAATTCAGCATGCAAAGTGTTTTAATGGTATGATAATATACCATAGTAATTCATGATAACAATCTATATTGAATCATGATAAGATGCTATCTTAATTCACGAGAAGATCTTGTCTTAATTCATGATAAAATTGTAACTTAATTCATAATAAGAGTCTATATAAATTCATAAGATGAATCTACCAATTATTCATGATTAATTCATGATAAGATGCAAAATTAATTCAAGAAAAGATGCCATATTTATTTATGACAAATGCTATATCAATGCATGATAAGACACGGTATTAATTGAAGTCCTTTTTTATTCTGACTTCCTCTATAAGTACAGGATAAGGTTTAGCCGTACTTACTTGTATGGGTTGGTCTTAGAATGAACTCTGTTCTCCTGTGGTTTTTCTTTTATGGGTGGCAATAAGGGTCTACTACTCATCTGGAGCTCAGGACGACTGTTGGACACTGCCATCCTTTGTAAAACCTTTAACCACAAAAATACTTTTTTTATCATTTTGTATCTGATAATACATTCAATGTTTATTAGTTACAAACTGCGTCTGCTTAGGAGAGAGAGCCATTTTGGGAATGATTTCCGTGTATCAATAAAATACAAATAAAGAAACTTGATTCATCAGCAGCGTTAGCTCAAGCTCCTTTTAATCAAACCATCGTACTGCACGCAGGTAGTTTAGGTGGAAATGGGGTTTGGATTGAAGCTTCTCTGCCACTATATGGGGAGAATTATCGGCAGCTCATTGATGGTACAATGAATTAGGGCACCAACCACCCCTTACAACTACCATGATTTAATTGGGATGTCTCGAATTAGTGGGTGAATCTCAATCCTGTCGCCATATCATGAGCAGCATTCCTGAAATGTAAAATATCCTCCCAACCTACAACTACTGGTTCTAAAAGCTTCATTTGGGAGAGAAAGGAAATTTGGCATGTGCTTAATTTGTTTCCTCCTATCTGCCAATTAGAGGAATTGACATTATTACATTTGGTAAATTTTTTTAAGGCTTTTCTACTATCAAATATAACATGGTGTTAATCCAGAAACTGCTGGAAATACACAGCAGGTTCAGTATAGGGAAACTAGGGGTTAATGATTTGGGGAGAGATTCTTCATCGGGATGGGTACTTCCCTTTTACAGCATGAGATTTAGTCTGTTCTTTAGCAAAATATCAATCTATCTCTGCTCTTTCAGACACACGTGTATTTGCAGCATTTTCTCGTTTGCTCTCAGATGTCCAGCATTTGCAAGTGTTTTCCTTTAATCTCAAAGTGCTACTCTCTGACTGAGAGTGCGAGAGAGAAAATAACAAACAAATTAAGCACATTCCAGTTTAAAACTCCCTTCATTTATATTTGCAGAAAGAAATAAAAATACATTAAGCTCATTAAAAGCACACACAAAAAATGAAAATACCGATTGAGTGGTGCTGCGGTTTATGGTAAAATAAAGTGTCCCTGATATTTAGGACCTGCATCCCTAATTTTCACCTTGAGAGGAATGGCACCAATGTGCTGAGCTCGCACTTGTCACATTCCATCACAGGGAAGGTTAGGCACGCCCCTGTTCTGTTAGCCAAAGCCGCTTTCGCACAGGCCCTGCTTAGGTTTGATATTCATCTGGTTTTGAACCATGCAGTCCAGCTTTTCTCCAGAGGGTTACCCTCAACCTTCTCTAAGATGTAAGCAGACACCAAAAGCCTTCCTTTTTCTCCTTCATATATTAGGCAAGCATTAAGTATGCACCTTTGGAGTCCGAGGGGGTGGATCCGCTGGCAGGGGTCTGTTAGGAGGCATTTGTTTTAAAGGTTTAACATTGGAATCTTTTAAAGTTGTTGGAGACCGCACCCCTATTGTTCCAGGCCTGGGCACTCTGCTGTCATGGTGATTATCACTGGCTGGAGAGGTAGACTGAAGAGTTGGTAGTATTAAGACAGGATGCTGAGAACGGAAAGAGTGAGGTAATCGCGGTTTTGGAGGCAATGCAGGACTCTGCTGTGGTCCAGTCTGGAAAAAATGGATTAAATGTTATTGGTAAGATATTTATCTTTGCGTTTCTCTTCTCCACTACACAAACACCCATTTCTATGCTGTCCCGTTCTGGCAACCAGCTACAGAGCACTGAAGGTGCTGACTGATGTTGAGATCAATTAGCGTCCTCGACCAGGCCAACATCCCCAGCATTGAATCACTGACCACACTTGATCAGCTCCGCTGAGCAGGCCACATCGTTCACATGCCAGACATGTGTAGTGCTCTACTCGGACCTCCTTCACGGCAAACAAGCCAAAGGTGGGCAGAGGAAATGTTACAAGGGCACCCTCAAAGCCTCCCTGAAAAAGTCCAATATCCTCACTGACACCTGGGAGTCCCTGGCCAAAGATTGCCCTAAGTGGAGGAAGTGCATCCGGGAGAGCACTGAGCACCTCGAGTCTCATCGCCGAGTGCATGCAGAAATCAAGTACAGGCAGCGAAAAGAGCATGTGGCAAACCAGTCCCACCCTCCCTTACCCTCAACTACTATCTGTCCCACCTGTGACAGGGACTGTGGCTCATGTATTGGACAGTTCAGCCACCTAAGGACTCATTTTAAGAGTGGAAGCAAGTCTTCCTCGATTCCGAGGGACTGCCTATGATGATGATGATGATGATCCTTAGGAACCAACTGCCCTCCAGTACTTTACCTAAGTGACTATTCT
The DNA here is from genome assembly GCF_044704955.1 of Pristiophorus japonicus. Lineage (NCBI taxonomy): Eukaryota > Metazoa > Chordata > Chondrichthyes > Pristiophoridae > Pristiophorus > Pristiophorus japonicus. The sequence goes on from NC_091980.1 coordinate 127,421,850, forward strand.
CATTATGTGAGTGAAGACCAGTGAGTCCTAGGAGTAGAACTGCTAAGAGATGATGGAGACAAGCTTGTAGTGCAGAGGGAGGGAATGACTGCAATACTAAATCTCTGTGTGTTCATGAACAAGGCAGATATTGGGACTGTAAAATCACCAGAGATGAATATAGAACGGTTAGTGAAGATTATTACTCAAAGAGAGATCGGTCTAAAGAAGTGACTTGAACATAAGGGACAGGGACCCGCTGGTTAATGTTCAAAGATCTGGAGGGAAGCTCTGACTGTAGTTTTCTAACTTACTATGGAAAGGAACATTGAAGCAGTGGACTAGAGAGTAATAAACCTGACTGCCATGTTCAAAATTGCAGAAATAGAGATAAGCCAGGAAATTATAGACCGGTGCATCTTACTTCAGTTGTTGGCAAATTATTAGAATCTATAATATGGGATGGAATTATGGCAGAAACAGGACCAGTTAGCATGGATTGTCAAAAGGCAGGAATTGCTTGATCAAACTTAGAGAACTCTTTACAGAAGTAATGGAGAGGGTGGATAAAGGAAATGTGGCGGCTGTGGATTTTCAAAAGAGCCTTTGTTAAGAGATTTATGGCAAAGAGACACGGTATTATGAGGAATGTGGCCACATCTATAGACAGATGCTTAAAGGGCAGAAAGCAAAAGGTAGGATAATGGGAAGTTTATCGGATGGAAAATGTGGAGAGTTTATGTTGGTGCTGCTTTTATTAAGATGAATGATATGGATTTGGGAATTAGGAAACAATATCAAAATTTGCTGATGACACCAAATTGTGACAAGGACGTTGAAAACCTACAGGAGGACATAAATGGGTTGGCAGGATGGGAAGATAGGTGGCAGCTGCAGTTTAACATTATGGAAGTATGAATAAGGAAAAGGATAACATCTTTAAGGACATGATTTTAAATGGAGTAGAGGAGTAGGAGATACATAGGTCATTAAAGCTTGCAGCACAAGTAGGTAAGGCCATAAAAAATTGACTCTATAGTTTTGTAATTAGAAGTGTAGAGTACAAAAGAAGGCAATGCTGAGTTTCTACAGGGTCTTAGTTGATCCACATTTGGATTTTAGTGCTCAGTTTTGAGTACTCCATTATAGGAAGGATTATAAAGGAGACATAGATTCATTAGGATGTTAGCAGGGACGAGAGTTACGATGAAATTGTATTTTATTTAAACACTGGATCTGAGATGGCTGACTTGTTTGAGGTTTTCAAACTATGAAGGGTTATGATAAGATAAGTAGCAATAGATTGTTTTCATTGGTTGCTGAGGTGGTAACGAGAGGGTACAATTTAAGATAATCTGAAAAAGAATTAAAGGGAATTTTAGAAAAAGATTCTTTGCACAGGGTGGTGAGAATGAGGAATTATTGTTGAAGCAGAGTCCATAACTTATTTTAAAAGTGGGTTGGATAGTTATTTGGAAAGGGGCACAGGAAGTGACTAGTTAGACTAGATGGAGCAAACAACATTCTGTGACTCTATTCAAGATATCACAGTTCAGCCTGATCCACTTCCTATACCAATTCTCATTCGACAGCGATCAAACGTGAACAAAAACCCTGGCTGATTTTTATTCACGACTGCCTCCCTGGCTGAGGAATTCTGACATCAAGCATAGCATATCCAACTATTGTTTCAGCTGACTCACTCCAGACTGGGGATTGAACAGGGGACCTTCTGGCCTGAACAGTGCAGCACAGTACTTCACTATTAGGTGCCTTTACCCAGTGTGAAGTTACCTTTTCCTCGAAATATTCTGCTTTTATTTAAATATTAAATTTTTCACCAAACCTTACCTTTGTATCTTTGTTCCTGATTTGGAAGGTAGGGTTTGAGTGGCCATTGTTAGTTTTCTGGTCCAAATTATTAGCACTGGGAAAAAAAATGGCACATCTCACACTCTGCTTAACATATCATTCATAAATCTTCAGCACGCCATGATTCCATTGCAGTAAAAATAAACAGAATTTTTTTAGGCCTTGTTGAACCTATTCAGGAATATGCGTGTGTCTGTCTGTGTGATTGTGCGTGTGTGCATGTTTGTTTGTAAGTATGTCTGTGTGTGTGTATGTCAGTCTGAATGCAAGTCTTTCATTCTTTTTTAACGTTTGTGTGATGTTTGTGTCTGTATGTGTATGTGCATCTGTCTGAGTTTTTGTGTGTATGTTTTTTTGTTTGTGTGTATTTCTGTTTGTGAGTGTGTGTGTGTGACTCTGTATGAGTGTTTAGATTTGTGCAAGTGCCTGTCAGTCTGTGAGTGTTAATGTTTGTGTGAGGTTTTTGTGTCTGTGTGTATGTGTGTGCATGTTTGTGCACACATGTGTGCACGCGTGTGTGTGTGTGTATGATGCGTGTGCTTGTCAGCACACATTCATGCATTTGTGTATATGTGTGTGCTGTTACCAAGCTGGGGGTCAACTTTCAGCCATAGACCCATTGACAGCATCAAGTGCAGGCAGAACACACCACAGATACAAAGCGATGAACTAACAATGCACTTTAACCTCACCCTTCAGGCCAAGATCTGTCAGTATACCAGTGCGATATTTCCATATAATCTGAGATCAACTTCTGCATTAGGCTGATGTACAATAAGATGCAGCCAGAAGGTAGAGGATTTTGAAAACTGATGGAGCAATGACAAAGCTTGGCTTTGGCAGTTGGAACATCTGGTTAAATGCTTCTGTTGCAACGATCTTGTCCCCTGATCTCGCCCTCACTGCTGGGAGATGCCGTAACCTTTACTCAGCACAGCTCGGATCAGGAGCTTAGTGGAGCAGGTCTGACCAACATCAATCCCCTTATTTAAATATTACATTTTTCACCAAACCTTACCTTTGTATCTTTGTTCCTGATTTGGAAGGTGGAGTTTGAGTGGCCATTGTTAGTTTTCTGGTCCAAATTATTAACAAAAAAACATACACACAAAAACTCATACAGATGCACATACACATACAGACACAAACATCACACAAACGTTAAAAAAGAATGAAAGACTTGCATTCAGACTGACATACACACACACAGACATACTTACAAACAAACATGCACACACGCACAATCACACAGACAGACACACGCATATTCCTGAATAGGTTCAACAAGGCCTAAAAACATCAGTGCTTCAACCCTCAGCACCATCATGTCACCATATTCTGCTTCCTTCCTCTAATCCTTCTTGTTTCAATGTACACAACAATCTGAAGAAAATAAATACAAATGAAACCTCCGGGTGGTTTGGAATGAAAGATTTCCTTTTTCTATGAGGGTGATGTACTCTATTATCTTTCGGTTTGCTTGGTCCACCCCTTTTCATATCTACTCGGGTCATGAAGTCAGGTGACCCAGACTTCGTTCTGCTTATGCTGCCCCCATACTGGCCACTAGGATGTGAAAGAATGGTCTAATAATGATTCCTTCATCGAGTTTTCCCCGCCCGTGTGAGAAAGTACCTGGACTCCCCACTTGGCACCTCAGTATGGTCTGACTTCTCAGGATGCATGTGTCGGAGTTCAGACTTGGCCACCCAAGGATTTATTATACAGTTTGAGGTCTTCAGCAATTCAACTGCGCCAAACTGTTCTAATCAACAACAAAAAACATCCAAATATACTTAGTTAATGGAGAAACAATGGCCAAGTGCTCCCTCGGTATCTATATCAAATAATCTCATTATAAAAATATTTGTCAAATTACCTGCAGCAGGACAGATGCCATTTTGGTTCTCCGGCCCTAGAACAAACTATTGATGGGGAGTCACAGCCTGGAACCCTGGAGAAGTACCTATTTTATTTAACATAAGTTGTGGCTAGTCCAACCTGGGCCTGCCTGATTCTGGTCAAAACGGAGCACTGGCTGAATCAGCTCATGAGTGAGATTAGCAGCACCTTAAGAATAGATCAGCCCCATTCAGGGAACGGTGTCCATCACATGGGGACTTATAGGGGGAGACATAGATTCCCTCTGAAAATGCAAGATAAACTAAATATGAAATTCAAGTTACCAAAACTGTTTGTCATTGGGCCCTGGGTTCCTGATGTCCTTTGGACACACATTGTGCCTGCGGTGGTAGCAGTAATACAGAGTTACTCCAATGCCACACAACAACAGTATGATTGGCACCACGATTCCTGCCACAATTAGGCTGTTATCTGCAACAAAAAAATTGTTTTATACAAAATTCATTGCCAATTTACTCAATATTATTTCTCAAATATGAATGTCATGTGGAATAGAAACATAGAAACATAGAAAATAGGTGCAGGATTAGGCCATTCGGCCCTTCGAGCCTGCATCACCATTCAATATAATCATGGCTGATCATGCAACTTCAGTACTCCATTCCTGCTTTCTCTCCATACCCCTTGATCCCTTTAGCAGTAAGGGCCACATCCAACTCCCTTTTGAATATATCTAACGAACTGACCTCAACAACTTTCTGTGGTAGAGAATTCCACAGGTTCACCATTCTCTGAGTGAAGAAATTTCTCCTCATCTCGGTCCTAAATGGCTTACCCCTTATCCTTTATCCCTTGCGAAAGAACATAAAACTGAACAGGGGTAAGCAGGAGAACTGGATGTCTCACCATGGTTCAAACTGCCTGGCCACCTCTTGGAGCTGGTTCAAGTCTAGACTCAGAAGGTCGTGGCTCCAAGTCCCACTCCACAGACTTGAGCACGTAATCCAGGCTGGCACTCCAGTGCAGTACTTAGGGAGCGTTGCACTGTCGGAGGTGCATCTTCCAGCTGAGACTTTAAACCAAGATCCTATCTGTCCTCTCAGGTAGATGTAAAGAGGAAGGAGAGGAGGAGAGATCTCCCCAGTGTCTTGGCCAATATTTATCTCTTGACCAACACTACTAAGTTATCACATTGCTGTTTGTAGGACCCTGCTGTGCATAAATTGACTGCCACATTTCCCTACATTACAACAGTGCCTACACTTCATAAGTACTTCATTGGCTGTAAAGCACTTCGGGACGTCCTGAGGTTGTGAAAGGTGTGATATAAATGCAAGTTCTTTCTAACTCCCCACCTGTCTATGCTGTATCTGGCTGGCAGTACTGGATGCTGATAGTGAGTATCTTTAATGAAAAACATAGCCATTTCTGAGCACATCAAATTAAGCTTTGCTGTCTGGTTACAGCCAGGTGGTGGCGCATGGCAATCGGTAATTTCAGATGTCATTTGGACGGTAATGATTACTGTGCTTCTAGCTTCCTAACTCAGGCAGTTGGTCACCTGTCTCTTGGTAGCCATCCACTGATGAGCTAGGGTGTTACTTTTCCTTCATAGATTTAAAATTAAAATCAATTATTTTGCAATGTTTGCCCAGCTAACTCAGCAGAGACTGGGAATCGAACCTGGCACATTCTGCTCTGTACAGGCCAGAACCACATAGAGTAGTACGTTCACCCACCAGGGGGAGCCGCTCATCAATTTCAAGTGAGATATCGGGACTGATTCCACTCCCTGCTGTGTCAGACTAAATTATGCATTCAAGTCTCTGGAGTGGGATTTAAAAACCCGTAACTGTTTAACTGAGAGGTGAGAGTGCTACCAATTGAGCCTAGCTGATACCCAACGATATGTCTGAAAAGTGGGGAGAATGCCTGAATCGAATGTAATTTAAAAAAATGGACATGGAGCTCTTCAGTCCCCCAGTGTTGCCCTGATTATAACGCATCATTTGCCTCACTCATACTGCACCAATGTGACACTTTATGAGCATTATTACGTCTGTGATGGAACTTTTGATGATCTTTAGTCGTATTTGGGGCATTTCACGTAAGCGAAAGACTCCTTCCTTCACTGCAATGTTGGGCTTGGTAAAACAAGCCTGAAACAAGTCCAAGGCTCATCGGACAGCTTGTCCATACTGAGAGGTCTCCGACGCATCTGGGTGACCATGGAATCATGGACCATGGAGTGTGCCATGCCCACTGGTTCACTGGTAGATTTGTTCCAACCACTGGACACCACAAGGGGAATGGCGTGTATAATTCCTGAAAGTATGACTGTCTCAATTTACTAGCCATACATTCCTTTTGAGATGGGGTAGGGGACACTTGCAGTTGTTCAATCAGAACGATCTGTCTGTGCAGGACCTTTGGAATGAAGGAATGAGTAAAAAAATTCTAGTTCACCTCTAGATGGCAGTGGTCTTACATTGATGGGGCCGAAATCCCGGCCTCCCAGGTCTGTACGGAATGTGTATGGAGTGTGTACAGACCCGGGAAGGCATCGCAAAAGCCGGTTTTCAGCGCACAATGCACATGCGCTGAAAACAGTCTTTTCCGATCTGTCAAGCTGGAGTTTGACAGGTCTTCTGTATCTCGGGAGCGAGAACATTTGCAAGGGCAAGATTGTGGTATTTACCCATATCTTGCCCAGCAAATGTCCTCAAAACTCTTGTGCCTGATAAAAGCAGGCACATAGCCTAGTTTTACAGGTGTAAGAGTTTTAAAACCCACAGAAACATTGTAAAATAAAATTATAAAAACACATTTTATTCTTAACAACCCTCCCCACTACTGTAAGTTTATTTCAAACCATAATTAAAAAAACTTTTTTAAAAATTGGAAATTTTTTAATAATACATAAATAACTTTAATCTAAATTAATAAAAATATGTTGTGTCTTTTTTCTATTTTTTATTAGTGTTTTGGGTGTTTTGGGGCCGCTTTTCATTCACAACCTACGGAGCTCCCATTATTATGAATGAGAACATACTTGACCTTGATTGGCTGCCCAGAGCCATGTGACTGCAGCTTCAACCCTGCGCACGTCTCAACAGGCACGCGCTGCGATGCGCAGTCAGTGGAGGCCTCAGGACCGGGAACTCACCTGGGCGCAGCAGCTTCAGGCAAGTGCGCATCTTTTTAAAGTTTTTTACCCGATCGCCCGTGGGAAGCAGCCGACTGGGATTTCTGGGCCGACATCACAAGATGCCGTGAGCAGCTCATGTCATGCTTCTGCCAATTGAGCTTTGTTGTGCTGCTCACAACTTGTGCTGTACGTTTGCGATGTCAGCCCATTCACGCTGCACTACCTGTAATTGCGCAAACTCAGCTGAGATCCAGGCAGATATTGAGGTCAGTTGTATGTAAATTGCTCTTTCTCCCTCCTTTAACATGCGGCACAGATAACTGGCTACGTGGCATCGGAAGTGCAACAAACGTATCTCACAAACTTGATACAGATGAGGAATAGACACCAAGCAAAGCAGTCTGATTAACTCATACCAACAGACGAAATTGAAGGATAGGAAAAGACCAGCTGGACCATCGAGCCGGCCTCACAACATGATGACAGAAGCATCATGACTAAACGTCTTCCCCCTCACTTCTCCCACACATCTACCACCCCACCCACCTACGCCACAGCCATGTAATCTCATGGGAGAGGCATAAAACCAGAGAAAATCCCAGGGCCAAAAAGAGAAAAAAATATTCTGGAAGATTCCTCTCTGACCCTCTCTGGTGAAACCAGTTCAAGAGATCACATGGACCAGGTGTTATCTGTTATTCTATATATGATGCAATCTCTGCTCCCATCAAGCAACGGTCTAGCTCCCTCATATAAGGAGCTGGATATTAAAAAAAACTGGGTGAGAATGGGACTATTGGATGAGTATAGACTGAGATGACTGAAACACCATGGAACCACGGATAGCAACTGGTCACACATGCACTTTGGAGGTGTAAACGTAGATGGATTTTGTGTTTTTCCTGAATATCGTTGAGGGCTGGGGAGAATTTGAAGAGTTTCCCCTCAGTTGATTATAATAAATAATAAGCAGATTTGTATAACAACAACAACTTATATTTATATAGCATCTTTAACATAGTGAAACATCCCAACGCACTCCACAGGAGTATTATTGAGATAAATAACCAATTACGTTAACACATCTCAAACAATGAATTGCTTTCAAAGTAAACATTGACAGTTCCATTATGCGCTATCAATGTCCCACAAACAGCAAGACATAAGACAAATGATCAGTTAATCTGTGTTTGTTTTGGTTGTCTTGGTTGAGGAAGAAATATTCGCCAAGACACCAGGAAAAATCCCTGTTCTTCTTCGATTAGTCTCATGGGATCTTTAACCTGAACCCATGGAACTAGCAGAGAGGGCCTTATTTTCACAACTCATTCAAAGAATGGCAACCTCACCAAGCAGCACTCCGTCGGTCCTGTAATGTGATCTCAGCGTAAAATTATGTGCTCCCATTCTGGGAGCAAACCGACAATCTTCTGACCCAAGGGCTAATAACTGAGCCAAGCTGACATCTTAAATAGGCTTGGTATGATCCATGATAAGAAATTCCATATTTGGACTGTGAAAGAAGTGGGCCTGATTCCAGGTTTTCTTGTGTTCTTATTTTAAATGGTCAACTGAATTCAAAGCATTCAATCCAGAAATTGACATCATCCACGTCATAGGAACACAGGACGGGAGTGACCATGTAGACTCTCGAGCCCGTTCACCATTCAAGTGGATCACGGCTGATCTGTATCTTAACCCCATCCACCCTTCTCGGTTCCATAACCCCCAATACCCTTGCCTGACAAAAATCTATCAATCTCAGTTTTGACATTTTCAATTTGACCCTCAGCCTCAACAACTTTTTCGAGGGAGAGAGTTCCAGATTTTCACTACCCTTTGTGTGAAGAAATGCTTCCTGACATCACCCCTGAACGGTTGAGATTTAATTTTAAGGTTATGCCCCCCTGTTCTGGACTCCCCCACCAGAGGAAATAGTTTCTCTCTATCTACCCTATCAAATCCTTTAATCATCTTAAAATCCTTGATTGATTAGATCATCCCTTAATCTTCTATATCAAAGGGAATACAAGCCTTGTCTATGCAAACTGTCCTCGTGATTTAAGCCTTTCAGCCCCGGTATCATCCTGTTGAATCTGCACTGCCGCCCCCCAAAGGCCAATATATCCTTCCTGAGGTGCGGCACCCAGAACTGAACGTAGTGCACTAAATGTGGTCTCACGTCCTGCAGCATAGTGACAGAAAGCATTCATTGCCCACTTACAGTTGGGTGTTCCAACCCCACCATCCACACTGCCGCCGTGTCCTGCTTTGTTGCAGAATGGAGGAGCCCAGCCTGGCTCGCAGTGACAGTTCTGGTTGTTGTTACAAACCTGGGCCAAAGAAAAAAAATTGTCAATATCCCAATATCTTATTCATGAGCCCTTGATCGAAATAACCCCATCAGCCATATTGGAAACCTGCCAATTTCAAAGTTCTGTGCTCATTTACAAATGGCCTACCCCTCCAAGATCCCATCCCAGCCACGCCTCAGCTCTTCTGAATCTGGACTCCTGTGTCCAAGGGGAGTGCCTCAACTCCTCCATTGGTGGTGAAGCAGCTTCACGGGCCTGCGCTCTCTCTAAACCCCTCCACCTTAGAATCAGCACAGAAGAAGGCCATTCGGCCCGTTGAGCCCGTGCCTGTTCGCAACTAGTCCCACTCCCCTGCCCTTTCTCCATAGCCCTGCAATTTTTTTACCTTCAGATACTTATCCAACTCCCCTTTGAAAGATAAAATTGTATCTGTCTCCACCACCCTTTCAGGAGGTGCATTTCAGATCTTAACCATTCGCTGCGTAAAAATGTTTTTTATTACGTTCCCCTTGGTTCTTTTGCCAATCATCTTAAATCTGTGTCCTCTGGTTCTTGACCCTGCTGCCAATAGCAACAGTTTCTATCTACCCTGTCCAGACCCCTCATGCTTTTGAACACCTTTATCAAATCTCCTCTCAATCTTCTCTGCTCTAAGGAGCACAAATCCAGCTTCTTCAGTCTATCCACTTAACCGAAGTCCCTCATCCCTGGAACCATTCTTGTAAATCATTTCTGCACCTTCTCTAAGGCCTTCACATCTTACCTAAAGTGTGGTGCCAAGAATTGGACATAATACTCACCTTACTAGTTCTCTCTACCTTCCAAAGCCTTCTCAAAACCTATCTCTTTGACCATACCTTCAGTCACCTCCCTAACTTGCTGCTAATTCCTGTTTGGTGTTCATTACCTCTCTCTTCCCTCTTCTGTTCTCGGAAGACTCTTACTTGAGCCTTGTTGAGTTTGAACCTGAGCTGTCCAGATCTGTACTAACAGCCCGACCCTACTGAAACTATGTAAACATTCAAGATTCAATTCCATAGGTGCATGAAGGAAAACAGGATAAAGGGATATGGGAACAGAGTGGGTAAATGTGATTCCAACTATTGGCAACTATTCGGTTGAGCCAAATTGCCATTTTCCATGGTGTAATACTACATGTGAAAGGAATGATTATGGAAAGTCAGATGCTACAAGTCAGGTATTTATTGAAGGTTAAATATATTAAACAGAACATTGTATCATTTGGTGTGGACCAGAGTCACCTGAAGGTGAGTTTAGTTGAAGAAATCCTTTCAGTCCATTTGATCCCATCGTTCCAGAACACAAACCCTACCTTCTCCCCATTACAGCATTTATATCTTTCCTAAGTATCCTGGCTTTAATATTGCTGATAATCAGTTCAGGAAGTTCACTGTTTCAATCCCTAGTCTATGTAGCATTGACCAATTTTAACCAGTGTGGCATGGGATTCTCAACCAGTGTGGTGCTGCCCTGTCATTAACACAAACTTAACTTGTGGGAGTTAAATGTTGTATTATAACCCTGTACTTCATTGGCAGTAAAGTGCTTTGGGATGTTCTGAGGTTGTGAAAGGTGTTATTTAAATACATGGGACTCAATTTTCCCCAATGCTGTTTTTTTGGCGTATTTCAACAGTAATGTCAATTTCTTTTGGGCCCGATTACTCCTAAAAAAAGTTGAAAGTTTTCCCGTTCTAATTTTTGAAATTGGCGCTGCGCAGCCTGTCCTTTAGCTTCAGGGTGTGGAGCCTAATGTCTGCGCCAAATAAAGGTGTGGTGTGGACCAGAGTCACCTGAAGGCATGCGCGAAAAAAAATACATTTTTCACGTGACTGCTATGGGCGCGCATGGACAGTACACCTCCCAGTCTACATTCAGCCATTTTTAAAGAGCCAGTTGTGTGTGAGAACTTTAATTCTGAGTGGTGTGTGAGAACTTAAAATCGGAGCTGCACTATCCAACACGGCTCAAGGACCAAGACTTTCTCACAGGATGAAGTGGAGGCCCTGATTACTGTAAGTGAGGCCAGATGGCACGAGCTGGAAACCAGCAGAAGTCACATAAAAGTGTCACTAAAAGAAGTGAAGAAACGCTGGAACCAAGTTGCAGAAGATTACTGTGCAATGGTGACCACCACGAGGTCTGGAGGCCAGTGCAAAAGGAAGTGGCAGGACCTTGGTCAAGTAGTTAGTGTAAGTAATATTTTCATTTATTCAATGGAATTGCAATTGTAAATGTGACCATCTGTATGTCCCACCCAGCAGAAAGACACCCTCTCTAAAAAATTATATTTTCATCTTTGCAGAGGAAGGTGGCACACAACAAAAGAGGAGGCCCGGCAAATCTGCACCAACTGACACCCGTGGAAGAGGGGGTCCCTGCTTTGATGGGTCCTGCCTGGAGAAAAGCAACCACCACTTCACAAGCTGGGCCCACACTTGAGGGAGAGAGTAAGTCCTTCAAATTCCACAGTCTGGCGTTGCTAAATTTTAAGTACTGCGCAGGCTAGCCATGCTTCGGTTCATGGGGATGTCTCCATCAGCTATGCTTCGATTGATACAATGTGCTATCATTCATCGTGGTCCCTCAAATCAGCCTGCTGCCTGCGCTATGTGAGTCTACTCATGCCAACCTGCCTCCTCCTCTGCAGCTAACCTAATTTGTCTGTTCTGTTATATTTTGAAGAACTTGAGGCCAACCATGAGACCAGAAATAATGGAGGCTTGTAATAAAGGAACGGCAATAATCATGGGTGATTTTAACCTTCATATTGATTGGACGAAGCAAATTGGCCAGCGTAGCCTTGAGGAGGAGTTCATAGAGTGTATCCGGCAGGATTAATAAATGATCTCATAGTAAAAGATCCTCTAGGAATGAGTAACCATAACATGGTTGAATTTCAAATTCAGTTGGAGGGTGAGAAAGTTGGTTCTCAAACCAGCATCCTAAGCTTAAATAATGGAGACGACAAAGGTATGAGGGCAGAGTTGGCTAAAGTGGACTGGGAAAATAGACGAAAGAATGGGACAGTTAATGAGCAGTGGCAGACATTTAAGAAAATATTTCATAACTCATACAAAAATATATCCCAATGAGAAGGAAAGACTGTAAGAGAAGGGATAACCATCCGTGGCTAACTAAGGAAATAAGGGAGGGTAGCAAATTGAAAACAAAGGCATACTGTAATAATGTATGTACATAAGGTCTGCCCACACCAGGGGGCACTACCATCGGAGGTCCTAGGGTCACAGGTACACTCATGCTGGGCCCGGTATATAACCTGAACTTCACCTTTGTATCTTCACTTCTGGAAGCCATTAAAGACTGATCAGGTTACATCTAGTCACTGGCTCACAGTACGGAGTTCATTGTATTATTTCATACACTACACATATAATGTGGCCAAGACTAGTGGGAGGCCAGAGGATTGGGAAATTTTTAAAAGCCAGCAGAGAACGACTGAAAAAATGATTAAGAGAGGGAAGAGAGGTTATGAAAGTAAACTAGCACAAAATATAAAAACAGATAGTAAGAGTTTCTACAGGTACATAAAAAGAAAAAGAGTGGCTAAAGTAAACGTTGGTCCCCTGGAGGATGAGACTGGGGAATTAATAATGGAGAACAGGGAAATGGCAGAGACGTTGAATAAATATTTTGTATCAGTCTTCACGGTAGAAGGCACTAAAAACATCCCAATAGGGAGGAACTTAATACAATCGCTATCACTAATGAAGTAGTACTAGGTAAAATAATGGGATTAAAGGCGGACAACTCCCCTGGACCTGATGGCTTACCTCCTAATAGAAGTGGTTGCAAAGATAGTAGATGCATTGGTTGTAAACTAACAAGATTCTGGGGCGGTCCCAGCAGATTGGAAAACCGCAAATGTAACGCTCCTATTTAAAAAAGGAGGCAGACAAAAAGCGGACAAAAAGTAGGAAATAGCAGTTAGCCTAACATCTGTCGTTGGGAAAATGCTGGAGTCCATTATTAAGGAAGCAGTAGCGGGACATTTGGAAAAGTATGATTCAATCAAGCAGAGTTAGCATGGTTTTATGAAAGGGAAATCATGTTTGACAAATTTTCTGGAGTTCTTTGAGGATGTAACAAACAGGGTGGATAAGGGGGAACCAGTGGATGTGGTGTATTTGGATTTCCAGAAGGCATACGATAAGGTAACACAAAAGAGGTTAATGCACAAGATAAAAGCTCATGGGGTTGGGGGTAATATATTAGCATGGATAGAGGATTGGTTAACTAACAGAAAACATTGAGTCGGGATAAATGGGTAATTTCCCAGTTGGCAAACAGTGACTAGTAGGGTGCCACAGGGATCGGTGCTGGGGCCTCAACTATTTACAATCTGTATTAATGATTTGGATGAAGGGACCGAGTGTAATGTAGCCAAGTTTGCAGATGAGACAAAGATGGTTGGGAAAAAAATTGTGAGGAGTACACAAAAAATCTGCAAAGGATATAGACAGGCTAAATGAGTGGGCAAAAAATTGGCAGATGGAGTATAATGTGGGAAAATCTGAGGTTATCCACTTTGGCAGAAATAATAGAAAAGAGAATTATAAGTTAAATGGAGAAAAGTTGCAAAGTGCTACAGTACAGAGAGACCTGGGGGTCCTTGTGCATGAAACACAAAAAAGTTAGTATGCAGGTACAGTAAGTAATCAGGAAGGCAAATGGAATGTTGGCCTTTATTGCAAGGGGGATAGAGTATAAAAGCAGAGAATCCTGCTACAACTGCACAGGGTATTGGTAAGGCCACACCTGGAGTACTGCGTATTTAAGGTCTCCGTATTTAAGGAAGGATATACTTTCAGGGAGGCTGTTCAGAGAAAGTTCACTAGGTTGATTCCGGAGAGGAGAGGGTTGACTGATGAGGATAGGTTGAGTAGGTTGGGTCTATACACATTGGAGTTTAGAAGAATGAGAGGTGATCTTATTGAAACTTATAAATTAATGAGGGGGTTCGACAAGGTGGATGCAAAGAGGATATTTCTACTTATAGGGGAAACTAAAACTAGGGGACATAGTCTTAGAATAAGGGGCCGCCCATTTAAACCAGAGATGAGGAGAAATGGAATTCTCTGCCCAAAGAGCTGTTGAGGCTGGGCCATAGAATATTTAAGGCGGAGATAGACAGATTTTTGAGCAATAAGGGAGTAAATGGTTATGGGGAGCGGGCAGGAAAGTGGAGCTGAATTCATGATCAGATCAGCCATGATCTTATTAAATGGTAGAAAAGGCTCGAGGGGCCAAATGGTGTGCTCCTGCTCTTATTTCTTATGTTCTTATGTTCTTATTACCCTGATGAGGCTGAAGCCGATGCAGAAGAAGATTCAGACACGGACGAGCCTGAAGAGGAGAACATCTTCCAAACCCACCTTCCAGACCAAGAGCATTGGGGTGAGGAGGAGGGGGAGGGGAGGGTCAGGGTGAGGGGAAGGATGAAGCTCCCACTGTTGTACTCACTCTGGAGGAGGTGCTGGTGCCACCCATTGAGGTGCCAGCCCCTTTCCTGAGTAGTGCGAGTGTTGGGACATTTCATAGTTTCACACTGTCCGAGGCTGCGGGTTGCAGTGGAGTGCAGCGAGACACACCCAGGGCCCCATTGTCCGAGGCTGCGGGTTCTAGTGGGATGCAACGAGCCACACCCAGGGTGGGGAGGGGAAGGAGAGCTCAACAGTGCTCTCCTGAGGTGCAAGATGTAACAGATGTGCTTCAGATAATGATAATAAGTGCGAGAGCATTGACCTTATGTGATCACTCCTGGACACCATCAGTGGGATGGGTGATTAGGTATCGGGACTGTCGAGAGAAGTAACAACACTCTCATAAGAAATGGGAACACAGCGCGGGAATGTTCGGGATGGAATGTCGCAGGTAGGTGATACACTGTCAGTGAACATGAGGAAGGGAATGTCGCAGGTCGCTGATACATTGTCAGTGAACATTAGGGAGGGAATGTTGCAGGTAGTTGAGATGCTGTCGGGACACATGAGGGAGGGAATGTCAGAGGTAGCTGCTGCAATAAGGGAACATGCCCAGACCCCGCGCCCATTGACAGGATCAACTGCCATTCCCACTCCAATCCCCAGACCAACCTCTGAAGAGGCCCAAGCCGGGCCTTTCACATTACTGCCTACCCCCCCCCACTCTGCCCCCCCCCCCCGACATCAAGAAGTGCACATTACCCGAGATGCTCGAAAGAATAAGCTTGGTATCAACCCGAGAAACGCTGCACCCCCGCCTGCGGGCAGGGGCGATGGAGTCACCAAGACCATGCGCAGTGGGCATTCTTAGAATAAGGTGGAGGAGAGATGGGTGCAGCCTTTCTTTATTGCTGTTGTTGTTATTATTGTTGTTGTTGCAAAGTGCCGCAGTACAGCGGGACCTGGGGGTACTTGTGCATGAAACACAAAAGGATAGTATGCAGATACAGCAAGTGATCAGGAAGGCGAATCGTATCTTGGCCTTTATTGCAAAGGGGATGGAGTATAAAAGCAGGGAAGTCTTACTACAGCTTTTTAAGGTATTGGTGAGGCCACACCTGGAATACTGCGTGCAGTTTTGGTTTCCATATTTACGAAAGGATATACTTGCTTTGGAGGCAATTCAGAGAAGGTTCACTAGATTGATTCCGGGGATGAGGGGGTTGACTTATGAGGGAAGGTTGAATAGGTTGGGCCTCTACTCATTGGAATTCAGAAGAATGAGAGGTGATATTATCGAAATGTATAGGATTATGAGGGGGCTTGACAAGGTGGATGCAAAGAGGATGTTTCCACTGATGGGGGAGACTAGAATTAGAGGGCACGATCTCAGAATAAGAGGCCGCCTGTTTAAAACAGAGATGAGGAGAAATTTCTTCTCTCAGAGGGTTGTAAATCTGTGGAATTCGCTGCCTCAGAGAGCTGTGGAAGCTGGGACATTGAATAAATTTAAGACAGAAATAGACAGTTTCTTAAACGATAAGGGAATAAGGAATTATGGGGAGTGGGTAGAGAAGTGGAGCTGAGTCCATGATCAGATCAGCCATGATCTTATTGAATGGCAGGAGCAGGCTCAAGGGGCTGTATGGCCTACTCCTGTTCCTATTTCTTATGTTCTTATGTTCTTATGTAACTGTTCTCAAATTAAAAGTTTTTTGTAAGTGATGTAAATTTACAAGTTTAAAAGTTTGTAATTGATCTTAATGTTTGTAAGTGATCTTAAAGTTTGTAAGTGATCTTAACTGAATACTTTAAAGTTTGATACAAGAAAAATTTTATTTAAGTTAAGTGCAAACAACTGTTAAACTTTTGAATAAAATATATATAAAATTATAACTGAATCATTTACATTATGTGTTCCATTATTATCACAACTTTTTGAACTAAAGAAGAATCATTTACATTATTTGTTCCATTAACACAACACAACATTACGGAACAGGTCCAAATTTAAACATGGTCCATTTGAATAGTTGCCGCTGAGCCTTCAGGCAGCAAAGCATTCACGGATGAGCTGCTGGCGCAAGGCTCAAGCAATCGTTACCAAACTTCATGATGGCTATGTTGTGCAGCATGCAGCACATAACGGTGAACTGACTGACAATCTCAGGGGAGTATTCTAAGTAGCCTCCGGAATGGTCCAGGCATTGGATGCCAATGGTCCTCTCTATTATGCTGCGTGTTGCAATGTGCAACATGTTGTATTCCCGGTCAGCTTCTGTCCGGGTTACGCGTATGGGCGTCATGAGCCAGGTGGCTAGGCTGTACACTTTGTCCCCCAGCAGCCAGCTCTGCCCTTCTGGCTGCTGCTGAAACATGGCAGATATAGCGCTCTCGTATAGGATGATCAACTGCCATGATGCGATCCATGTCGTCAGACGAGCTGCACATTCATGGAGTGGAAGCCTTTTCTGTTCTGGTACATCTCAGAATCCTCCAAAGGCTATGTGGGTATGATCAATATAGCCCTGTACCTTTGGGAAGCCAGAAATCCTGGAGAAGTCCACAGCCCTGTCACGCATTTGCTGGGCGGTCATGGGGAACTTTATGTAGTCATTCCTCTGGGCATGTAGTGTAGCAGTCACCTGCCAAATGCAGACATGTGCTGCATGTTGAGAAATGGCGCACACATCCCTAGTTATGGCCTGGAATGATCCAGATGTATAAAATGAAAGTGTAGCTGTAACCTTTACTTCAACTGACAAAGCAATCCTCCTGACGCTTCTAAGGTGCAGGTCTGCTTTTATTAACTCACAGATTTCGGTTATAACTTCTTTGCGGTAACACAGCCTTCTCACATAGTCTGCATCAGTCAGGTGCAGGTACGAATGTCTGTCTCGATATACACGATGTGGGTAAGGCCTCCTGCACATCATCCTATGTGCTCTGGGGTTCCTCAGGTGATGATGCCTAATCAATCTTCTCCTCCACAGCACCATCACGCAGAAGGCTTGCATGAGGTATGGCACTGTCAATATTGCTCCCATAATTAAAATTGTAGCTTTGCAAGAAGCTCAAAACAACAGAACAAAGCACTCACACCTTCTTTCCTCTCTCTCTCTAAGGTGCACGCCCAAGTATGGACCACACCCTGGTCTGCGCATGCGCAATAGGCTTGCTTAGAACGGGAAGCTCGGCATTTGGGGCAACCAAGTCTAATGCAATTCTTTAATTGTTGATGCTTTTCAAAGTACCACCCCACCACCGAACATCTCCTCACTGAGCTCGAGGGTTGAAGCGTCAGTCAGCAGAATCACTCCCTCGCCCGGATACAGGGGCTCGGCTTCCACCCGCGCCACCTCCCCAACTCCCATCCTTCCTGGGGTTCTTTTGAAACTGCTGTATAGCCTAAGGATTCCTCATGCCTTATATAAGGTGCTGGAAGTTCAGTTTGGCTTCCACCCCATCCCACCAACACCCCACCCCCACGGGCATCTTTTGAAGCCGAACCCTGAGCCCCTGTGTCCAGGCGAGGGAGCGATTCTGCCGGCCGACGCTCCGACCCTCGAGCCCGTTGAGGGGATATTCAGCGGTGGCGTGGTACTTTCAAAAAATCAAAAATTAAAGAATTGCATTAGACTTTAATTCTCTCCCTTTTGACTTTGAAACAATTAGGATTTATGATGCATATTCTTTGCCTTCTTGTGTCCCTCCAAAACTTCGCCTAAAAACAATGGCGTCTTTCTGTGTCAATTTTTTAATGTGCGTTGCTTTTTCTTAAGTGCACAGAAGATTTTTTGGGGGTGGTCACATACGCCGTCCTCGGAAAAATGTAAGTTGGCCAAACTTACTTAATTCTGAAAAACTGGCGCTGACATCAGGATACGCAAATAAACATAACCTAAAAAAATCGTAATGAACTGAATTATGCTGGCGCAGAAACTTTGGGGAAACTTGGAGATTTTAATTTAGTCCAACAAAAAATGGTGCACGCCAAAAAAACGGTGCAGATAATTGGAGAAAATTGAGCCCACAGTCTTTCTCTCTTTCTTTTCTTTGTTATCAGAGATGACTGTCATCCATAAGTGATTCCTCAGAATCACTAAGACAATCCGAGATTTGAGTCCAATAATACAGCATCATTCACAACGCAACAGGAAGTTATCTCATTAAAGATGAACAATGAAAGCGAGCGGACAAAGAGAAGTCTTGGATGTGTTCCACACCTACCCCATGGTTGTGGCATTTTGCGGTACATTCATCTGCTGCCAGGAAAGAAGCATTCTGACATTGTCCTTCAAAGCATATCTGTTAGAACAAAGGAACTTTTAGAAACAGGAAAAGGCCATTAGGTCTGACAGAGATTAACTGGGTCAAAATCTTGGAACTCTCTCCCTGACAGCATTGTGGGAGTAACTTCACCACACAGACTGCAGCAGTTCAACAAGAAGACTCACCACCACCTTCTCAGGGGTAACTACGGGTGGACAATGAATGCTGGACTTGCCAGCAATGCCCACACCCTGAGAATTATTTATTTTACCAGCCAGCTCAGCATACTTCTCAATCCCTTCTCACTGCATAAACGTATCTGGTTGTCTCTGTTTCCATTTTATACTATTTTAACATGACATCAAGTTAACCAGAGAGCCCTTGCCCCCAGGGCTCATTTGGAGCTGTAGTCTGTCTATTTGCACAGTACTGCAAAGTTCATCTGTTTTGCTGCGTGACAACTGAGAAAGGGAATGAGTTTTAGCGGGACACAAACGTCAGCAAATCCAAGTGTCCAGGTTTCACACCAGGGGTTGAAATCTGTGGCCATTCCAACGCACTCCAGCTGTAACTCTAGCAGGGCTTTCAGTGAGGTCAGACCCAGATATGACAAGACCCGCACTTAGGTCAGGGGTTCTGGGATGGCCTGTTTGGGGCAGATCGACCGACTCCAAACATGGCTATTGATGTTAAGAAGGGCCAAAGGCAGAGACCTCCACTATCATGCATTCCCACTTTCCAGGCCCTCAGATATATCCAGAACAAAAAGCAGGGAGCCATCAGAGAGACATAACAGAGAGAGGGGTGTGGGAGAGAGAGACACCCGGAGAGGGGAGTGGGAGAGAGGGGGGCAGGGAGAAGGGTGTGGGAGAGAGAGAGACATAACACGGAGAGGGGTGTGGGAGAGAGAGAGACATGGGGAGAGGGTAGTGGGAGAGAGAGGGATCAAAGAGAAGGGTGTGGGAGAGAGAGGGGACAGGGAGAGGGGAGTGGGAGAGAGACACATGGAGAGGGGAGTGGGAGAGAGGGACACAGGGAGAAAGGTGTGGGAGAGAGGGACACAGGGAGAGGGGAGTGGGAGAGAGCGGGGACAGGGAGAGGGGTGTAGGAGAGACACAGGGAGAGGGGTGTGGGAGAGAGAGACACAGGGAGAGGGGAGTGGGCGAAAGGGACACAGGGAGAGGGGAGTGTGAGAGGGAGGGGACAGGGAGAGGGGAGTGGGAGAGAGAGGGGACAGGGAGAGGGGAGTGGGAGAGAGAGGGGACAGGGAGAGGGGTGTGGGAGAGAGAGAGACATAACACGGAGAGGGGTGTGGGAGAGAGAGGGACACAGGGAGATGGGAGATGGGAGTGGGAGAGAGAGGGAACAGGGAGAGGGGTGTGGGAGAGACACAGGGAGCGGGGAGTGGGAGAGAGAGGGGACAGGGATGTGGGTGTGGGAGAGAGACACAGGGAGATGGGAGTGGGAGAGAGACACAGGGAGAGGGGAGTGGGAGAGACAGAACATGGAGAGGGGAGTAGGAGAGAAAGAGGGGACTGGGAGAGGGGAGTGGGAGAGAGAGGGGACAGGGAGAGGGGTGTGGGAGAGAGAGAGACATAACATGGAGAGGAGAGGAGAGTGGGAGAGAGAGGGGACAGGAAGAGGGGTGTGGGAGAGACACAGGGAGTTGGAAATGGTAGAGAGGGGACAGGGAGAGGGGTGTGGGAGAGAGACACAGGGAGATGGGAGTGGGAGAGAGACACAGAGAGAGGGGAGTGGGAGAGACAGAACATGGAGAGGGGAGTGGGAGAGAGAGGGAAAATGGAGAGGAGAGTGGGAAGAAGATGGTACCTGGAGCTATAATTATGGAGAAACAGAATAGAGGGAGAATATGGAGTGTGCATCGATGTAAGTGCAGGAGAGTCAGTGTGAAAGAGTGAGAGACACCTGGAATTAGCAGCACTATCAGAAATCAATAAGTGAACAAATCAATGGTCATGGGGCATAGAGCCATGTCCAAACATCACAGGCACTGAGTGCTGTTGGCACAACCTGATGTGCCCTGCACACCTTCACACCTGGTTGGTAACCTGGCGGCGAGGATCGCCATTATAATACCCGTCCGATTTGCGACCCATTGATGTTAATGAGATGAGAATCGCATGGGTTGCACTACAGGCCAACGATCCACTCCACAAAACCACCGGAAAAACGGCCAAAACCAAAATCCACCTTTTGCCTGTTTTGGCCCTCGGACCAGTAACAGCGTGCACCCAAACTCAACCTTTTGTTTTGCCTATGCAGAGTAACTTACGTGCTTCTCAGTGCATTTTGTTCCAGTCATGACCAGTCCTGGGTCCAGCATATCCCCTTCCAGCTCTGGAGTTGTGTAAACATGGGTTCCCCTGCACCGCACCCTCCTCCCATCCACAGTTATTGTGGTGTCTATGGCAACGGCGTTTGCCTCAAGGGGCTTTTGAGCCGCACTTTGACATTGTATTTTCCCACACTTGGCATTCCTTTCATTACAAAAAAAAAACATGTAAAATGTTAACAGTGCTAAGAGCGGTGGGACTGTTTGTTTCTCTGAGGCTGCCAAAGAATGTGCGATGCCAAAGATTCAATTTGTCCCTTTTAGAATATGAGTTTTGCAAAACATTAAAACATTTGTAATAAATTTGATACTTAACAATATTAAAATATACTTTTGAGCTGGTAATTTTACGCCAGACTCTACCTCTGTTGTCTTTCTGTCACTCTCCCTCACTTTCTGTTGTAATCCTTCATCCTCTCTGCCGTGCTCGCTCTCACACTCTCCCCAAGTTATTTCTCTCCCTTCCCTCTCTCTCTATTTATTTCTTCTCACCTTTCATTGACACTGTGACACTCATTCGCTCCTGTTTTCCTCCCTATTGCCACTCTCACTCTCTATTTCTCCTCCTTTCCTCTCTCTCTTGCCGCATTCTCAGTCCCCCTTTCTCTCTGCCTCTTTATTATTCCTAGAAAGTGAGTAGCCTCCATTTGGTAGATTTTCTTGATGGTTTGTCTGAGATCAGGAACTCACAAGGCGGGACTAATCATTGGTCGTCTGTTTTGAAGGGTTCGCGGCAGTAAGTTATTTTACCTGTCGACATACTCTTTTAAATACACTAACTTGGTCAGGTGTTAGCTGTGGCTCAGTGGGTAGCACTTTTGCCCCTGAATCAGAAGGTTGTGGGTTCAAATCTCACTCTAGTGACTTAATCACAAAGTGTAGGTTGGCATTCCAGTGCTGTACTGAATGAGTGCTGCACTATCAGAGGTGCTGTCTTTTAGATGAGATGTTATACTGAGGGCCTGTCTGCTCTCTATAGGTGGACACTAAAGATCCCATGCACTATTTTGAAGAGGCGTTCTCCCTGGTGTCCTGGCCAATATTTATCCCTCAACCAACATCACTGAAAAAAAATAGAGTATCTGGTCAGCGCTGCTTGTGGGATCTTGCTGTGCACAAATTAGCCATTACATTGCAACAGTGACAAAACTTCAAAAGTATTCATTGGCTGTAAAGGGCTTTGGCATGTCCTGAGGTTGTGAAAGGCGTTATATAAATCTAAGTTCTTTCTTTTTTTTAAGCCAGTGTTTGACGGTGCAATCGGTCTTTGGCAATCGCGCAAAATGGGTGATAGCAAATCAGCAGCTCGTTTTACACCTCACCGGTTTTCTTTACCCAGTTGAAGTCAATGGAAATGAAAATTGGGCGGCGGGAGGTAAAACAGGCTGCTTTGTTGCGCTGGTGCCATTACTGCGCCCCCCCCCACCATTACTGCACCCCCCTTGCCATTACTGCGCCCCCCCCACTCCATCTTACTGCGCCCCCCCCTCCCACCCCGCCTTTACTGTGCCCCCCACCCCATCATTACTGGCCCCTCCGCACTCCTGCCATTACTGCGCCCCCGCCCCACCCCCACCATTACTCCGTATGAGTGAAATCAAATACAGGTGGAGTTGCCAATCGTCGCCAAGGAACAGCAAGTGGCCTTTGTACCTGGGCTCACACTTGCGATAACTTCCCCGCCGGTCTTTGCCACAGTTTCCGTACGTGTCCCCGGCATCGTTCACCATCTCGAAGCACTCTGCTGGAGCAGCCTGAGCCCCTGAAACCGTGGAGAAGAAAGTCGGGGGTTATACCTTCAATACACTTCGGAGCACCAGCTGCTTTAGAGGAAAAATGAAACGACCGTTCGGCCAACGAGCCTTACTCATAAATATACACAGGAAATGCTGGAAAACACTCAGCAGGTCAGGCAGCATCCATGGAGAGAGAAACAGAGTTAACGGCTTTAATTTTAACCTAACTTGCCTGGTGGGAAACCTGGTGGGATGGAACGCCAGTTTTACACCTGGCCCGATATTAATCTCCCTTGACTTCAATGTTGAATTAAGAATTATTAAAGTATACCATCTTCCCTCAGCTGACGAATCAGTACTCATCCATGTTGAACACCACTTGGAAGAAGCACTGGAGATAGTAAGGGGACAGAATGTACTCTGGGTGGGGGACTTCAATTTCCATCATTAAGAGTGGCTCAGTAGCACCACTACTGACCGAGCTGACCGAGTCCTGAAGGATATAACTACCAGTCTGGGCCTGTGACAGGTGGTGAGAGAACCCAGACGAGGGCAAAATGTACTTGACCTCATCCTCACCAATCTACCTGTCGCAGATGATCGGTCCATGACAGTATTGGTAGCAGCGACCACAGCACAGTCATTGTGGAGATGAAGTCCTGTCTTCATACTGAGGACACCCTCCACCTTGTTGTTTGGCACTACCACCGTGCTAAATGGGATAGATTCAGAACAGTTATAGCAGCTCAAAACTGGGTATCCACGAGCCACTGTGGGCCATCAGCAGCAGCAGAATTGTATTCCATCACAATCTCATGGCCCAGCATATCCCTCACACTACCATTACCATCAAGCCAGGGGACCAACCCTGCTTCAAGAGGACTGTAGAAGAGCATGCCAGGAGCAGCACCAGGCATACCTAAAAATGAGGTACCAACCTGGGGAAGCTGCAGCACAGGACTACATGCATGCTAAACAATAGAAGCAGCATGATATAGACAGATTGAAGCGATCCCACAATCAACAGACCAGATCAAAACTCTGCAGGCTTGCCACATCCAGGTCATGAATTAAACAAATAATGAGAGGAGGAGGCTCCATGAATATCCCCGTCCTCAATGATAGCGGAGTTCAGCACACGAGTGCAAAAGACAAGGTTGAAGCGTTCGCAACCATCTTCAGACAGAAGTACCGAGTGGATGATCCATCTTGGCCTCCTCCCAAGGTCCCCACCATCACAGAAGCTTGTCTTCAGCCAATTCCATTCACTCAATGTGATATCAAGAAACGCCTGAGCGCACTGGATACTGCAAAGGCTATGGACCATGAAAATATTCTGGCTATCGTGCTGAAGACTTGTGCTCCAGAACTAGCTGCTCTTCTAGCCAAGCTGTTCCAGTACAGCTACAACAGTGGCATCAACCCAACAACGTGAAAAACTGCCCAGGTATGTCCTATCCACAAAAGGCAGGACAAATCCAATCCAGCCAATTACCACCTCATCAGTCTACTCCCAATCATCAGCAAAGTGATGGAAGATTGTCCTTGACATCAAAGCAGCATTTGACTATGTTTGGCATCAAAGGAGCCTGAGTAAAATTGAAGTCAATGGGAATCAGCGGGAAAATTCTCCACTGACTATAGTCATACCTAGCACAAAGGAAGATGGTTGTGGTTGTTGGAAGCCGATCATCTCAGCCCCAGGACATCGCTGCAGGAGTTCCTGAGGGCAGTGTCCTAAGCCCAAACATCTTCAGCTGCTTCACCAATGACCTTCCCTCCATCATAAGGACTGAAGTGGGGACATTTTCATTTGTAGCTCCTCAGATAAAGAAGCAGTCCATGCATCAAGATCTGGACGACATTCAGGCTTGGACTGATAAGTGACAAGTAACTATTGCACCACACAAGTGCCAGGCAATGACTATCTCCAACAAGCGAGAGTTTAACCACCTCCCCATGACATTCAACAGCATTATCATCACCGAAGCCTGCACAACAAACATCCTTGGGGTCAGCAATGACCAGAAATTTGTGAACCAGCCACATAAATACTGTGGCGAAAAGAGCAGGTCAGAGGCTGGTTATTCTGCGGCGAGTGTCTCACCACCTGACTCCCAAAGTCTTTCCACCATTTACAAGGCACAAGTTAGTGGTGTGATGGAATACTCTCCACCTGCTCTATTTCTTTCTCCACAGAAGCTGCCTGACCCGCTGAGTGTTTCCAGTATTTTCTGTTCTTATTTCAGATTTCCAGCATTCGCAGTATTTTCTTTTGCTTTAGGCTTTCATACATCCACCTCAATTCCCCACCCTATCCCACCATTCCTTCTTCATCCAGAAATGTATCCAATTTTCTCTTCAATACATTTATTCTGTCTGCATCAATGTCCTCTCCTGACAACTTATTCCACAACTTGGTTATAAGAACATATGAACATAAGAAATAGGAGCAGGAGTAGGCCATACAGCCCTTTGAGCCTGCTCTGCCATTTAATATAATCATGGCTGATCTGATCATGGACTCAGTTCCACTTCCCCGCCCGCTCCCCATAACCCCTTATTTCCTTATCGGTTAAGAAACTGTCTACCTCTGTCTTAAATTTATTCAATGACCCAGCTGTCTCTGAGGCAGCGAATGTCACAGAATTACAACCCTCTGAGAGAAGAAATTCCTCCTCATCTCAGTTTTAAATGGGCGGCCCCTTATTCTAAGATCATGCTCCCTAGTTCTAGTCTCCCTAATCAGTGGAAATATCCTCTCTGCATCCACTTTGTCAAGCCCCCTCATAATCTTCTATATTTCGATAAGATCACCTCTCATTTTTCTGAATTCCAATGAGTAGAGGCCCAACCTACTCAACCTTGCCTCATAAGTCAACCCCCTCATCTCCGAAATCAACTGAGTAAACCTTCTCTGAACTGCCTCCAAAGCAATCTGTTGGGAGCAACAATAAAAATAACCTTTAACACAGTAAAATGTCCCAAGGTGATTTGCAGGAGCAATTATCAAACAACATTTCCAATAAGCCACATAAGGAGATATTGGGGCAGATGCAGGTACGGCCACCAATAGTGGAGTGATGAAAACAAACTACGGATATGAATTCAATACATTGAAATTACCGTAAGTTTGTGTGAGAGCTTGGCAACGGTCAACAGCAAATATGGACTAGCAACACTTGCAGAGATCTGGGAGGGATGTAGGGCTGGAGGAGGTTACAGAGATAAAGAGACCAGGGAAGGATTTGAAAAGAAGGATGAGAATTTTAAAATCAAGGCGCTGTCCGACCGAGAGCCAATGTCGGTCAGCGAGCAGATCCCTTCTTATTTCTAAATTCCCAAGTGTTTGCAATTGTCAATGTCATGTATTCAACTATCATTGTAACCCATGTATAAGCTGACCTAAGAACATTGACCACAAGGGGCGAATTTGTGGGAGATACTCCTAACCTGGACTTTCAGGTATAAAAGGGGAAGCTTCACCCACCTTCATCACTTGAGGTCTTGGTAATAAAGGTAACTGGTCACAGAGTGACCTTCTCTCAAGTATGGGCCTTGTGTACTGTATAGTATGGATATATCAGTCAACAATTTTCTTGGATCAAAAAAACAGCAAAATACTGCAGATGCTGGAATTCTGAAACAAAAACAGAAGACACCGGAACCACAGCTGTGGAAAAAAATAACCCCCCCCATGGACTCTTTGAAGATATTACAGATGGAGCAGCCCATAATCCCAGCTGACACCCCAGTGAAGTACTGAGGGAGTGCTACACTGTCAGAGGTGCTGTCTTTCAAATGAGACATTAAATTGAGTGCTCATTTTCTCGCTCAGGTAGGTGTAAAAGACTCATGGTATGATTCGTAGAATTACATCAAATTTACAACATAGAATGGACTGGAAGCGCAGAAACAGGCCATTCGGCCCGACTGGTCTATGACAGTGTCTATGTTCCACATGAATCTCCTCCCACCCGACTTCATCTCACCCTATCAGCATATCCTTCCAGTCCTTTCTCCCCCATGTACTTATCTCGCTTTCCCTTAAATGCATCAAAGATTCCTACAAGAAGAAGGGAGTTCTCCCTTCTGTCCTGGCCAATATTAATCCTGCAGTCAACATCTCACACAAATAAACTTGTAATGTATCTCAGTGCTGTTAGTGGGAGCTTGCTGTGCATAAATTGGCTACCATGATTACAACAGTGACCACATTTCAAAAGGACTTCATTGGCTGGAAAGTGCTCTAGGGTTGGTTGTGAAAGGTTGTAAAAGGGATTATAGAAATGCAAGTTCTTTCGTAGTCTCTTTTTCTTTCACAACATGCACTTTCCAGCAGAGATCGCAGGATAGCAATCAGAAGTAGGACTCCTGGATGAATTTTCAGGCCCCTCAAACAGACCAACCATAAAAAGACAAAACTAAATAAAAAGCCATAATTGCATCCAAGATCTCTGGGATTTCTCTTTGAACTTACCAGAACCCCATAACAGCACACACTGATTTTTGTAAGTCAGGCACATCCCATTGTAGCAGTAGGCCTGACCTCTGTCACAGCTGACACCATCCATTTGGTAAAAGTTGGCTGGACAATACTCAGAGCCACCAGTGCAATACTCAGGTAGATCACATGGTCCCGATGACTTCCTGCAGACCGTGCCAGAGGTCCTTAACTGTTGGAAGACAAAATTCAGCAGTAAATGAGTGTGGGACTGATGAAAGGTACTATTTGGAGGTCACAGATCAAATTTCCAGAAGATAGGCCTCTGCAAGGTTGGAAGGTTCACCTAGGGTTCTTTCATTTGTATTATGGCTGCTAGGGTAGCCCTTCCATGAATAAGATTTTTCCTGTGTGTTTTCCCTTGCTGAAGATGAGAGGAGCAAAGGAACATCACTGCTCAAGCCCAAATACTGTAGGGCAGTCAACAATTGGGCTTTAGAACCAATAGTTTGGTGTTTGAGCCGGCTATGACAAAATGTTAAAGTGTAATTAGGTTACCAAAGGCTTTTGTTTCCTCTTTGTGCTAACTTTGTGCACATTAGTTAGTGTGTTCATATCAGTAACCATATTCAATTAGAGCAGGGAGGAGTTTACACAAACACATTTACCTACATTGACTCCCCAACACAAGCACTGCAGGTTCCCTTCCCCAGAAGACTATTAGTGAACCAGTTAGGTTTTTATGACAATCCGACAAGTAATTTGGAAATGACTATGAAATAGGGTATTAATGGACATTTGCAAATCATCAAAAGTTATTGAATTTAAACCATGACATTATAATGGTTCTGACCTTGCACTTATGACAACAGATCCCATGGGCGCATTCTGCATTCATCTTCAGGGTACAGTTATTGGCATAACAACAGGGATTGCTACATTCCTGAAAAACAAGCACAAGAACTGAGGAAGAGCAATAAAGGCACACACTTAGAAATGTGGACTTTCTGTGGTACCAGGCTACATAGATCAGAGAGGTCGCATGTTAAATCTCTGGTCTGTGTTAAGAGTCTTAGAAGGATCTCGCACTCTCTCCCCCACCCTTAAATAGGACCATTCAATCTATAACCACTCAGTTGGGTATCCTTATCCTTCTCCCTGCCACTGTATAAGTTCTCAATCCCTCAATTGCTCCCTTTCCCCCTAAAAATTAATTATTTTGTGAATGTCATTGTGTCCCGTGGTAAGTTTTATACTGGAGATCAATGAATTTTTGAGGCAGATGTCACATGGTGAAGGACTTTTGCTGGAATGTGATTGGGTAGAACTATATTTTGATAGATTTTATGATTGGGTAGAATTTGAATTTGCTGAGATATGATTGCGGAGAAGATATGATTGGTGAATAAGAAAATTACAAACTGCGTTGATACTGAGTTCACTTTGTGTGTTCAGGGTCAGTGTATGATGATTATTTTGTTATGATTACTTCTTCATTAAGGAGGGAGAAGTGTAATATAGAGCTCCAACTAGTGGACTACTGTGGTAATGGAACTGATGATGTAAATAAAATAAAAGTCACATGATGTAATGAAACCAACTTATAAAGTCTGTGTGTTGGTGATGTCGTAAGGAAGATATCACAAGGGTCAGTGCTGTGTGTATTCAGGGTCAGTGCTGATTTGGTCTGATTGAATTTGGATGAACAAGCAGTGTAGGGACCATTAT
This sequence comes from Pristiophorus japonicus, assembly GCF_044704955.1. Classification (NCBI taxonomy): domain Eukaryota; kingdom Metazoa; phylum Chordata; class Chondrichthyes; family Pristiophoridae; genus Pristiophorus; species Pristiophorus japonicus. The sequence goes on from NC_091980.1 coordinate 127,451,024, forward strand.
TTTCAGAGAAGTTCCCTTATTGATGGATTAAATCATGAAGTTTAAGATCTTACTGTACTTCAAATTTCTGTGCAGCATGTGGTGAAACCGAGGATGGTTGGAATTAGATGCAGTGTGGGGTGGAAGGAGCCATCTGTTAAAACTATTACAAAGGCGCTTGGCTAACATTTAAATTGAATATATTCGGCACCATCTGGAGGCCTTATTCAAGCCAGACTTCCACCGCTTTCTGCATGAGAACTAAGACACAGCACATATGATAATGGACACGACATGAATTACGAGGCAGTCAAAGAGTTGGAAATGATGTTACCATCAGTAGCGCCACTGACAACAGAATGAAATGACCTGCCTAGCGATGAAGAACTGGGACCTTCTCTGATTTTTCCCTTCCTAACCCAGGGGGCATGGAAGACAATTGTTGCATCTCGCCTCTGCCCCTCAGCTAACTCAACACAGACCAGGAATCAAAGCCACTCAACCTTCTGGCCTATTTAACCCAACCACTCAGGTCACTGGGGCATCACAAGATGCACACTTTCATTATTAAACTTTCTCTGGTATTCATCACAAATAAGAAAGTAAGAGTTTGCATTTATATAGCACCTTTCACGACCTCAGGACATCCTAAAGTACTTTACCACCAACTAAGTGTAGTCACTGTTGTAATGTAGAAAATGTGGATGCTAATTTGTACACATTATGGTCCCAAAAGGAGCAATGACCAGATAATCTGTCTTTTATTGATGTACATTGAGAGATAAATATTGAGCAGGACACCTGGGAGAACTCCCCTCCACTTCTTCTTCGCCATGAGATATTTTACATCCACCTGAGAGCAGACAGGGCCTCGGTTTAACTGCACTGGAATGTCAGCCTATATTTTGTGCTGGAGTGGGACTTGAACAGACAACCTTCTGACTCAGTGGTGTGAGTGCTGTCCATTGAGCCATGGCTGACAGCTGACCAAATTAGAGTATGACGACAGGCAGTATAACTTGCTGGCGCTAGCCCTTCAGAACAGGCGACCAATGATAAGTCCCTCACTGTGAGCGCCTGATCTCAGTCAAGCTGTCTGAATGGCCTACTCCTGTTCCCAGGTACATTGCACAAAGAGAAGGATGGTGAACTTCAGCTGGAATTCTCCTTCTCGCCCACTGCAACTTTGGCAGAAGAGCCACAGAAGCCTCGGAAGAGCCGGCATTCCGGCCATTTTTCTGGCGTTGCCGCGGCTCTCACGCCAAAGTAGCGGCAGGCATGCATGAAAAGTCCTGGGATATCCACTCCTGTTAAAGGTTTAACGCATGACAGGGCACTGGGTACTGTGTCAGCTCTCAGTACAATTCGGGATAGTTTTAACAGTGGGTTACTAGAAAACCTGGAATATATATTACAAAACAAAAATAATTCAGCACTGGCCCCACCCTGTGCTAGACCATTCCCATCGGCAACAGATACAGACTCAGGAAGAGGACAGGCAGCTGCTCTTCATTATAAAGCCATTTCATTCAAATAATAGGAAACGTCAGCCGTTTGGGAACTGTGCCAGGATTTCTGAATCAAAAACAGGACAAGAATTTTTAAAAAAAACAAGTCAACGGGTCCTCAAACTGAAACATTTAGCTGTCTTTTTTCTTTACTGATGATCTGGTCATTGTCTCATTGCTATTTGAGGGACCTTGCTGGGTGTAAACTGGCTGCCACGTTTCCCTCCATTACAATTGTGACTCCATTTCAAAAGTTGTTCGTTGGCTGTGAAGCACTTCGGGATGTCCTGTATAAAAATCCAAGCCTTTTCTTCCTTTGACAGCAGACCTAACACTATTGTGGGAGTACTACCACCACAAGTGCGGGAGCGGTTCAAGGAGAAGGCCCACCATCTCCTTCTCAGGGTTGCGAGGGACGGGCAGTAGATGCCGGCCTTGTCAGCGACGCCCATACCCCATGAAGGAATAAATCCAAAAGCAGACCTGCCGTGTACTTCCAGCATTTTCAGTTTACATTTCAGATTTCCAGAAATCTCAGTGTTTTTCCTTTTAACTCCACCAATAGATACACATAGAGGGTTCATGCTCAAAATAATAGATGCAGAATTTCAACGTAACCTCTATGGCAGTAATCTAGTGGAGAACATCACCTGCCCTGTGATTCCAATGAAAAGTGGGTGATTCTAAAAACGGCAGACAATACCCTGCCAGGCCATGTACATGAAAATCTACTCAAATTCTCTCAGGTTATTGGAAGTTTCTCACATCGCAATCTGCAACTTTCATCCTTTGAAAATTAAAAAAATATATTTTTATATTGGTGCATTTTTTGACTGGTTTAATGTAAACCGAAGCATGACTACTCTATCACTGGATACACTTTATTCCTTTTTTAACTGTAATGCTTCTGTGTTGTGTTTGTTTTTTTTTTAACGGAGAACTCCGTGATACAGTTGCACAGCACCTCGTGTCAACTGGACTCTGCTGAGGACTTCTGTTTCAGTGAATGTAGCAGAAACCTGTCTACAAACTTTGCTGACAGTTGGATTGATTTGCTGCTCAGGGCAAGTGCCAAGGCCGTGAAACCTCATACCCATCCCTCTCATCTTCAAGGTGCTCAAAACTAACATCCAGGCGTGACAAGCAAGTGTTATGGAAGTATTGTGATACGATGTGATCTTCCTTGAGCAGCAGATAGTGCACGCTACGCATAATCTGCACGTTATTAGAAACCTTGCATAGAGCACTTACTTCCTCTCCAAAAACCCTAGTTTCTGTTGTCACAATTTTTGGTTGCACTCGTCTGTCAAAATCTACCATTGTAAATGGCTATGTCAATGTTCCCCATTCCATTTTGCTATGTCAACGGTCACAACCTAATTGCAAGCTCTGACCACTAGGTAGCTCCATGGAATGGGTTTCTTAAGTCTACCAATTCCTTCACCAACTGTTACCATATATTTAAAAAAATTAATCAATTGATCATTGGCAACGCCATAGCACTTTACTGGATTTTGCAGGATGTGTTAACATTAACTTCAATAAGAGACACATTTATGAAATGTCCCACACATTGGCACCTGTGTAAGTCTGGGCTAGGGAAAGGATGAGAGCAAAATAAAAATTCATCCAAGGTTCCCACTCCTCCAGTGACCCCTGTTGGAAAGCACATTTGTCTCGATGTTGGATTGGGATTGGCATTGGCTCTGGTGTCTCCTTCATTGAAATAGACTACCCAAGTGGGAGATGCAGCAGATTAAAGGTTGACCTTTCACATCTGGGTTAAAATCCATTCCAGACCAATAGGATGAGCATCTCCTCTGTCGCCTGATTATGTGTTTGGGGGAGCCTTAATTCAGTTCCTCGTGAGTATGGGCCTAGGACGGAAATCTCGCCTAACTTAGCAATAATTGGCAGTGCCCACTTATGGATATGGTGGTGTAGTGGCTATGTTACTAAAGGTCTGGACTGATAATCCATAGAACTGAGTTTGAATCCCACTATGTCAATTTCAGAATTTGATTTGATTTAAAAAAAATCTGCCAACAAAAAGCTGGTATCAGTAAAATTGACTGTGAAGCTGTTAGATTGTTGTAAAAACCCAATTGGTTCACTAACGTTCTTTAGGGAAAGAAACCTGCTGTCCTTACCCGGTCTGGCCTACACATGATGCCAATCCCACACCAGCATGGTTGACTCTTAACTGCCCTCAGATATGGCCTGGCAAGCCTTTCCAGTGATGCCCAAATTCAGAGAATGAATAATAAAATAAAATGCCGCTCAAGGATAGACCCAAGGATAGCTGCTTTTCAAAATTGGACAATGACCACACTGGGGTTGGTGCTGAGCTGCATTGTTGAGGCAGAGTAGAGGGAGCTTCACTGTACATCTAGCTGTTCTAGAACTGATCTGGGATATGCTGATACTGACATTGGGTGCATTTCACCCAATGTCAATATCAGCATATCCCAGTTCCAAACATTCAACAGTACAAAATTACAAAATAAACTGATTGTTGTTAGGTTCAGACTTGAAGAATGCCCACTTATATAAATTAAACCATTAAACCGCATAGTGAGTCATTGATGTCAAGAGAGGAAAATTAGGATTAATGCATTGTTTGGCAACTATGTGGGAAAACTCTAATTATAACTTGCAGTCCACAGTAGCTCCAACAAGCAAAAGAGAGAAAGGCTTGCATTTATTTAGCGCCTTTCACAACATCAGGACATCCCAAAGTACTTTACAACCAACTAAGTATTTTTTGAAGTGCAGTCACTGTTGTAATGTAAGAAGTATGGTAGACAATTTGCACACAGCAAGATCCCACAAATAGCAATGTGATAATGACCAGATAATCTGTTTTTGGGATGTTGCTTGAGGGATAAAGTTTGGCCAGGATTCACCTGCTCTTCAAAATAGCACCATCGGATCTCTTACGTCCACTTGAGGGGGCAGATGGGACCTCGGTTTAATATCTCATCCGACAGCACCTCCAAAAGTGTAACACTCCCTCAGCACTGCACTGGAGTGTCAGCCTCGATTATGGGATCAAGTCCCTGGAGTGGGACTTGTATTTTCCCCTCCAAGTCACACACCATCCTGACTTGGAAGTATATTGCCGTTCCTTCACCATTGCTGGGTCAAAATCCTGGAACTCCCACATTAACAGCACTGTGGGAGTACCTTCACCACACGGACTGCAGCGGTTCTAGAAGGCGGCTCACCACCACCTTCTCAAGGACAATTAAGGATGGGCAATAAATGCCAGCCTTATCAGTGTTGTGTCCATACTCTATTTGTTTGTTACAGGATACTAGACAGGCATTAGGATCCTGCGGGAGCTATTCACACACTGCTGTAAACATTCTGGTTGATGCTGGTTTGGGACACCAGTTTGGAAGTTGCTATAAAGCGCATAGTTAGTTACATTACTCTTGTTTCAGTTAGTCTGTTTATTTACATACACAACAATCAGCAACACCCACATCCCATGAATGAATAACAAAAACAAAATAATTTAGGGAGCAGGAAGCGTGGAAGGGCTCAAATGTGAAAACACCAACAGCTAAATGGTATTACTTGAAGAAGTTGCTTTACCTGGTGGACATAAGGAGTCAACTTACCTCAATCTCCCCACAGTCACACTGCTCGCCTTCCTCCACATAACCGTTCCCGCATCTTCGCCCTCCGTAAAGCATCTTGGTGTCAGGCATGTTGAAGAGACACATCCCTCCACCGTTGTGCAGATATTTTTGAAGTTCCTTCTCGTTGCACTTGTTGAACACTTTGGGGAACGGATCGCTGCAGAGTAAAAATCAGATATAAATGTACGGAATATTTACCATTGGGTCTCTGTGGCATTGCTCAGGATGAAGTGGGAGATACACTGTTGTATATTGAGAGGAGTGTTACACCATGAATAATTCTGCTGCGAGGGTTGAATTATGCTTAATCTGACTTGACCCTTGTTGCTGTAAATAGGCACAGACTGAGACAAGTTGGTTACTGTTGGTGAGCGATGTTTGTAGATCAACAAGGTGCTTGTATAACTCTAATTCCAGGTCAGAAAAACCAGCATGAAATAGTTGCCTTTCCTTCATTTTAAGTTGTATCCTTTGCACACACTGAAATGTTGTCTGCAAGATATACACACTGACCGAAACTGGTTTACCTCAATGCCTAATATAATTCTGTACTATGAGAACTCTTGGCCCCAAGCTGTCCGTCAAAGAGGACCTCAGCCAATCAGTGACCCTGTCCCCTTCACTGAGACAGCTGTCAATCAAAGCCAAAACTCCAGACTGGGGCTTGCCCTTTGACCCGAATCCAGGCGGCTTGGGACCAGCCCCACAGCCATCCCGAAACAAAGCAGTACATGGCTGAATCACTCATAATTACATTGGAGGGAACACCCATTCAGCAGTATTGAGCATAAGCAATCTCTGGCACTGACAGTTGGGTTGCCAACCCTCCAGGATTATCCTGGAGTCTCCATGGCAAACAATCCAGGAGAAAAATTATAGCGGCATTAAGAAAGTTGTGTGTGATCTTCTCATTTTCCTTGAATGCTTTCATTTATTGGTTAAAAATATAGGAGACGGGATAAAAAGGCTGGTTGATTGGCAGCCACTCCATGACGGGCTTAGGGTATCCGACTAATGCAGCCCGACTGAGCTGTTCCATTAAATGTTCCTGGCCCCCGAATTCGCACAGGCCGCCAGTTCTGGGCGGGAAGTGTGACCTGTGGCACGTCTCTGAGGCGCGGAAGTTAAAATAGGCTGGACCACATTTCTTCAACATTGTGTTTCCAACTCACCACGCCAACCACTCATCCAAAAACCACGCGGTGTTAAAATCAGGCCAATGTCTGGCATCCAGTCTGCATTAACATGTGAGAACTAGAAGGACTACCTTCTCGATGCTTATTAATTCACCTTCATCTGCCACAACATGTGTACTTTCTGCGTAATACAGAATCCAGCTTACAGAAAATCACAATTAAAAAGGTTTGTACAAAGGTTGTACAAGTTAAAAAATTCAACAAAGACAAAAAATAGTTAGGCCAGGAGCTGAGGCTGCTAGTTGGTGGAAGGTTCAGAGGGGATTCAAGGGGAGGCTTCTTCACGCAGAGGGTTGTGGGGGCTCTGGAACTCAGTGCCTGGAAGGGTGGTGGATGCTGAAATCTTCACCACATTTAAAACGTGCTTGGATGGGCACTTAAAATGCCGTAACCTGCAGGGTTACGGACCTAGAGCTGGTAATTGGGATTAGACTGGATAACCTCTTGTTGGCTGGTGTGGATACGATGGTAAGTACTGCAGGGAATCGAATACACCCAGAGTGATCTCCTTGACTAGTTTCAATCGCCTGGATGGGTTGGAGAGGAATTTTCCCAGATTTTGTTTTCCCCAATTGGCCTGGGTTTTTATGTTTTTTGCCAGGGGATCACATGGTTCAGGTTGGGATGGTGTAGAATGTTTCGATGCAAGGGGTATGCAGTTGTGTGGGGCGAACTGGTTGGGCTGGATGCTCTTTGCCTTTTCCCCATTGTTCATTGTTCATAGGTTTATATGTAACCTTCAGGGCTGCTGGCCGAGGGCCGTGCGGCTCTTTGTTGGCTGGCACGGACACGATGGGCCGAGATGGCCTCCTTCTGCGCTGTAGATGTCTATGTTTCTATGTTTCTATGAGACTGGGCCCTGGACTGAGGTCTGGCTGCTCAGGATAGCTTGGCCAGTGGTGGGAACATAAGAACCATAAGAAATAGGAGCAGGAGTGGGCCATTTGGCCCCTCGAGGACAAAACTTAAGCTGCTCCAAAATACATGGTGGGGAGTCACGAACATTTAATGGAGCGGCTCCGCTGATCTACATCAGTCGGATACCCCAAGCCTGCCATGGAGTGGCTGCTTGGGGTAAGGGTCCTGGGAGCATATGGACGGTTAATGGGGCCACATCCAGAGATACATTTCCAAATGCAGAAGTAAATGTAATTCATGGACGCCTGAAAGTGGTGGAGACATAGGAACATATGAGTACAATAGCATAGTGGTTATGTCACCAGCAATCCAGAGGCCTGCACTAATGATCCGGAGACACGAATTCAAATCCCACCACGGCAGCTGAGGAATTTAAATCCAGTTCATTAAAGAAATCGGAAATAAAAAGCTAACATCAGTACCTGTAATGGTGACTATGAAACTACCGGATTGTCCTAAAAACCCATCTGGTTCACTAATGTCCTTTAGGGAAGGAAACCTGCCATATTTATCTGGTCTGGCATTTATGTGACTCCAGACCCACAGCCATGTGATTGACTCTTAAATGGCCATTAGCAAGCCACTCTGCCATTTAAAAAAAACAACTGCTACGATGGACTGCAGCAGTTCAAGAAGGTGGCTCGCCATCACCTTCTTATGGGCAATTAGGATTGGGCAATAAATGCCAGCAGAGCCCACATCCTGTGAATGAATACATTAAAAAACACACACACACAGCAGAGCCTGGGAGCAGAGGGCAACTGGGAAATAGCAACAGCCAGCCTGTGGAGTGGGAACAAATCGATCAGCCCCATGTTTTCCGGGATTGATTCTCTGCATCAGATTGACCCACACTGATCATGTGACCAATAATGCCACATGGTTAGAATGAACAAATCGACATCACCCTATGGTCATACCGTCTTATAGATGCAGACTTTTCATAGGTTACAGCACAGAAAAAGCCCATCAACCCTGTGCCAGCTCACATTTTACTTCCCTTTCCTCTCCTCTTCTGAAGATGCTAATGGGGTACTCCATGAGGACCAGCAGCTCTCACCTAAGTACCTCACCTAAATGCCCAATCTCCATCTGTGTGCCCAGGCAGTGAGTGCCAGGACACTATTTGACTACTGTGGGCATCACTGAGAAGCCTGTACATGGCCTTACCTGACAGCCATACACACAGATTTTCCTCAGGGGTGTGGTGGGGGATGTGTGAGTTTGGGAGTTTGAGCTGATTTTCCCCACCACCCAGCCCAGAAAGTTAAAGCTAATTGAGACTAGATAATTCAGTACAGACCAGAGAATTAATCTAGGACCTTCCTAGATCAGCCATTATCTAATTGAATGGCAGAGCAAGCTCGAGACGCTGAGTGGCCTTTTCCTGTTCCTAATATTCCTATAACTCAGTTGCACATCAGACAGCAAACATAATTACCGAGCCCCTGTGAAGCCACATTTATATGTTTGGGGGATTAATGCCTGGTCAGCAGGTGCACATTCAATAATTGCAATCAGCTGCAGCATTGCAAATGGAAACTTTTGGCCTGACTCACTTCAAAGTGCATCGATCTATCATGTACCCTTAACTCGAGGATGCACTCACCGACAAAGTTAATGGACGGTTCTTCTGTACAAGTATTCCAAATAGATTGTGCTTCAATATGGTCAGTGGGATTTGGTTGTTAAATATTCTAGCTTTCTCTGTGGCATTGCTCATGGGTAGTCTGGGATTGACTGCACCGTGGTGATGTTTAGCTGTTGATATGGAGCTATGTTTAACCTGCCCTGTCCCTTTAAGTTCACTGCTCGGGTATTTTCTGTGGAGAAAGTGCTATTAATAGGAACATCCTGAAGTCAATCCTTGAGGGAACTTTCTGGAGATTGTCCACAATCTGTTAATCCTCGGCTCACGCCTTCTGGGGAGAAGCTAGGTTAGGAACATCAGAAAAGCAGCGGGAAATGACCAGCTTTCTTTGACATTTGAAGTATGATGGATGACCACTAGATCACCATTTAGAAGGTTATTTCATAGACATGTTCAAAATTCTAAACTGCTTTGATAAAATTACACATGGAGAACTTGTTTCCAGTGGCAAGAAGGTTGGGAACCAGAGGTCACAGATATAAGGGGCTAGACTTTCCACTTTCAGGCTAAGGCCGAAAACAATAGCCTTGTTCTAGCGATGCGGGATCTATCGCTCGTGCTGATTGCTGGCTCAAGGCCCATTTTTTTTTTTGCAATTTTCGACTCGGCCTTAGCCCAGCAATGTCAAATGGGCGATGTCATTTCTCGGCGATCTCCTGATCGCCCAAAGAAAACGGAAGTGAATGAAAAAAAAAGCTTCCCTAGCAACACATTACTGCGCAGTGCAGGTTGATTTTTTTTTCAGGTTGATGCTTCTTCCCACGTTTTGAGAGGTCAAGGGTCTTCACACATGCTCAGAAGCTCTAGGTCTGGGAGAGAGAGAGAGAGAGAGAGAGGAGAAAGGAAGCAGGTCAGAAAGTCTTATCCAAATTACAGATAAATTTAAAGAATGGAGGGAGGTGCAGGAAAGAGAAGGGCCAAACCCTTCAGCGAAGAGGCAAATGAGGCCCTTGTAAATGCTTTCAGCTCCAGGTGGGAGGATCTGACACGGGGTGAGCAGGGGAAACCTCCACCCTGTGCATATCGCAGGAATTGGTCTGAAATAGCCGATGTAGTCACATCGGCCTCCAATGAAACACGCACACCGGACCAGTGCCACAAACGGTGGAACAGCCTACTGGCAGCTGCGAGAGTAGTTGAAATTTATATTTATGTATTATTTAATGATCTAAATAGTAACTAGAATCTGCAATGTTATTGGGTTACATTTAAACATAACTAAATTTTACACAACCCAGCATAAAGTTAAATGTTCACTTGTTCACTTGTTATCATTATGTAACTGTTCCCTTTCCATTCTTTCTGAAATGGTCACTTGTTAGCATGACTGAAATGGACACTTGTTATCATCACTGTAATGGTCAATTGTTATCATCACTGAAATGGTCACTTGGTGTCAGCACTGAAATGGTGACTTGTTGTCATGACTGAAATGGTCACTTGTTGTCATCACTGAGATGGTCACTTGTTGTCATGACTGAGATGGTCACTTGTCGTCATGACTGAAATGGTCAATTGTTATCATAACTAAAATGGTCACTTGTTAGCGTGACTGAAATGGTCACTTGTTATCATTACTTAAATGGCCACTTGTTCTGTAAAATGTTCATTTCTTCTTCTTGTAACGTTTTGGGGATTTTGAGGGAAGGGTGGGTTGGTGCGGGGGGTGGGGGGTTGGAGGGAGGGTGTTGTTCATTAGTTCTTTGTTTGTTAATAAAAAAAAAATTTCTACAACTTTTGAACCTTCTCTCAAACTTACATAAGTTTTACAACGTACAGTTCTTCATGTAGATTTGTTTATTCTGTTTCCCCACGGAATATCATTAAATAACTTCACTATGTAAAAGCTATTTAATAAATAATTCCAATATATGCATAAATAAGGTGATAATACCTATTTATATTTCCTGTCCCAAATTTCTGAGTACAATTTGCATCAATTTTACTCTCTAAATAACTCAGAACAATTCTCCACCCTTCCTCAGAGGCTAAAAATGGCGTCCGTAGTGCCCATTTCCCTCTCAAAGGCCCTGAAAAGGCAACTATTTTTTAGCACTCTTTTGGACCTTGCATCGGACCAGCTAAGTGCATGCTAAGTGCTGAAACTTGGGATGGGCCTTGTGTGGGCGATCATTTGGGTGATCATCTCAGCGATCAAAGTGGGAACTTGGGGGCCTATTTTTCCGCTGATATTTCAAATAATTCCAATATATGCATAAATAAGGTGATAATACCTATTTATATTCCCTGTCCAAAATTTCTGAGTACAATTTGCATCAATTTTACTCTCTAAATAACTCAGAACAATTCTCCACCCTTCCTCAGAGGCTAAAAATGGCGTCCGTAGTGCCCATTTCCCTCTCAAAGGCCCTGAAAAGGCAACTATTTTTTAGCACTCTTTTGGACCTTGCATCGGACCAGCTAAGTGCATGCTAAGTGCTGAAACTTGGGATGGGCCTTGTGTGGGCGATCATTTGGGTGATCATCTCAGCGATCAAAGTGGGAACTTGGGGGCCTATTTTTCCGGTGATATTTTGGGCCTAGTTTCCACTTTTTGCTCAAAATGGGCGATAGAGGTCCATTTTGGGCCATAGATGGGCCTTAGATGGGCGATGTGAAGTGGAAAGTCTAGCCCAAGCTAATTGGCAAAAGAACCAGAGGGGAGATGAGGAGAATATTTTTATGCAGCAAGATGTTATGATCTGGAATGCATTGAAAAGTGGTGGAAGTGGATTCAATCGTAACTTTCAGAGATGATATGGGGGAAAGTGTCAACTCAATTATCATTCTTGAGTCAAGATGAATTCCTTGGCTGAAGCAAGTTTAGATATGTACTCTGATACACAGCCACCTAGTATACAGGTTGAGAAATGATTGCACCAGTATTGGCCTTGGCTCAGTGGTAGAACTCTCACTTTCAGTCAAATAAGTTGTGGATTCAACTCCTCCTCCAGAGACTTGAGCACATAATCCAGGCCGACACTCCAGATCTGCACTGTCAGATATGCCGACTTTTGGATGAGATGTGTTGATAATACATCCTTGAACTCTACTCATGTCTTTCACACTTTGTGGAAGAGTTCCCCTGATCCTCATCACTTCTGCTACAATGCAGTGTACTTAGAGGGCACGAGGTCAGACCTGGGCTCCACACAAGCTCACAAAACTATGCTGGAACATTATCCCGATGGTGCTGGACCTCACCCAGTGGCTGCGGCCATGATGCACCCTCCGTCCTCCGGGCGGGCTGTACAGCAGCCGTCAGCATCGTGACTCATCCCGAAGTTGTGCCCCATCTCGTGGGCCATGGTGGCAGCGACGCCGATCGCACTGTCGGAGTGATCCTTGAGGGAAAATAGACCAATGGGAAAAGGAAGATTGTCAGCTTCATGAGTCAAGTTATTTGTTTATTAGTCACTTCTGTTTGTATTCTCACTAATAATCAAAACATTTGTGTTTTCAATATTAAAGTAACCACAATATTGGTATAACAGTAACTGGGATAAGCGTAAACCCAGGAAACAAAGGTAGGAAAGAACTTGCTTTTATATAGCACCGTTCATGACCTAAGGACGTTCCAATGCACTTTAGAGACAATGATGTACTTTTGATGTGTATTCACTGTTGTTTTTTAGACAAACACGACAGCCAATTTGTACACAGCAAGATCCCACAAACTGCAATGAGATAATGACCAGATAATCTGGGGTTTTTTAGCGATGTTGGTTGAGGGATAAATATTAGCCAGGATACCGAGGAAAACTCTCCTGCTCTAGTGCCATGAGATCTTTTACATCCACCTGAGAAGGCAGACAGGTTTAACATCTCATCAAAAAGAGGGCATCTCTGACAGTGCAGCACTGGAGTATCAGACTGGATTTTGGGCTCAAGGCTTTGGAGTGGGGTTACGAACCCACGATCTTCTGACTCAGAGGTGAAAGTGCGACCAACTGGACCACGGCTGACACCACTGAAATAATCCCCACACGGCCAGCAGCCTGAGGGGATTCCAACGCATCTCTTCTCTCTTCATCCCTTCTATCCTGGTGCCGCAGCATTGCACAGGCAATTCCCTATGAGCGTTCTTCAGGTGTTAGGCCAGACAGGAAGCCTATTGGACACTGGGGGGCATCACAACTGAGCCTGATTCTGTTCTCACTCATGAGACATAATTATCATCCACTGACCCCCGACTCCTTACTGGAAATCAAAAGCAGGAACACTGATCCATTGATTTAACGCTATCCCCTCCCCCACATTAAGCCGCACTGAGGACAAACACTGCCAGTCAGCATTCTTTGAGTAATTTGAATTTTAAATGGCAGCCAGTTTTATAATGTTGGGGAAAAAGACCCAGATGCAAAATTTATTTAGGATGTCTTAAATGTATTAATAAAAACTGAATGATATTATTATTATCACAAGCTATTGATCCTTCTTGCTGTTAGCCCCCAACGCCCAACTGGTGCTGAAATTCCATGGGGAGGTGAAGATAGTGCAAGGAGCCCCATAGAGAACTCAGCCAGAGGAGAGTTATAGTGCTGAAAACCAGCGTCTACCACTCTGTGGCACTGAGTGTTCTAACGCCTTGCCAACCGCATTGCCTGATGGAAAATAAATACATGAACTTTCAGCTTTTCCGTGCGAGAGCTGCCGTCCATCTGCAATCACTCACCATATTCACGCCTCCTGACTGATAATCTGAACACATGCCCATTAGAGGTGCCAAGCCAATCGTGGTGCCGTTGAAGGTGATCCCCCTAAATGCAAATTCACAATCATGGAAAAATAAATCTAACGTTACAAGACAGAAATAAAGTCAAGGATGAGAAAAGGCCACTTCTTAACTCAGGTCTTAGCTTGGCCCCCGTGTATTTGAACCCTCCCAACCGTGTGCAACATGGGGTTTTCCATCTATTGTACCTGGTGGGTACAAAAGAGTTTCCAGCACAAGCAGACATGCCTGCCGGTAGCGTGTAGCAGAAAATCGACTATGCACTGGTGCCCAAGAAATCATTGGCGAAAAACTGTGGACAGTGCTACCTCAGAAAATTCCCCTCCGCCCCTCTCGTATTTACTCACCTGACTGGCAGATTATTCCAGGTATTTCTTACCTTTTATGTGAGGAAGTCCCAACAAAATCTGATCTAAATTAACTTCTCTTTCATTTATATTTATGTATGATCCATTGTCCCAATGTCCAGCCTTATGTTAGTTCAGGATTTACTTAATTTAATATTTATATATATGTCAGGAAAGTCTTATCTTAACCATCTTCTTTACAGACTGTAAAGATTTTTTAATAAACCGTATATCATATATATCGAATATATATCATAGGGCTAGACTTTCCTATCATTTTCGGCGGGTTCTTGGCGATTTTCTCGGCAGTACAGCTGTTTTTCCAACCGGCGACAGTTTTCCCCTCAGTTTTTTGATGGTATCGCCCAAATCTGAAACGTCCGCCGGGACCAAACCGCCGACATGCAATGCCGAGAAAATTGCCAACGTGTAAGTTTAGCCTCAACGGAAGTCCGTCCGGATCGCCGAGAGAACCGCCCTGTAAAAGTTGCTTAAAAAGGGCAGTAAGTGAGTACTCTGCAAAGAAAGGTAAGTTAAAGGTTCTTTTTTTTTTCATTTTAAAATGCTGATTAGATGTAAAAGTGTCTTGGGAATGCATTTACTTTGTTTTTATTGAAAACATTTTTTTTTAAGTTCTCCCCCCTCCCTAGGCCCAACCGCAGCCTTGGACTAAGTTTAAAAAAAAATGACCGTTTTACTTAGTTTCTCCTTAACCACCGAGAAAACTGCCGAGAATAAAGGTGCAGGGCCCAGTTTCTTGCCGGGCAATTAGTTTTAATTAGTTTTATCATAAAAGTGGAAATTCTCGCCAGCGTTACTCACCAAACGTTAGTGATTTTTCTGAGCGGGCAATCAGGCATTGAGGGGCTCATAGGAAAGTCTAATCCATACACTTTCCAGCCGGAATCACTTGTTGATGATCAGGATGGGACACCCTGGTAGATTTTTCCCCTCCCTAGTGCAGTAGGGGCTGAAGTTAATTGAAAAGCAGCTACAGAATCAACCCGGAGACCCTCTGACCAGTGTGGCTCAGTATTAAAAACAGAAAATGCTGCACTTTTCAGCGGGTCAGGCAGTATCTGTGAAGAGAAGCAGAGTTAACGTTTCGGGTCGATGACTGTTCTGACAATGGGTCATCGACCCAAAACGTTAACTCTGTTTCTCTCCACAGATGCTGCCTGACTCGCTGAGGTTTCCAGCATTATCTGTTTTATTTCAGATTCCAGCATCTGCAGTATTTTGCTTTTGGCTCAGTATTATGTGGAATAGTGCATCTTTATTTCATTATAATTGAATTTGCATTTTATAAACCATCTTATCACAACCCCAAGATATCCCAAAGTACTTTATACCCAATGGATTGCTTTTGAACGGGAGTCACTGTTGTTATGGAGGCAAATGCGGCAACCAATGTGTGCACAGCA
The DNA here is from genome assembly GCF_044704955.1 of Pristiophorus japonicus. Classification (NCBI taxonomy): domain Eukaryota; kingdom Metazoa; phylum Chordata; class Chondrichthyes; family Pristiophoridae; genus Pristiophorus; species Pristiophorus japonicus. The sequence continues at coordinate 127,466,429 of NC_091980.1, forward strand.
AGGTCCCACAAGCAACAATGCGGCAACTGCAGGGGTAGAACAGATCCCCTTATAGGGCGCAGGAACCTTCGGATTCTCATGGATAAAGGAGGGGGTCGTGGTGCCAATAATACAATGTTATGGAACCCTTCATGGGGTGGGGCACATGGAAAACTGCCCCGGTAACGGATTTTAGGTGGTATTAGTTGCCCTTCCAGCAGCAACGGCTGGTGTCCATGAGTCCTGATGAAATACAAGGAAAAACTCTTTGATTCTTACGTGATCAGCTGTGCATTATCGTGCTTCTTTCGGGTCAGTGTCTGTCGCCTCCATTTTAAAAAGGACCAGAGGGTGCTGTAGGGATTCTCTCTCACATCGCACTTGTTCTCATGAGTCCACACTTCCAAGTGAACCAAGGCAATCCTGATATTCAGGGACCTGTAATACTGAGAGAAACACTCAGGTAGAGAGACTGACTCAACGGTTGGCCTGATAGTAGGCCGAACAAAACACAGCATATGGCTCTACATGACTGCCCAGTGTTGATTAATCCAAAACCCAGTCATTGCCCTGCAACGTATATCGCTTTCAGTGAGTCAGATAAACGTTTACATGTCTTCCATGTTCTGCATTGTGAAGCAATCTTGCATGCCAACAAATAATAAGAAAGAAAGAAAGAAAGAACTTTTATATCTATAGCGCCTTTCACGACCTCAGGATGGCCCAAAGCGTTTTACAGCCAAAGAAGTATTTTTGAAGTGTAGTCACTGTTGCAATGTAGGAAACCCAGCAGTCAATTTGCGCACAGTAAGCTCCCACAAGCAGCAATGTGATAATGACCAGATAATATATTTTAGTGATGCTGGTTGAGGGATAGATATTGGCCAGGACACCTGGTAACATACAATACAATCTAACATACAAAACCCACAGCAACACACACTTGGTCTCACCTTATCAACGTAGTTCGCAGTTTCCTTTAATTTCAGTTTTGTTTTCTCGAGATCCCAATAATGATTCTGAAACTAAAAGGTGATAGAATTAGATAGAGGAAAGAAACTGACCATCTCTCAAAGGTTCAGTGAAGTTTCACTAGGATTAACATTAGCTTCCCAGTGTCATGAGGTAAGGCAAGATGGGCCCAGATGACAAAGGTTTTTGGCTCATTTGATCTTACAAACCCTATAGTCTTCCCATTACAGCATTTAGCTGCTTCCCAAATTAATCTGGTGTCATAGGAACATAGGAATTGCTAGATGAAGAAAGACCAAGGTCCATCTAGTTGGCCCTTCCATCATCCTGGTGGTTGCATGATACAACGATAATGGAGTTGTTGACTAATCATGGTAATCAATCTCTATCAATTCGTCTAGGTCTCAGCCAAATTTCCCAGCAACCTGCTCCTGCTCACCCTCTGTGTAAAGGAATACTTCCTGGCTCTGTCCTCAGCTTGCCATGTCAGTCTGCTACCCTGGTAAATCTGCAAACATTGTCCTGGTTTAATTTCTCTATCCCATTAAAGTATCTCTTAGCGAGGAAGAGTCCTAAATAAAGTATGTTTGCACAGTCTTTGTCAAATTCCCAGAGCACAAACTGCATATCATACAATCCTAGAAACTTACCACACAGAATGAGGCCATTTGGCCCATCAGGCCTGTGCTGGCTCTTTGAAAGGGTTGTTAATTTAGTCCAGCTTTTTCCCCATAACCCTGAAAAATGGTCCACTTCAAGAACATTTCCAATCATTCAAGATTAATCGGTAGTAAATAGGCTATGTCAAAAGATGGCAAAAGAATCGCATCAGATGTTGCAATCGCGGTTATTGGTGGCAAAGCAGAGGGAGCGTTAATCTCCATTTGCATGTGCAATGGCTGACCTGAGACTGCCTGATGCTGACTCTGAGGGGCAAAACTGAATGATGGCTCATTCGCTCAGCATAGACTGGTGTTCAAACCTTACCCTTTGTAGTCCATAGGTTCTGTGCCACACTGGACGATGTATCAGGAAGGGGAAATCTGTTAAAACGTCAACAATTCAAAGGTCGTAGTGATTAACTAAGCTGTTGAACTCTATATGAGGAGATGGATGTAACAATTATTTTATGCCAGGCAGTGATGGGGTGCTACAACTGGCCTCAAAGTCAGCCGGCGGGAGGGGGCTTCATTGTCCTGTTCGCTGTTGAGTGAACCTTGCTTGAAAACACACATACATTAGGCGAGGAAGTGCCCGCCATGTCGAATAGACTGCCGACACTTAACTGGCTGAGTTCGGACATGAAGAATAGCCACTTGGGCAAAGTACTGGAGGGCTGCCAGTGCTCGCGGAACTGTACCCAGCAAGAGTTAACGCTTTCGGGGGTGAGGAAGACGTGAGGTTGGGGGAAATGCCTGTCTGTCTGGCATTAAATGAAATGATTAGAAGGAAGACAGATGATATGATGCAGAATGGAAGACAATGGCTTATAATGTGGCGTGGGGTATGAAACCTGGAAAGTGAAATGTAACTTCTACTTAGAGGCACAACAGTCTTTCCCTACGAATATAATTTTACAGTGTATATGCTGCTTACACTGACCCAGGCAGGATGTTAGAAGCAAAAGGAGAGGGCTGTGGTGAGCTTCCTCGTTCAACAGGAGAATGGCGGCTGATCTCAGAAATTAGTCGCCTGCAAATAAAGTCGCGGGAACCCGTGGATTTCAAACACGCGATTACGAAACATGTCCTTTTGTTGGCGGATCAATCAAGACGGAGAAAGTGACAGTTTGGCTCAATGGCAGCCCTCTCGCCTCGCGTTCAACGTGGGTTCGAGCCCCAATCTAAGGGACTACGGCGTATAGTTTGGCTGACACTCCAGTGCAGACCTCAGGGATGGCTGCACTGTTGGAGGTATTGCTCCTCAGATAAGATGTTAAACGGAGGCCCGACAGTCTGTAGTTGTGATTCAACTGTCTGCAAAGGACCCATAGAAGAATCTGAAGTAGAGCAAGGAAAGTCTCCTGATGTCCTGACCTGCATTCCTCGCTCCTCACACAGGTTAACTGATGATTCATTTCAGTGCAAGTTTGTGGAGTCTTGCTACATAATACTCGGGACTGTAATTCAACGTATGTGAAGCACTTGGAGACTGTGCTGAGAAAGACACTATACAAATGTAAATCTCTTTTTCTTCCTAAAAAAGCTAAGGCAGATGAATTTCTACAGAGGTTCTCCGAATCGTCCACAATAACCTCCGCAGAAAACCCATGGAAACCCTGAAAAAATGGCCCATACCCTGTTTTCCAGCATTCCCAGGGCTCTTCCGCCAAGTGTAGCTATTAAGGGAATCAAGGAATATAGGGATAGAGCAGGCAGGTGGAGTTGAGATAGAAGATCATTAAATGGCGGAGCAGGCTCGAGGGGCCTAATGTCCTACTCCTGCTCCTATTTCTTATGTTCTTACGTAATGGCCGTGGCCTGGGAGAACCCAGGTGGAAATTCACCCCTAAATCCTTCCGAATTACTGGGGTAGATCGTGACTTTGTGCGAGTGTAAAATGGATGACAGCAACTCGGCAGCACGTTTTTCATCTCTCTCCGTTTTTTTACTTCTATTGAAGTCAGTGGAAATAAAAATGTATAGTGGGCTTGCCGATTTGCGATCACTTGCTTTAAATCATCTCATAACCATCAACACCATTCAATGCTCTCCCACTCCAACTCATTCCCTCTCAGGACTGCACAACTGTCAACTCCTACCCTCCCTTAGTCTTCCCACCTAACCACTACTTATCCTGATTTATCATCTGTTCCATCCTTTTCAATCTCAGTGGGCTAATGAACTAGGAGCCTTGACAATTCACCTAGACCTATCAGTGAATAAAACAAATGAGTGTAGTCTCACAAGGAACATAAAGAGCCTTACCTCAGCATAATCAGCCACTAAATACAGCTCCACATACTTCATATCCTTCACCGCATCTCTCTTTTCCTGTGCAGTTGAAAAAATAACACTTAGAGCGATACAGCACCGTCTACAATATAATGTCCAGATGTGAATCTGTGTAACGTCATTTCTGCAGCACGAGTGAACTAAACAAATTCTATTTAATGTCAAAACTAGCTTATCCTCAAATGTACTGGTCTTAAAATCTCAGCCCATCGATTAATGGTGTGGGGTCCTAGAGTACAAACAACGCATTCATTTAAATCACGCTCTTCAGTTTTAATGCAAGGCATTAACCTGTTTGAAACAGATAGGTTAACCAATTGGCTAAAATAGCGGAGAGAGAATTCTGAGATGGACTCATTATATGTTTCTTCACCATTCCTTGTTGTACTATGATCCTTTGGTACCATCCCCTTGATACAATATCACCCCTTGGAATATCACCCCTTGGTGTACAATCGCCCCTTGGTATAATATCACCTCTTAGAATATCACCCCTTGGTATAATATCACCTCTTAGAATATCACCCCTTGGAATATCACCCCTTGGTCTAATATCACCCCTTGGTATAATATCACCCCTTGGAATATCACCCCTTGGTCTAATATCACCCCTTGGTATAATATCACCCCTTGGTATAATATCACCCCTTGGAATATCACCCCTTGGTCTAATATCACCACTTGCTATAATATCACCCCTTGGAATATCACCCCTTGGTCTAATATCACCCCTTGGAATATCAGTCCTTGGTGGAACATCACCCCTTGCTATAATATCACCACTTGCTATAATATCACCCCTTGCTATAATATCACCCCTTGCTATAATATCACCCCTTGCTATAATATCACCCCTTGCTATAATATCACCACTTGCTATAATATCACCTCTTGCTATAATATCACCACTTGCTATAATATCACCACTTGCTATAATATCACCCCTTGCTATAATATCACCCCTTGCTATAATATCACCCCTTGCTATATCACCCCTTGCTATAATATCACCCCTTGCTATAATACCACCCTTTGCTCTAATATCACCACTTGCTATAATATCACCCCTTGCTATAATATCACCCCTTGCTATAATATCACCACTTGCTATAATATCACCCCTCGCTCTAATATCACCACTTGCTATAATATCACCACTTGCTATAATATCACCCCTTGCTATAATATCACCCCTTGCTATAATATCACCCCTTGCCATAATATCACCCCTTGCCATAATATCACCCCTTGCTATAATATCACCCCTTGCTATAATATCATCCCTTGCTATAATATCACTCCTTGCCATAATATCACCCTTTGCCATAATATCACCCCTTGCTATAATATCACCCCTTGCTATAATATCACCCTTTCGTATAATATCAGCCATTGGTGTACTGTTAGGCGCCAAGGAGTTATCTTAAAATTTAAGAGTTTTCTGCCTTATTTGTTTGAGGTTTTTCTGCATTATGCTGGTTTAAGATTGGAGATCTTAATGATAGCAGTGTGTGAGGTTTGAGTCTGTGGGCTCCAGGCCACATGTAAGTATTAAAGAGGTTACTGTTAATTGTACCTTGTCTTTATGAATGTGTTGATGTGAATGCTGCCTCCCAACTTAGCAACACATGAGGTAAAGAAAAAATTAACAAATGCTAGACATCAAAACAGAAAATGCCCAAGAGCTCAATGATCACCCATCATCACCATCATAGCTGATCCCTCGAACGAGGATGACTTGTTTGCACATGAGTTCACAGATAATTCAATGAAGGATCCGATGTTCCAATCCTGAACCCCAATTGAGGGGGTGGAAGATGCTTGTGCATGGATTTTTTTAATGTGTGGTGACCATTGCACACCAGCACCACACGGGCTTGACAGAGTTCGGCCTTTAGCGAGTGGCAAGGGTTGAACCAGGATGACTGGAGACCTGCTCTGCTTCACGGACCTAGTGAGCACACATATCGCAGTGTGTGCTGGTTCCCCTATTCCCCATTTACTGGTGCCCCTCCCTATCCCCCATTTACTGGTGCCCCTCCCTTTCCCCCATTTACTGGTGCCCCACCCTATCCCCCATTTACTGGTGCCCCTCCCCTATCCCCCCATTTACTGGTGCCCCTCCCTATCCCCCATTTACTGGTGCCCCTCCCCTATCCCCCCATTTACTGGTGCCCCTCCCTATCCCCCATTTACTGGTGCCCCTCCCCTATCCCCCCATATACTGGTGCCCCTCCCTTTCCCCCATTTACTGGTGCCCCTCCCCTATTCCCCCATTTACAGCTTGTACTTGATATGGCAGTGTCAACATAACAAAAACTTGCTGTATCTGTATACTAACTTTTTGTGTTTCATGCATAAGGACTCCCAGGTCCCCCTGTGCTGCAGCACTTTGTAATCCATTTAAATAATAATTTGCTTTTTTATATTTTCTGCCAAAGTGGATAACCTCACACTTTCCAACATTATACTCCATCTGCCAAATGTTTACCCACTCACTTTTCTCTTCTTGTTGCAATAGTATCAAATATGCAAACTCTGCAGCTTGCTCACCAAACCCGTTGCCATGATGCCCTCGCTCCCCCCGAGTGAATAATAATAATAATCCAAAGTGTGAAATAAACACCCCCACCCCCCCGAGTATAAAACCAGGCGGTGGCCACCGTGATCCGCTCCCACCGGCTCCAATTCGCCGAGACAAGGGCCCAGCGTGGCGTCACTGGTGCTCAGCCCAAACACACTGCCTGAGGATCACCCATAAGAGTGAGTAGGTTAAGGCTTTTGGTGTGACTCTTGACAAGACTTGGTTCTCAGCTATCCTTACCCGATGATGGGCTGGATGAAATTGGCTGGTGAAGTCTGTGACCCAATTTTCTTTGTGCTTGCTCTGTTGATGTCCACAGGTTCCGCTTTTTAGCTTCAGAAGCTCGGCCCTGTAGATCAGGTGTTGGCCAAGGCCATCTTCAAGTGGCTCCACCAGGTAACTGAGGCTCGCATTTAGAACAATCAGACCCCTAAGCACAGGAGATATCATTTAGATAATGCACCTTCTGTTGTTAGATTAGCTTTTCATCACCTTATGTCATCAAAGTTTAAAGGATGGAGAACTAGGTGGCATAATGAATTAGACAGTGACCTGTCAACTCTGCGACCTGTCTCCAATCCTGCCTCCACTGCAAGCTAGTGTAAGGATCCAATGTGAAATGAACTTGGATAGTCTCAACCTACCTCCTAGTAGACATGCCCCTCTCCCCTATCATAAAAACATGGCCTGGCATTAAATTGACCATCTCACTCAGTGAGGGCACAGACAGGACAGCGGGGTGAAGTATGGACAATCGGTGATTTTGACAGGGGTTGGGGGGAGGGGCGCGAGATTGGCCTTGACGCAGTAGTCTAAAACTGGCGCCGGAGAATTGGCAGCCTATTTCACATTCTGCCCGATATTCTTTACCTTTCAGGTCGATGGAAAAGAATGCCAGACAGGGTGTAAAATGGGCAGGCAATTCGCTCTCACCTGTTTTGCACTACTACCCCAAGACCAACTTTATCCCCAGTGTGTCACTGGTGCAGTAGGTTCTGAGGTTGAGACTGAGACGAACTGTCGGGGCAGAAGGATTATCTAACCATGCTCGATGCTGACAATGAGCATCCAAAGTAGAAATTGTTTCAATTCCCAAAACAAACATCCTTCCCCTTATACCACAGAAGACCATTTGGCCCATCGTGCCTGTGCCAGCTCTTTGAAAGAGCTCCCCAATTTATTCCCATACTCCAGCTATTTCCAGCAAATTAGTTATCTCCAAACACAGGTTCAATTGCCTTCTGAAAGTTCCTATGGAATTTGGTTCCACCACCCTATCAGGTAGTGTGTTCCAAATCTTAACAACCGTGTGAGAAAAAAATTCTCATCATTTCCCCTCTAGTTCTTTTGCCAATTACTTTAAATCTGTGCCCCTCTGGTTACTGATCCAATTGCTAGAGGAAACATTTTCTCCTTATCGACTCCATCAAAACCCCACATAATTTTGAATATCTCTATTAAATCACCCCTTAACCTTCTCTGCTCTAAGGAGAACAATCCCAGCTTCTCCAATCTCTCCACATAACTAAAGTGCCCCTTCCCTGATATGCGATCCTAGTAAACCTCCGGTGTAGCCTCTCCAAGGCCTTATCATTCTTCCTAAAGTGTGGCGCCCAAATTGTACAAAATACTCCAGCTGAGACCTAGCCAGTGTTTTATAAAGTTTTAGCATGACGTCCTTGTTTTTGCATTCAATGCCCCTATTTACGAAGCAAAATCTCTCTTATGCTTTCTTAACCGCCTTATCAACTTTCCCTAACACCTACAAAGATTTGTGAATATGGATCCCGAGGTTCCTCTGCTCTTGCACCTTCCTCACAATAGTCCGGTTTAGATTATACTGCCTCTCCAAGTTCTTCCTCCCGAAGAGCATCACTTCACACTGATCAACATTAAATTGCATCGTGTCTGTCTGCCCATTTCACCAGCCTATATAAGACCTCCTGAAGTCTGTTACTATAACCTGTAGCCTATAAGCATTGCTAGTTTTATGCCAAGGCAGCAACTTGGAAAACTTCCCCAATCTTTGTTCGTGGTGTTGGCTGAAGGATCAATACTGGTAAGGGCAGCACTCTTCAATTAACGCCATGGGATTTTTTGCATCCATCCGAGAGGACCTCAGTTTTAACATCTCATTCAAAAGACGGCACCTCTGGCAGTACTCCCTCAGTACTGCCTTGAATTACAGATTGAACCTCCCTTATCCAGAATTCCCTTATCTGGAAACGGCCCTTGTCCAGAACCATTCCCAGCCATGAGGTGGCATATGCGCAGAACTGCCAACATGAACAAATTGAAGTCCTTCGTCGCTGCTGACTCCCACAATCACTGGCCTGACCCCGCGATCCACTTCCCACCACCCCCACCCCCCACCCCCATGATCTCTCTGCCGCACTCCCAGCCCTAAGCCAGCCAGCCCTGATATCCCCTTGCTCAGTACCTGTTCCATCCAATTTAACGTGACCACTCCTCGTCCGGAAAAATCTCTTATCCAGAACAGGCCAGGTCCCGAGGGTTCCGGATAAGAGAGGTTCAACCTGTGTGTGCTCAAGTCTACAAGGGCTAGAAATTTGTTTGGAGAGTTTTTAAGGCACTAATGTCAGACGTTCGCTAAATTTAGCGCCAGAAAATGGTTAGCGACGGGAGCCACAAAATTCAGTGGTTGTGCCCTGACAGTGCAGTAGAGCGCTAAGGGAAGTGTTCTCTTAGGGCTCTAGGCCAGGAGAACAACTGAATATCCCATGTTAAAGAGCTGTCATTCGTAGCGCCCTAATCGGAACAAAAAACACAAAAAGCATTCTCAATACATGACTCACCCCAATAAAGTTAAATCACAAAAAAAACCGAGCAATCACACTTACCTCATGCAGTCATTACTTCCCTTAGCGCCCCAGGACAGTTCTGCATGATAGCTTTCTCTGGCGGTGACACTACATGGTGCTACGGGTGCAGCGTAAACCAAAGTTTCCATCCCTGTGGATATCAGGGGCGTTGCACACCGGCACGATGCTCCCGGGCGATACTCCTCGGCGCCGCTGGTACCGGCATACTGAATTTGCCAAGCGGTGCTAATGCCAGCATCATGGCTTCAAACCCTTTAGCGCCCTGCGAGGGGCGCTATCCAACAGAATTTCTCCCCCATAGAGTGGGGCATCAACCCACAACCTTCAGACTCAAGAGGCAAGAGCAATACCATTGAGTTAAGGCCAATACCAAAGTACTATTTACATTGCCTTTTATAACCTTGGTGAGGCATTGTGGGCCTCGGGTCTTCACCTGAACTAGACAAATAAAGATGGTCCAGTTTTGAACTGCAAGCTCTGTATATGCTGTTAAGAAAAGCCTTGTGAAGCAAAGGTATAACTCGAGTTCTTGCAAAAATCCTTGAAGAGCGAAGATCTCCATCTGCACACAATTTGTTCCGTGTTTCCATATAAACATTAGTAAACTGCTTTGTTTGACCTTCTCAAAAAATCCACTGCAGGAAGTTCATTGTTTTCATCCTGGGAGCTGTCTTGTGGTTTCCTTCAGAGTTATAAATAACAAAATCCCTTTTCATACTGATTAAAGGCATCAAACTCCCAAACATCTGCTTAAACAATCCCCAGCTGCTACTACATGGCAAAGACCTTGTAATTGCTCCATCAACGCAGCGATCTTCACTTTGAACATGGCCTTGGCTTGTTGCATGAAACATTAATGGCACTGGTTGCCAGGTAATACCACTCAAGTTCCTAGTTATTTTAATGGGAAACAGATCCATTCCACATCAGCGTTACAAGGTTAGCCTGCTTACCAATAACCAAACATTGAGGTTGAAGGTGTTAGTTGGTTGGGTTCCAAATCAAGGGAAGTGAATGTTGTTAGGAGGCAGGGTTATCCCAACATTCAAATAGGAAGTAAAAAGATCCCATGACAAAACTATACAAATGATAATTTTCTCTAATCACATTTTTTTCCCCTTTTCCCCGGAATTTAGACGAGGGGATTAAATGTAGTATCTCCAAATTTGTGGATGACACTAAGTTGGGTGGCAGTGTGAGCTGCGAGGAGGATGCTATGAGGCTGCAGAGTGACTTGGATAGGTTAGGTGAGTGGGCAAATGCATGGCAGATGAAGTATAATGTGGATAAATGTGAGGTTATCCATTTTGGTGATAAAAACAGAGAGACAGACTATTATCTGAATGGTGACAGATGAGGAAACGGGGAGGTGCAAAGAGACCTGGGTGTCATGGTACATCAGTCATTGAAGGTTGGCATGCAGGTACAGCAGGCGGTTAAGAAAACAAATGGCATGTTGGCCTTCATAGCGAGGGGATTTGAGTACAGGGGCAGGGAGGTTTACTGTAGTTGTACAGGGCCTTGGTGAGGCCACACCTGGAGTATTGTGTACAGTTTTGGTCTCCTAACTTGAGGAAGGACATTCTTGCTATTGAGGGAGTGAAGGTTCACCAGACTGATTCCTGGGATGGCCGGACTGACATATCAAGAAAGATTGGATCAACTGGGCTTGTATTCACTGGAGTTCAGAAAAATGAGAGGAGATCTCATAGAAACGTTTAAAATTCTGACGGGTTTAGACAGGTTAGATGCAGGAAGAATGTTCCCAATGTTGGGGAAGTCCAGAACCAGGGGTCACAGTCTAAGGATAAGGGGTAAGCCATTTAGGAGCGAGATGAGGAGAAACTTCTTCACCCAGAGAGTGGTGAACCTGTGGAATTCTCTACCACAGAAAGTTGTTGAGGCCAATTCACTAAATATATTCAAAAAGGAGTTAAATGTAGTCCTTACTACTAGGGGGATCAAGGGGTATGGCGAGAAAGCAGGAATGGGGTACTGAAGTTGCATGTTCAGCCATGAACTCATTGAATGGCGGTGCAAGCTCTAAGGGCCGAATGGCCTACTCCTGCATCTATTTTCTATGTTTCTATGTTTCTATGTGTCAGGCTTCGACTCAGTAACTGCCCTTGTGAGATATGATGGAACGCTGGAGCTCATAATCTGCAGTCTATGGTGTTGCAGAGTTCCTAAGACTGCTCCTCGAGCAAGACGCTACTTGGGAATATGGCCCTCAACAAAACATTATTGAGTTGCTCTGCCCGAGGGGAACACGTGAAGAATGCCCACTTTGGCAAAGTATGATGGTTAAATAGGCTGGGTGCAAACTTAACCTGAATAATGTCGGATGGAGCATGGCACAGGTGCTCCTCTCTTCCTAAACACCAAACTTACTTCAACAATATCTCCTTCCCCTGTAACCACCATCGAGAATGACAAGAGCAACAATGTCGTGGGAACACATCATCTCCAAGTTCCTCTCTAAGTCATACACCACCTGATTTGAACACATACCCCTGTTTTTTCATCATTATTGGATCGATATCTGAAATTTCCTACCTAAGTGAGGAATCAGCCTTGGTTCAATAGTAGCACTCTTGTACTGAGTCAGAAAGTCGTGGGTTCAAACCCTACTTCAAAGACGTCAGCATGTAATATCAGCTGACTGAGGGAGTGCTGCACTGTTGGAGTTGCCCCCTTTCAGATGAAACATTAAATTAAGATCCCTTATTCTTTCCCATGTGAATGTAAAAGATCTGATAGCACGATTCAAACAAGAACAGGGAGTTGTCCTAATGTCCTGGCTAACAGTTATCCCTCCTGCAATACTAACAAAAACAGATTATCTGGTCAGTTGCCTCACTGCTACTTGTGGGATTTTGATGAGTGCAAATTGGCTGCTGCATTTCCCTACATTCCCTCAACAGTGACTACACTTGGAAAATAAAATGTTGTTGTCTGCGAAGCACTTTGAGATGTCCTGGTCTTGAGAAAAGTGCTATAGAAATGGAAGTTTGTTTTGTTCTTCTGACACTATCATGGGTGCACTATCATCACTAAGACTGCAGTGATTCAAGGAGAAGGCTCACTATCATCTCAAGGCAATTAAGGATCGGGCAATAAATGCTGGCATTGCCATCATTGTCCACATCTCAAGAAAAAACATGTCATGTGTGCCCTTTAACCATCCCGGCCCCCACCCACCCCCTCACCCCACCACCCCTTCCCGACCATACACGCACATTTTCTTAGCTGGAAGAAAATCTGTTTGGATCGTTTGTGTGACAATTTGCAAATCGAATTATTCACTTTTATTGTGAAGTAGATTGCTATTAAAAGTCATCAAATACATGCACCGTCAATCTTACCGGAGTCCTCTGCACGTGCTCAGTACTACACTGGAGTGCTTGAAACCTTTCACGTTGCCGTGGTAAAGACAGTGCCCCTGAAACAAAAGGGAACAACAGTTAGACGTTAATAATGGCAAAGCAGGCCGTGGGCTTCATTTGGAACAGCGGCAAGGTTAGCCTGTTACAGCTAGCCTGGATTATATGAAATATAATGGTGGACGCTTTGCCTTCAGTGTTTCTAGTGCTGAGAATATCGGTAATTTGTCCATTAAGGTCAGTACAAACCATGTGACTTTCGGAGCATTCATTTTGAGTACGGAACCTAGTGCAGGACGCTAACCTGCTCCCAGTCCTATTACACAAAGTTCTGTGCTGTGGGCTTCAATTCATGAAGTAAAGCCTGAGATTGGTGCCTCTTGGCCTTTCCCTGTTACCATGTGACAGGATCACCTTGCTGGATTGAGATGCCTGACCGAAAATCTCGAACCCAGGATTTGTTCAACAGAGACAGCTTTGGTTCTGTGTATGAGGTGGGTTTTCTGCTCACTAACAAACTGCCCTCATCTGCAAAACAATGAGATCATATCATAACTATGCACAGATACTGATGATCTGTCTCGTTGGCAATGCATAGAAAATTCCTAGATTACAGACTGTTTGATCACCCCCCACCCCCAGTCCTCAAGATTCTTATCCATATGATTCAGTGAATTGAGGCACCATCTCAGCAACAGCCTTGGCTCAGAAGTAACACTCCCATCTCTGAACCTTAATGTTATAGTTAAAACCCCACTACAGAGACCGGAGCACATAAACTACGCTGCCACTTCAGCGCAGTATGGAGGGAGTGCTGCACTGTCAGAGGTGCCATTTTTTGGATGAGATTTTAAACCGAGGCTCTCTCTGACCTCCCAGGTGAACATAAAAGATCACATGGCCAATGTTTTCCTTAATATTTTGAGGGGTGTGCTGCCCCTTTAAGGGGCTGCCTGGCCCATTTGGGGTTTCGCACAACTTATAGGGAACGTTACCCATGGCACTATTCAAGGAAGAGCAGAGGAATTCTCCCAGTGTCGTGGCCAATATTAATTCCTCAACCTGCATATAAAAAAACAGATTATCACGTTGCTGTTTGTTGGACCTTGTGCGCAGATTAGTTCCCGCGTTTCCTCTATTACAACAGTGACTACACTTCAACAGCACTAATTAACTGTAAGATGCTTTGGGACATCTTAAGGCCGTGAAAGGTACTATAATGGTAAGGCTATCAGCGCTCACTGTTGTTAAAGAGTAAATTGGACAGTAACTTCTGGCGTCCACACATGTGCAGTTAAACATGGAAATCAGGAAGTTGCTGTCTGAGATCCTCTGCTCCTCCGCAAACTTCGCTACACCAGTACCTCGCCGAGAGACTCGCCATTCAAATACTTGCAACAACGTGAAGTTGGGATACTTATATGTGATGGATGCCCACTAAAAACACCAGAAAAAGTTAAACTTGTCCATTCAAGTTTAAATGAATTTTTAACAATGTGATAAGTTTTAATTGCTGCCAAACAACCTCTCTGGCACTAAAAATGTATTTTTAAAAGTGTCGAGTCTCATTCCTTCAGATTAATGTTAGAGATTTTAAAATGTTTTAAAACTTTTTCTTTCTGTCTCTTTTATCTCTCTCTCTTAATCCCATATTTATTTTGCTCTCTTTAGATCATTTTCTGCACATGATTTTACATTGAATTAAATATTCTGGTTTAGAAATTCATCTCAGGTGTTGGCGCAAATTGGGCGATATCAGATCGGCCGCCCATTGACCACAATGGAATTGATTATCAGGTGCTGCGTAGAACGGGCGGCCAATCCGATACTGCCCGTTTTGCCTGAGATAAATTTCTAGGCCTCTAACTTACACTTCCTGGTTTAGACTCTGCATGAGGATTTGTCAACCTGATTGGTTGAGGAAACACACCATTGCTTGACCTGTTCACACAGTTCCCAGATCCCCTGTAGAGGGCACCGCGCTGAAATATATTTCAAATTACCGCAAGTCACAGTACAAAGCACACAAAGAATCTGTGGGCAAGTGTCAGTGTAATGAACAGTGAGCATTGTTCTTTTGCCGCTGACCGCAAAATACAGGCCAACAATACAAGTTCTTTTTTAAATTTAACTCAAAAATGCACCCTCTGCTGTGAAGGTTACTTATTTATGATATACGACAGCTGACCATGCATAACTTAGGCATTTGAGTGGAATGGAATAAGTTATTTATATGACACTACTCGGCAATATGATGTCAAAAGACGATCAGCAGGTGTACATTCAGACCAGCAGCTGCTGCCCCACGAACACCCGTTGTCAGTTAACCACCACATCACTCGTATTCTGCTCCTCCCAGTCACATACAGCATTACACAGACACACCTTGTGGTCAGGGTAGCTGGTTCTTTGCTCTCCGGTCTGGCTGTAGTGAGTCTCGGCGTAAACCGGTGCCAACAGCTGCCTGAAAGACAAACGTAGTTACATTTCACATCTTAATAAACTTGACAAGTTTTACGACTATCAGAATTCACTTTCAAATATTCCAACTTCCTTAACTGTGAAAACTAGATGTGAATCAGGAATTTAATTAGGAATGTATAGCTTTACACTGAATTATACAGAATCAACAGCACAGAAGTGGGTCATTCAGCTCAACTGGTCTATGCAAGTGTTTATACTCCGCACAAGCTTCCTCACACTCAAATTCCCACCCTGCCTTAATATCCCTTTATTCCTTTCTGCCTCATATTAACATCAAATCTCCCCTTAAATGCATCAAGATGATTTACTTCCACCACCCCATATGGTAGCAAATTACACATACTCACCACTCTGTGTAAAGAAGTTCCTCCTAAATATTTGATCTGTTAGTGACTACCTTATATTTATGCCCTCTTGTTCTGGACTCACCCACAAGTGGAAACAATTTCCCCACATACACCCTAAAAAAACATCTTCACTATTTTGAAGAACTCTATCAGGTCTCCTCTTAGTCTCTTTCGAGAGAAAAGAGCCCCAGCCTGCTCAATCATTACATTCTCTCAATTCTTGTAACATCCTTGTAAATCTGTTCTGCTCTTTCTCCAGTTTATCAATATCCTTTTTCTAGTAAGGTGACTTTGGGCCCGAAATTCAGTACCGCTGGAAAGCTGGTGCTCCCTCATCTTTTTGGGGCAATTGCGCCGAAATTTTTCCGTGGCTGGGCCATCCCATATTCAGCTCCAAAAGTGAACAAATAGGTTCCAGTCCTTATGAACCCTTCCAATGTGGATTTTTCAGTGGTGTGGCTGTCTTAATTTGAGCGTTATCACCACTGACAAATTCTTCTAACGAGCCAGCTGGGCCAGGGTTTGCAGCAAGGCCCTGAACGGGGAAGGAGGTTGGAAGGATGGCGAGGTGCAAAGAGAGCCAACAGGTTCACTGATATGTAACTGGAGACACTGATGGACGGTGTGAAGGACAGAAGAAGAATACTGTTTCCTGACATGGGGAGACCTGGCAGACTGCCAGTATATAATGCATGGAAGGAGATTGCAGCGGAGGTGTCAGGCACCTCCACAGGCACCTCCTAGGAGGTTGCTGGGCAGTCTGCACCCGGCCCTTCCAGGGTGGCGATGGATCAACGCCTCCTAACTCTGGGGTGATAGAAATCCTCCTCCTCCTCCTGTGCCTCCTCCTCCTCAGGTGGTACTGCTGGTTCGACCTCCAATGGCTGTCCCCTCATGATGACCAGGTTGTGCAGCATGCAGCAGACCACGACGATTATTGAAACCCATTGAGGAGAGTACACCAGAGCGGTCCAGGCACTGGAACCTCGCTTAAGTAAGCCTATGCACTGCTTGATGATGCACGTGGTGGCACAATGAGCATCATTGTATGCATGCTCTGGTGCTGTCCTGGGGTTGTGCTGTGGAGTGAGCAGCTAAGTGGAAAGGGGATATCCCTTGTCCTTAAGCAGCCAATCGCAATCCTGATTCGGGCCGGTGAAGACGGCGGGCACACTGGTCTGGCGCAGAATAAATGAATCATGGCTGCTGCCTCCCTTGCCCACTGCCTGTCTGCATGGTGCTGATGGCGATGCCTTCTCCTGCGTGTCACTCTACTTCTGACCAGGTGTACCAGGTGTCGCCCTCCCAACACTCCTCCCATCCTCAGGGTGAACCCTGCCAAGTAGGTCTCTACAGCTCTCAGGACCTCGTTCAAATGTCAGACCTGAAAGTTGTGCAAAAGTATGTGCAAACCTCTGAGAATCACTCAGCAGGTTTAATGGAGCCAAAACAATTAATAAAACTATATGAATAGCTAAATACTGCAGATGATGGAATCTGACATAAAAGACTAATAATGAATAAAACTATTTGAAAAGCTAAATACTGTGGATGATGGAATCTGAAATAAAAGCACTAAAATTAATAAAACTACTTCCTTACCAAAGGACCTCAATCACAGCAAAACTCCAGCAGTGTCGCGTTTGAGCAACGACTCGAATACCTCGCGGGGGCACTGCCTGAAGAAATCCTACATTTTTGTTGGCGAATTTCCCTGTCCTGGCCGTTTTTCAGTGGCCCACACGCTGCTGAGCTCACCGCAGAAAATCTTCCTTTACTGCGGCTTCACCCCCCCGTTTCTTGTGGAATTGCGCAACGCTCAAACCCCCCCGCGCCCCTCCCGAGCTGAATATGGCTCGGGGAGGGAAAATCACCCGATCGCCCAAACCCCACAGTAGCCGTCCCTTTGGGGATGGTGATTTTCTGTCCCAAGAACTATTAAATGTTGGCCGGGTCAGAAGAAATTGTGATGAACCATTAATCAAAGATTCACTGGTATTTCAGAAGTTGCGGTGCCTACGTTCTATAGATTCAAAGAATTAAAGCGTGTGATTTTAGAAGAGCCAATATTTGAGATGAGGCAAGGGCAGCCTGTGCTGGTGATGGTGATGACATTCTTTCTTTACCATTTACCCCTAATAGATCCCCTCTCAACCACCTTCTTTCTAAGCTCACAGGATCATGGTGACTGTTTGAGATATAAATACAATAAATCTTTTTTTTTCTGGTCAAATAGATAACAATTAACCTTTGTTAGTTGTCACTGAGCTCTCTTGTCAATAGCAACATTGTCCACACTCACACACGCAAAATAAAAATCAGTTTGTGTTGTTGCAATACAGACAGTAAGCCATTCATAAAAATCAAATCGACTGCTAATGCAATAACCAAACTGCAACGATACAAGTCTGGAGCTATTGACACACTGTTATACTGTACAGCGGACTGTAGGACCCAAGGCAAAGAGATGGTTGGGAGGTGACGTGATTGCTGCTTTTAGGATTCCAAAAGGACTAGATAATGCAGACCAGGGCACACAATTTCATCTTGTCCAGAACATTAGAACCAGAGGACATGGTCTCCGCTTGAACAGGGTAAATTCAAAGCTAATCTGCAGACACAATATTTCAATGAGAGAGTGGTCAAGCTATGGAACAGGCTCCCCAGGGATAGGATGGAAACAATTAGTATTAATTCAAATGCAAATTAGATAGATTTCTTTCAGAAAGTACCATATTGAGATACAGAATATGAGTAATTTGAGACATAACATGCGGCATTTATACTACTTACTTCCACCATCTCTCTGTGGAGCCTGTTCCATAGACTGACCATTTGCTCACTGAAAAATTGGGGCTGAATTTGCGGCCCCTACAAGTGCGTACAAGGTGCTCACGCACCCATAGGGCCTCCGCAAGTTTGGGGTTTAGGCATGCACTGCGCGTGCGCTGAAACCCGGAATTTACAATCTGTCAAGAATCTTCTTGCTTAAGGCCTGCTTTTACCAGCATAAGAGTTTTAAAAAATAGAAAAATAAAATTTTTTCATGTATCCATTAAAAACCCTGTCCAATAAGGTAAGCTTATTTTTAGCCCCATTAATACATACATTTGTTTAAAATATTTAATTAAATGACATTTTAATCAATTTTAAATATGTAATTAAAAAAATTATTTTATGTGTTTGTGTATTTATTCAGACTTATGGGGTTTCCGTACAAACTTTTATTGGTTGGGCAAGCCCACATAATCCCAGCAGCACTTGCATGTGCCCCTGGGATACGTGGACCTTTTATCCGCAGGTACTCGGAGAGGCCCAGGAGCACGAATCTATGAACCTCCCGGACCACCAGGTAAATTCATAGATTTTTTGCAGATCGGAATCATCCGCCCACAGGAAGCACCTGTCCACAAATTTGGGGCCATTTTTTCCACAGATTAGTTTTGAATTTATCCCTTTTCAAATACAGGCTGTATACTCTGTTTCTCCTGTTCTTAGGACGAAAAAGTTGACATTGCACCTATGGTTCCCAAAGCTCGACACCACTCGTGTTTTCCTCGTGTCAGGTCTGGGTCTCTTGTAGTATAATTGATAGAGATTGATTTCTATGATTAGACAACAACTCCATTATCGTTTTATCATTTTTGTGACTGTCAAAATGAAGGTGAAATAGATGCACCTACATCTTTATTGTCTAGAATTCCTATGTTCCTAAGCTATACATTGAACTGGAAATTACTGCATTTGCTTACAATTGACTGGTCAGTAAAAGTGATCTGATTGTGGCGCCATTGAACCTTCTTTAATGGCTGTGTGGATAACTGTAAATTAAGGGTAATGCACATAGGATTACATAGGGTTATATCGGACATATGGCACAGAAACAGGCCATTCGGCCCAACCAGTACATGCTGACGTTTATGCTCTACACAAGCCTCCTCTCATCTTTCCTAATCTATCAGTATAACCTTCTATTCCCTTCTTCCTCATATGCCTGTCTAGTTTCCCCATTAAATGCATCTATACCTTTTGCTTCAACCACTCCCTATGGTAGCGAGTTCCAGATTCTCGGCACTCCTTGGTAAAGAAGTTTCTTCTGAATTTCCTATTGGATTTCTTGGTGACTATCTTATATTGATGGCCTCTAGTTATGCTCTTCACTACAAGTGAAAACATTCTCTCTATATCCACTCTCTTGAAACCTTTCATTATTTTAAAGACCTCTATAAGGTCACCCTTCAGTCTTCTTTTTTCAAGAGAAAAGTGACCCAGCCTATTCATCATTTCCTGATATGTATACCCTAAAATTTGTGGTATCAGCCTTGTAAATCTTTGTGCTCCCTCTCCAGTGCCGGTGTATCCTTTTTATAATATGGTGACCAGAACAGTACGCCTAACCAAGTGTGGCCTAACCAAGTTTGGATATAGGGTTAGTATAACTTCCTTACTTTTCAATTCTATACCTCTAGAAATAAACCTTAGTGCTTGGTTTGTTTTTTCTATGGTCTTCCTAACCTGTGTCACGACTTTTAATGATTTGTGTATTTGTACTCCGAGATCCCTTTGTTCCTCTACCCCATCTAGACTCGCATCCTCCAAGTAATAAGTGACCTCCCTATTCTTCCTACCAAAATGTAATACCTCACATTTATCTGTGTTGAACTTCATTTGCCAATTATATGCCCATTCTACAAGTTTATTAAGATCCACCTGGAGTTTGTTGCAGTCCTCCTCAGTATTGACTATTCCCACAACCACAATTTGGTGTCATCCGCAAATTTAGAAATTGCGTTTTTGATTCCAAAGTCTAAATCATTAATGTAAATTGTGAACACGGTGGCCCTAGCAATGATCATTGTGGAACACCACTACTCACCTTCTGCCACGTTTTACCCCTACTCTCTACTTTCTGTCTTGAAGCCAGCTAGCTATCCATTCTGCTACATGTCCCCTGACTCCGCATTCTCTAATCTTGTTCATCAGTCTATTATGGGGTGCCTTATCGAAGGCCTTATGAAATTCTAGATAAATTAAATTTACTGCATTACCATTGTCTACTCTCCGTTACATAATAACATAACATAAGAAATAGGAGCAGGAGTACGCCATTTGGCCCCTTGAGCCTGCTCTGCCATTTAACAAGATCATGGCTGATCTGATTATGGACTCAGTTCCACTTCCCTGCTTGCTCCCCATAACCACTTGTTCCCTTATCGCTCAAAAAATTCTGTCTATCTCCGTCTTAAATATATTCAATGACCCAGCCTCCACAGCTCTCTGGGGCAGAGAATTCCACAGATTTACAACCCTCTGAGAGAAGAAATTCCTCCTCATCTCAGTTTTAAATGGGTGGCCCCTTATTCTGAGACTATGTCCCCTAGTTTTAGTTTCCCCTATGAGTGGAAATATCCTCTCTGCATCCACCTTGTCGAGTCCCCTCATTATTTTAAATGTTTCATAAGATCGCCTCTCATTCTTCTGAACTCCAATGAGTATAGGCCCAACCTACTCAACCTATCTTCATAAGTCAACCTCCTCATCTCCGGAATCAACCGAGTGAACCTTCACTGAACAGCCTCCAATGCAAGTATATCCTTCCTTAAATTCGGAGACCAAAACTGTACGCAGTACTCTAGGTGTGGCCTCACCAATACCCTGTTCAGTTGTAGCAGGATTCTCTGCTTTTATACTCCATCCCCCTTGCAATAAAGGCCATCATTCCATTTGCCTTCCTGATTACTTGCTGTACCTGCATACTAACTTTTTGTGTTTCATGCACAAGGAGCCCCAGATTCCTCTGTACTGCAGTACTTTGCAATTTTTCTCCATTTAAATTATAATTTGCTTTTCTATTTTTTCTTCCAAAGTGGATAACCTCACATTTTCCCACATTATACTCCATCTGCCAAATTTTTGCCCACTCACTTAGCCTGTCTATATCCCTTTGCAGACTTCTTGTGTCCTCCTCACAATTTGCTCTCCCACCCATCTTTGTATCATCTGCAAACTTGGCTTCATTACACTTGAGGTGAGGATACTCCCATAGTGAGGATACTTATTTGGTACAAATGAGTGGCTTGCTAGGAAAGTTAAAAGTCAACCACACTGCTGCGGCTCTGGAGTCACATAGGCCAGATCAGGTAAGGACGGCAGATTTCCTTCCCTAAAGGACATTAGTGAACCAGATGGGCTTTTATGACTAACCCACAGTTACTGACACTGGCCTTTTGTTCCAGTTTTATTTAATTAAATTTAAATTACTCAGCCATTGTAGTGGGATTTGTCCAGGCCCCTGAATGAACTAATCTAGTAACATACCCACTATGCTACCACACCCTCCGTCGCTTGTACTGCTTACAGAGAAAGAAAGACCTGTAATTATATAGGGCTTGTTACATCCTCAAGATGTACAAAGCACTTCACCTAATCAATGACTCTTTGATATGTCGTCAATGTTGGTTTTTAAATGCCGTAGCCATATTTGCACACATGTGGTCCGACAAACACTGAATGAGGTGAACAACCGGTTAATCTGATTTTGCTTGAGGGATGAATGTTGCCCATGACATCGGGAGAACACCATGCTCTTCTTTGAAAAAAGTGATCTGGGATCTCTTACAACCAACCTGCAGACAGATGGAGCTGGGTATAATATTTTATCTGAAAGACGGCACCTCCAACAGTGCAACACTCTCTCTGTACTGCACTGAATTGTTAGCCTAGATTATGTACTCACGTCTCTGGAATGGGGCTTGAACCTTCTGATTGAGAAGCAAGAGCACTATCCAGTCAGACAAGCCAACATCAAACAGCTCAGTGACTAATATAAACACCAGAAATACAAACTTTACATATTTGCTGCTGAGTCTTTTGAGGTTTTAACCAAACTCCGGTTTTCTCAGAGTTTCTCTTGAGTTTTTGATCAGTGGCGATCTCTTGTGAAGGCTGGATGTGTGCTAGCTCATTCTGCTCAGTTCCCCACCCGATCTGGCCCAGGCCAAGGCCAACCCAACCCTGACTGCTACAGCCATCCAGAAGAGGAGCACAATAAAACTGATGACAATCAGAGCTGTCGAGAACCAAAAGCAAGCAGATAGGGCGGGTCGAAATTCATCCCTGCGGGAAACAGGACGCATTTACCATGTTTCAATTGTTTTCACCGCTGCGGTGGATGTGGTGGCCTCTTGTGCAAAATTCAGCTCTTTGTCTTTTTATTTCCAGCAGGGTGCAAGTCGGTCAAAATGGGGGCAGAATTGGGGGCGGGAACGGAGTGTCCGTGAGTACCCATCATCATGGTGCCGCGTCACCACGTCTCTCCTCTTCACTTAAAAGGGAGAGCCACTGCAAGCTCTGCGATTCTTTAAGTTCAGTCCACTGGGCCACCAGGGAGGATTTCGTCCGGGACAACGGCATGCCATCCAAGAGGGGGTGCCAGGCTGCCTGTTGGTGGCCCGGCTGAACCCGGGGCATGATTGGGCCTACCTGGCAGTCAGCCAACAATAAAAAATAAGATGGCAGCCACAGCAATGCGCCCTCCCCTTTATTGGAGACCGTACCACCATTTTACACACAGTGCAAATACACTGCACTGAGAGAAAAAACTGTCGGAGCACCGAGTAGCGGACACAAGATTTTTCAAGGTAAATTTTGCTTTGGGGTGGGAGTTTGGCGGTGTGCGCTTTGATGATGTACTTAGGAGGGTTCGGCAGCAGCGGAACGGAGGTGGGGGATGCCGGAAAAACCACCGAGGAGAATTTCGCCAGCGGTGGCCATTCCACAAAAAAATTGGTGGCCATTTGACACCAATGCGTGGCCACCACTTTCCAGCGGTAACTGGCCATATCGGGAGGCTGAATTTTGACCCCAGGTGCTTTTACTGAAGAACACTTGTTAATAAGAACATAAGAACAGAAGAAATCGGAGCAGGAGTAGGCCATACGGCCCCTCGAGCCTGCTCTGTCATTTAATAAGATCATGATCTGATCCTGGACTCAGCTCCACTTCCCTGCCCGCTCCCCATAATCCCTTATCCCCTGATAGTTTAAGAAATTGTCTATTTCTGTCTTAAATTTATTTAATGTCCCAGCTTCCACAGCTCTCTGAGGCAGCAAATTCCACAGATTCCCAACCCTCTGAGAGAAGAAATTTCTCCTCATCTCAGTTCTAAATGGGTGGCCCCTTATTCTAAGATCAAGTCCTCGAGTTCTAGTCTCCCCGACCAGTGGAAACATCCTCTCTGCATCCACCTTGTCAAGCCCCCTCATAATCTTATACTTTTCAATAAGATCACCTCTCATTCTTCTGAATTCCAATGAGTAGAGGCCCAACCTACTCAACCTTTCCTCATAAGTCAACCCACTCATCCCCGGGATCAACCTAGTGAAGCTTCTCTGAACTGCCTCCACAGCAAGTATATCCTTTCGTAAATATGGAAACAGATATGTCCTTACTATACAGTATAAATGCACACGAGGCCCATGCTTGAGAAAAGGTCAGTCTGTGACCTGTCCTTTATTTCATAGCACTCAAGTGATGGAAGTGGGTGGAGCTTCCCCTTTTATATCTGAAGGTCTAGGTTAGGAGTGTCTCCCACAGGTTCACCACCTAGTGGTCATTGTTCTCACAGTATACAACTTAGGTCAGATTATACATGGGTTACAATGCTGGTTGAATACATGACATCACCTCCCCCCAAAGTCTTATTGGGATCTTATTGGGATGTTTCCACTGGTCGGGGAGACTAGAACTCGAGGACATGATCTTAGAATAAGGGGCCACCCATTTAGAACTGAGATGAGGAGAAATTTCTTATTGGTTGAGTCTCTCTGGTGGTTTACGCTCCCTTGTAGAGCGCCTGAGTTGGGGCTCCGGTTGTTAGGCGCTGGCCTGAGTGTCTGCTGTTTGTGGTGCCTCAGGCCTGTCCGGACTGCCCACAGTGACTGGGCTCTCCTCCCTTTGGTTCCTGTGTTCGGTCATCTGTGGTGGAGTGAACTCTACATCGTGTTCTTCCTCTGCTTCTTCAATAGGGTTGCTGAACCTCCTTTTTGTTTGATCCACATGTTTGGGAAGATTTGTCCATTGGTAAGTTTAACTACCAGAATCCCATTTCCCTCTTTGGCAACCACAGTGCCTGTGAGCCATTTGGGCCCTGCAGCATAGTTGAGGGCAAAAACAGGGTCATTTACATCAATACATCGCGCCCTCGCATTCCTGTCATGGTAGTCATATTGTGACTGGCGCCTGCTCTCGACAATTTCTTTCATTGTGGGGTGTATAAGGGATAACCGGGTTTTGAGCGTCCTTTTCATTAGCAGCTCTGCGAGTTGAACCCCTGTGAGCAAGTGTGGTTGGGATCTGTAGGCCAACAGGAGGCGTGATAAGCGGCATTGTAGGGAACCCCCTTGGATTCTGAGCATCCCCTGTTTGATTATCTGCACTGCTCGTTCTGCCTGGCCGTTTGTGGCCGGCTTGAACGGTGCCGTTCTAACATGGTTAATTCCATTGCCTGCCATGAAGTCCTGGAATTCAGTGCTTGTGAAGCACAGGCCATTGTCGCTGACCAAGATGTCCGGTAGACCGTGGGCGGCGAACATTGCCCGTAGACTTTCTACCGTGGCAGAGGCTGTGCTTGAATTTAAAATGTCACACTCGATCCACTTGGAGTAGGCGTCTACTACAACCAAAAACATGTTCCCCATGAAAGGACTGCGTAGTCCACATGGATGCGTGACCAAGGCTTGGTGGGCCATGGCCAGGGGCTAAGGGGACTTCCCTGGGCGCATTGCCCAGCTGGGCACACGTGTTGCACCAGCGAACACAAAGTTCCAGATCTGCGTCTATCCCTGGCCACTAAACGTGTAACCTGGTAATTGCCTTCATCGTGACAATGCCCGGGTGCTCATTGTGGAGTTCTCTGATGAACACCTCTCTGCCCATCTGGGGCATGACTACGTGGTTTCCCCACAGTAGGCAATCGGCCTAAATCAAGAGTTCATCCTTGTGCCTGTGAAATGGTTTAAATTTCTCAGGGCATGCCCTGTACGTGGCTGCCCAGACCCCATTCAGGACACGTTTCTTGACTAGAGACAATAGTGGGTCTCTATTTGTCCAGACTTTAATCTGACGGGCTGTCACGGGTGAGCCTTCGCTTCCGAAAGCTTCAACAGCCATGACCATCTCAGCAGCATGCTCGGTAGCCCCTTCAGTGGTGGCTAGTGGGAGCCTGCTGAGTGCATCGGCGCAGTTTTCGGTGCCCGGTCTGTGCCGAATTGTATAGACATAGGCGGCTAACGTGAGTGCCCACCTTTGTATGTGGGCTGATGCGTTTGCATTTATGGCTTTGTTGTCGGCCAAAAGGGACGTTGGGGTTTGTGATCTGTCTCCAGCTCAAATTTCCTGCCAAACAGGTCCTGGTGCATTTTCTTTACCGTATATACACATGTGAGCGCCTCCTTTTCTACCATCCCATAGCCCCTTTCTGCCTGGGATAGACTTCTGGAGGCATAAGCTACCGTCTGTAACTGACCCTTGGCATTGACATGCTGCAACACACACCCGACACCATAGGACGATGCATCGCACGTTAACACAAGTTTCTTACACGGGTCATATAGCGTTAACAGATTGTTGGAACATAACAAATTGCGTGCTCTATTAGAAGCCCTTTCCTGGCTGTCCCCCCAGACCCATTCGCGACCTTTGCGTAGGAGCACGTGTAGCGGCTCTAGCAGCGTGCTCAATTTGGGAAGAAAGCTACCAAAGTAGCTCAGGAGCCCCAGGAATGAATGCAGCTCCGTCGTGTTACGGGGTCTGGGTGCTCTCTGGATCACTTTCGTCTTGGACTCTGTCGGGCTGATCCCGTCTGCTGCTACCCTCATCCCCAGGAATTCTACCTCTGGAGCTAGGAAGACGCACTTTGCCTTTTTCAGTCACAGACGCGGTCCAGTCTGCGTAGCACCTCTTCCAGGTTGTGGAGGTGTTCTTCAGTATCGTAACCCGTAATGAGGATGTCATCCTGAAAAACCACCGTCCCTGGAATCGACTTGAGGAGGCTTTCCATCTTTCGTTGGAAGATCGCGGCAGCCGAGCGAATCCCGAACGGACATCTGTTGTACTCAAACAACCCCTTGTGTGTTGTGATGGTGGTCAGCTTCTTCGACTCACTCGCCAGCTCCTGGGTCATGTAAGCTGAAGTCAGGTCCAATTTTGAAAAAAGTTTGCCACCGGATAACGTCGCAAAGAGGTCCTCCGCTCTCGGTAGCGGGTACTGGTCTTGGAGTGACGCCCGATTGATGGTGGCCTTGTAATCGCACATATCCTGACCGACCCATCCGCCTTGAGCACCGGCACAATCGGGCTCGCCCAGTCACTGAATTCGACTGGCGAGATGAAGCCTTCCCTCAGCAGGCGGTCCAATTCGCCTTCTATCTTTTCCCGCATCACGTACGGCACCGCTCTGGCCTTGTGGTGTACTGGCCTGGCGTCCGGGTTTATGTGAATCACTACCTTGGCCCCCATGAAAGTGCCAATGCCGGGTTGAAATAATGAGTCAAATTTGTCCAGGATCTGTGAGCATGATACTCGCTCCACAGAGGAAATTGCATTGACATTGCCTCATTTCCAGTTCATGACAGCAAGCCAACTCCTCCCCAGTAGTGCGAGACCATCCCCTGGGACAATCCAGAGTGGCAGTCTGTTCTGTGAATCTTTGTGGCGCTGCCCAGCACTGGAATGACCTGCTTTGTGTAAGTCCGTAGCTGTGCGTCAATCGGCGATAATTTTGGCCTCCTGGCCTTGGACGCCCACAACTTTTCAAACTGTTTGATACCCATCAGGGACTGGCTGGCCCCCGTGTCTAGCTCCATTGATACTGGGATGCCATTGAGGAGCACTTTCATCATTATCGGTGGCGTCCTGGTGTATGAACTGTATACGTGCTCCACATGAACTCGCTGAACTTCAGCTTCCAGCGATTTCCCCCAGCATTCATTTCTGCAATTTCTGCAGGTATTTTGCTCACCTCTGCAAACTCTGGCTGAGTGTGTGCCTCCACGCCTCCAGCATGAAACAAAAGGTCCCTTGCCAGTCAAACTTCCCTGACTGCCCCTGTTATTGTCCTTGAGTGCGCCATTAACAGATGTTGATGGCCCCATTACTGGCCGCATTGTCCCTTGCAATGAATCGCCATTCAGCTTGCCATTGTCTCTGTCGAACTCCCCCTCTAGGTTCGACTACATGTTGGGGCATGCTCGACTGCCCTTGTCTGCCTGGAGAACTGTGTGCTGCTTTAACAATGTTCAATCTCTGTCCCAACCATTCCTTAACACAGTACCTCTCATCTGTTCTGCTAGTGGCCATGCTCGCGTGGTTTAAATCCCAGTTTCTTGTCGCCATTGATACATCCTTACTATACAGTATAAATGCACACGAGGCCCATGTTTGAGAGAAGGTCAGTCTGTGACCTGTCCTTTATTTCATAGCACTCAAGTGATGGAAGTGGGTAGAGCTTCCCCTTTTATATCTGAAGGTCTTGGTTAGGAGTGTCTCCCACAAGTTCACCACCTAGTGGTCATTGTTCTCACAGTGTACAACTTAGGTCAGATTATACATGGGTTACAATGCTGGTTGAATACATGACAGAAACCAAAACTGGACGTAGTTAAGCAGTTGCTGCAGACTCAGTTGTGCTGAGGATAAAGTGGGCAGGACATGCCAGTACGATGTTCCATCTCTTACTTGACTGAGTTCTTGTCAATGGGTGAATCGGTCGTTTTATTCATTTACATTTTGCCTTCTAGCGATTTTTGATTAAAGGCTCAAGCTTGTGATCCGAGCTTTTCACTTG
This sequence comes from Pristiophorus japonicus, assembly GCF_044704955.1. Classification (NCBI taxonomy): domain Eukaryota; kingdom Metazoa; phylum Chordata; class Chondrichthyes; family Pristiophoridae; genus Pristiophorus; species Pristiophorus japonicus. The sequence continues at coordinate 127,494,819 of NC_091980.1, forward strand.
TGCAGCAGCATATTAGTGAATGACATCGGCGAGTCGGAATGTAGTGAAATGTTGATTGTAAGCTGCTCTGCTGGCTCGCAACTTCCAGGGCTTCCCACTGTATGTGATGGGTATTGTGTTCCAAACACAGATGAGACTGCACACAGGGAGGTTAAAGTAACAGTGACCTCAGTCTTTAATAAGACACTCCAGAGTGAGGAGCAGACCTTAGAGGCCGTCTTATATAAGTGCTCCCAAGGGATGCTGGGATCCCTTGGGACTTCAGGGGATGAGCTCCCTGGTGGTGGAACAGGGGAGTGCATGCTTTACAGATACACAACTTCACTCCCCAGCCAAAATCAAAGTGAAAACTATTTACAAGGTGAGGCGGCTGGGAGCCTTTCTTTCCCCGGTGGACTGCCTCGGTACAAATGTCTGTTCTGGTGTGTTGGCTGTGCCCTCACTGGGCTGGCGTGTTGTTGGCCCTGCAGGGCTGCTAGGTGAGCCTGGCCTTGCTGGAACGTTGGGCATGATGGGTTCGATTTCCTGGTCCGGCGTGGTGTCGTTGATCCTTTGGATGTGTATTGTGGGCTCGAAAAAGTTGGTGTCTGCTGTGGGTTGTTCAGGGCAATCTGTGAACCGCAGCCTCGTTTGGTCCAGGTGCTTTCTGCAAATTTGTCCATTGTCTAGTTTGAAGACAAACATTCTATTTCCTTCTTTAGCTATCACCATGTCCGCGATCCACTTGGGACCATGTCCATAGTTTAGCACATACACAGGGTCATTCAGATCAATTTCCCGTAACACAGTGGCGCGACCATCGTTTACATTTTGCTGCTGCCGCCTGCTCTCTAACTGATCATGCACGTTGGGGTGAATCAGCGAGAGTCTGGTTTTAAGTGTCCTTTTCATGAGTAGCTCAGCCGGGGGCACCCCTGTGAGTGAGTGGGGTCTCATGCAGTAACTGAGCAGTACTCGGGACAGGTGGGTTTGGAGTGAGTCTTCTGTGACTCGTTTCAGGCTCTGTTTGATGGTTTGTACTGCCCGCTCTGCCTGTCCATTGGAGGCTGGTTTAAACGGGGCTGAGGTGACATGTTTGATCTTATTGTGGGTCATGAATTTTTTTAATTCAGCACTGGTGAAACATGGGCCGTTGTCACTGACCAGTATGTCAGGCAGACCGTGGGTGGCAAACATGGCCCTCAGGCTTTCAATGGTGGCGGTGGCGGTGCTTCCCGACATTATTTCACATTCAATCCATTTTGAAAAAGCATCCACCACCACCAGGAACATTTTACCGAGAAACGGGCCCGCATAGTCGACATGGATCCTCGACCATGGTCTGGAGGGCCAGGACCACAAACTTAGTGGTGCCTCTGTGGGCACGTTGCTAAACTGAGCACATACGCTGCATTAACATACACAGGACTCTAAGTCAGAATCGATAAGGGGCCACCACACGTAGGATCGGGCTATCGCTTTTATCATTACTATACCCGGGTGTGCGCTATGGAGATCCGAGATGAACGTCTCCCTGCCCTTTTTTGGTAGCACTACGTGGTTACCCCACAACAGGCAGTCTGCCTGAATGGACAGCTCTTCCTTTCGCCGCTGGAATGGCTTGATTGGCTCTTGAATTTCAACGGGGATGCTGGCCCAGCTCTGATGCAGTACACAGTTTTTTACGAGGGACAGCAGAGGATCTTAGCTGGTCCAAGTCCTAATCTGGCGGGCTGTGACAGATGATTTATCATTTTCAAACGCTTCCATGACCATCAACAAGTCTGCAGGCTGCTCCACCATCAACAAGTTTGCTGCTGCGCCATTTCCAACCCCCGTGGTGGCAATGGTAGCCGACTGAGAGCATCCGCACAGTTCTCGGTGCCTGGCCTGTGGCGGATGGTGTAGTTATACGCTGATAGCGCGAGTGTCCACCTTTGTATGCGGGCTGAGGCATTAGCATTTATCCCCTTGTTTTCAGCGAACAGGGATGTGAGGGGCTTGTGATCGATTTTCAGCTCAAATTTGAGGCCAAACAGGTACTGATGCATTTTCTTTACCCTGAACACACACGCTAATGCCTCTTTCTCAATCATGCTGTAGGCCCTCTCGGCCTTAGACAAGCTCCTGGAAGCATAGGCAACAGGTTGCAACTTCCCCGCAACGTTAGCTTGTTGTAATACACACCCGACTCCATACGACGACACGTCACGTGCTAGCACAAGTCTTTTACACAGGTTATCCAATACAAGCAACTTGTTAGAGCATAAAATGTTTCTAGCTTTCTCAAAAGCAATTACTTGTTTTTTTTCCCCATACCCAGTTTTCACCTTTGCACAATAACACATGTCGGGGCTCTAAAAGGGTGCTTAACCCCGGTAGGAAGTTACCAAAATAGTTGAGGAGACCCAGGAACGACCGCAGCTCCATGACGTTCTGTGGCCTGGGTGCATTCCTGATAGCCTCTGTCTTGGCGTCTGTGGGCCGAATGCCGTCCGCCGCGATCTTTCTCCCCAAAAATTCCTGCCATGAAGACGCATTTTGACCTCTTCAGCCGCAGCCCTATGCGATCCAATCGCTGGAGGACCTCCTCCAGGTTTTGTAAGTGCTCGGCGGTGTCCTGACCCATGACCAATATGTCGTCCTGGAAGACCACCGTGTGTTGTACCGACTTGAGTAGGCTCTCCATGTTTCTCTGGAAGATCGCTGCAGACGACCGAATTCCAAACGGGCATCTGTTGTAGATAAACAGTCCCTTGTGCGTGTTGATGCAGGTGAGGCCCTTCGAAGAGTCCTGCAGCTCCTGCGTCATTTGGTCGAAGTCAGGTCGAGCTTCGTGAACATCTTGCCTCCTGCCAGCGTCGCAAATAGGTCGTCTGCCTTAGGTAGCGGGTATTGGTCCTGTAGCGAGAAACGATTAATAGTTACTTCATAATTGCTGAAAATCCTGACCGTGCCATCACTTTTGAGTACTGGAACAATCGGGCTGGCCCACTCGCTGAATTCCACTGGAGAGATGATGCCCTCGTGTTGCAGCCTGTCTAGCTCGATTTCCACTCTCTCCCTCATCATGTGAGGTACGGCTCGCACCTTGTGGTGAATGAGTCATGCCTCTGGGACCAAGTGGATCCGCACCTTCACCCCAGAAAAGTTACCCATGCCTGACTCAAAAAGGGAAGGAAATTTGTTAAGAACCTCGGTGCATGAGGCCTCATCGACATGTGATATTTTGCCCAGCGGATTTTGCCCAGCAAGCTCCTTCCAAGCAGTGTGGGGCCATCGCCCGGGACAATCCAGAATGGCAGTTCGTGCACCGTGCCCTCGTAGGGACCTTGACTGTGGCGCTGCCCAGGACAGTGATGAGCTCTTTGGCGTACGTTCTCAGTTTCATGTGGATGGGTCTCAGGGCTAGTCTGAATGCCTTGTTGCACCAGTCTCTCAAACATCTTTTTACTCATGATGGATTGGCTTGCGCCAGTGTCCAGTTCCATGGCTACGGGTAAGCCATTCAATTTTACAGTTAGCATTAGAGGTGGACATTTCTTCAAAAATGTGTGCAATCTGTGTACTTCAGCATTTGCCTCCTCTCTCTGAGTCTCGAAATTGCTTTGATCCACCATGGACCGATCTTCCTCTGCCACGTGGTGGTTAGTAGGTTTTGCAGAGCTTCCAGCTCGTTTGCAAGCTCGTTGGAGGTGACCCATTGTTCCACAGCTCTTGCAAACATACCCTTTGAAGCAGCATGAATAGGCTGAATGGAAGCCTCCACTACGCCAACAAGGTGTGAATTGCCTTGCATTCATCCTTTGTTGGGGACTCTGAGTCATCTGGGTCACCTGAGGCCTGCTGGCAGTTGCAGACTCGTGGGTTCTGCCCTGTACATTTCTGCTTGCAAACACAGTTCCCGTTAATTTATGAACATTGCTAGCACTTGTGTGCTGAGAGATTTGTTTGGTGTTATCACTGGTGGACATAAATGCCTGTGCTATCGCAATGGCCTTACAGAGGGTCGGTGTCTCTACAGTCAAAAGTTTTCATAGGATGGTCTCGTGGCCAATGCCCAGTACAAAAAAGTCTCTGAGCATTTGTTCCAGGTAGTCATCAAACTCACATTGTCCTGCAAGTCGCCTTAGCTCGGCGACGTAGCTCGCCACTTCTTGACTTTCAGATCGCTGGCACGTGTAGAACCGATACCTCGCCATCAGCATGCTCTCCCTTGGGTTAAGATGCTCCCGAACCAGTGTACACAGTTCCTCATATGACTTATCTGTGGGTTTCATCAGAGGCAGAAGATCCTTCATGAGGCTGTAGGTCGGTGCCCCGCAGACTGTGAGGAGGACCACTCTCCTTTTTGCAGCGCTTCCTTCTCCGTCCAGCTCGTTGGCTACAAAGTACTGGTCTAGCCATTCGACATAGGCTTCCCAGTCCTCACCCTCCAAGAACTTCTCCAGGTTGCCCACAGTTTGCTGCAGCTTTGCATTGGATTTGTATTCTCGTCGCCAGTTATTGTGTTCCTAACACAGATGAGACTGCACACAGGGAGGTTAAAGTAACAGTGACCTCAGTCTTTAATAAGACACTCCAGAGTGAGGAACAGGCCTTCGGGGCCAGCTTATATGCAGTGCTCCCAAGGGATGCTGGGATCCCTTGGGACTTCAGGGGATGAGTTTCCTGCTGGCAGAACATGGGATTGCATGCTTTACAGATACACAACAATGGGGACATAGAATACATCTCTCCTGAGATGGGCAGTTCTGGTAAAAACACTAAACAAACGATGCTCTTCAATCTTAGCTCTAGCACTGCACTGCCCTTGGCTGCTTGTGAATCCCACCCGCCAATGTGCCCACTCTATTACAACAGTGGCTACACTTCAAAAGTAATTCATTGGCTGTAAAGTACTTTGGGACATCCTGAGGTTATCAAAGGCACTATAGAAATTGTAATGCCTGTAAGCTTGTAATGTTTGTAGCTCCACACTGTGGATGTGGACTTATTGTGCACTGCAACTACAGAGTTAATAATTAAACAGAAGCAGGAGGTTCCGGTGGCTTCTGAGAGAGCTGCCTGCCATGTTAGAAAATTGTGTGTGCTGTGCTGTGTGAAAATATATCACATTTGGCGGCAAGATGGGATTTTTCGGATGATTTAAAGCTGAAATTTTTTTGGTGAAGGATTCAGCCAGCCGACAGAGAGACTTTGGAAGCTTCTGTCTTTGGAAATAACTACAAAATCCGAGGTAAAATACAGCACACGGTGTGAACAGCTGGAAAAAGGTGTAATGGGACATTTGGGTGAATATTGACACGACCGCGAATGTTTTAAAATGTATGTGGATTGGCTAGAAATGTATTTCACTACAAATAATATAATCAAAGTTCCAGACAATGCAGTCCGGAATCAGGCGATATTGGAACGGAAGCGAGCTATTTTCTTATCGGAAGCTGGACTGGAATAGCTTGAAACACTGATAAATCTGCTTGTGCCTGACGAGCCAAAGGACACAATGCTTAAAGAGATTTTAACGAAGCTGGAGCAGCAATATAACCCCAACCCATTAGAAATTGCTGAAAGCTATCGTTTCGGTATATGAAATCAAAAGTCTGATGAAAATATCAGTGATTACATTGTAGCATTAAAAAAGTTATCTATTCACTGCAATTTTGGAAACTTTCAAAACCGAGCATTGTGGGATCGTTTTGTTTGTGGGGTGAAAAATGATGTGATCAGAAGAAAGTTATTGACGACGGATGACTTGACTTTTGATATTGCTTGTCAGACAGCGAGGTCGATGGGCATGGCCGATCAATATTCCGGAGAATTAAATAATAATTACGGTCATCAGTCAACCGAGATGAATCGCCTGCAGATTCAAAGTAAAAGGCGGTGGGGGCCCAAAGTCTCAGAAACTGAAAATTCTAACAGAGCATCGAAGTTGTGCTATAGGTGCCTGGGACAACACATTGCTCAAAGTTGTCCATATGTGAAATCAGAGTGTTTCTTCTGCAGAAAGACTGGGCATCTTGCAAAGGCATGCCGACTGAAGTGTAAACCAGCTTTTAAAGCTATGAGTCCAGCGTTCAAAGCTTTGAATAGAAATCCCCAGAGACTACATAGCATGGAAGAACGATGACAGGATGAAGAGATGTTAGAGTTACATGTCATCAGGAGCACAAGGTTAATGGACAGCGATTCGGAATGTATCAAAATCCACAGATGTTGCGGGATTCAAGATAACAATGGAATTCGACATAGGTGCATCCGTGAGTGTAGTATTGGAGTCACTATACCTCGCCAAATTGCGTGATTTCCAACTGGAGAAATCCAAGATTCAGCTGTGAGGCTACTCGGGAGAGAAAATTCCTGTGGTAGGTCATATCACCGTACCAGTGAAATATAAAGATCAATTTCAAAACTTGCCTCCAATAGTAGTGGCAGGAGACAAGCCTGCCTTACTAGGAAAAAATTGGTTGAGATCACTGAAGCTGGATTGGAGTGAGATTTTCCGTGTGGAAACGAGATTTGCATCAACGGATGATGTTCTCAAGAAGTATCCGAAGGTGTTCTGCAAAACAGGCAGTCCAATCCAAGGCTTCAAGGCGAGTGTCAGGGTACAGAAGGACGCTAGATCGGTTTACTACAAGCCACGTTCCGTACCATATGCAGTCAAGGAGAACGTTGAGCAAGAACTCAAAAGACTAGAGACTGAGAACATTATTTTTAAAATAGATGGATGCAATTGGGCTACACCCATTGTTGTTGTACCTAAGTCCGATGGTAAGGTAAGATTGTGTGGTAATTATAACGTAACCGTAAACCAGGTTCTAGAGGATAATGTCCCCAATACATTGTCGAATATAGAAGATTTGTTCACAACACTGACAGGTGGTCAGATTTTCTCAAAACTGGATCTTACGAATGCCTACTTACAGCTTGAACTAGATGAGGAGTATAAGTCATGTTTGACTATAAATACTCATCTAGGCCTATATCAATTTAATAGGCTACCATTTGGAGTGTCTTCTGCCCCTGCAGATTCTGCCCCTGATGAACTAGATTTTGTAAGGTATTGAAGGGGTAGTATGTTATTTGGATGACATACTAATTTCAGCACCAAATAGGCAAATTCATAATAAATATTAACTAAAGTCCCCAAACGGCTAGAGAAGCACAGAGTACGAGTGTCTGCTCGTAAGTGTGAGTTATTTTACAATTCAGTGGAGTACTTAGGGTACAGAGTAGACAAAGATGGTTTACATCCAACCATGGGAAAACCAGATGCAATCAGAAATGCACCCACTCCCAGGAATGTCACTGAACTTCGTTCATTTTTGGGTCTTTTGAACTATTATGAGAAGTTCCTACCAAATTTGGCTACAGTATTACATCCACTAAATGAACTATTGAAAAAAACAGGTCCATTGAAAGTGGTCAAAAAAATGCGATACAGCATTCAAGGAGTGTAAAAGCAAATTGGTAGAGAGCACCATGTTAGTTCACTATGACATATCTAAGGAGATTAAGCTAGCATGTGATGCCTCTCCGTATGGAGTTGGGGCAGTAATCTCTCATGTATCAAGTAGTGGGGAGGAGAGACCAATTGCTTTTGCTTCATGCACTCTCAGTGTCAGTGAGAGTAATTATGCACAAATTGAAAGGGAAGCTTTGGCATTAATTTTTGGGGTCAAGAATTCTCACAAATACTTGTATGGTCGTAAGTTTACCATTATTACGGACCATAAGCCCCGAACAGCAATCCTCCATCCAAAGTCCCCAGTTCCAACATTAGCTGCAGCCCGAATGCAGAGATGGGCTTTGATTTTGTCAGCATATACATATGATATTGAATACAGACCATCAGCTGATCACAGTAATGCTGATGCAATGTCTAGATTGCCTTCCCCATCACAAGTTACACCCGATAGGGAAGAAGTGTTTTATTTTTCATACATTGATGAACTGCCAGTCACAGCTGAAGAGATTGATAGAGCAACCAAACGTGATCCAGTGATGTCAAAGGTGTATGATTATATTGTAAATGGATGGCCAAACCAGGTAACAGACAAAGATATTCATCCATTCTTCATTCGTAGGAATGAATTATCAGTCGATAAAGATTGTATCATGTGGGGTGCAAGAGTGGTTCTAACAAATAAATTCGGGTCCAAATTATCAAGTCTCCTAACTTGAGGAAGGACGTTCTTGCTATTGAGGGAGTGCAGCGAAGGTTCACCAGACTGATTCCTGGGATGGCGGGACTGACATATCAAAAAAGACTCGATCAACTGGGCTTGTATTCACTGGAGTTCAGAAGAATGAGAGGGGATCTCATAGAAACGTTTAAAATTCTGACGGGTTTAGACAGGTTAGATGCAGGAAGCATGTTCCCAATGTTGGGGAAGTCCAGAACCAGGGGTAAGGGGTAAGCCATTTCGGATCGAGATGAGGAGAAACTTCTTTACCCAGAGAGTGGTGAACCTGTGGAATTCTCTACCACAGAAAGTTGTTGAGGCCAATTCACTAAATATATTCAAAAAAGAGTTAGATGTAGTTCCTACTATTCGGGGGATCAAGGGGTATGGCGAGAAAGCAGGAATGGGGTACTGAAGTTGCATGTTCAGCCATGAACTCATTGAATGGTGGTGCAAGCTCGAAGGGCCGAATGGCCTACTCCTGCACCTATTTTCTATGTTTCTATGTTTCTATTAGAAGACCTCCATGACCAGCACCTGGGAATGTGCTTGACCAAGAGTTTTGCACGCAGTTATTTGTGGTGGCCAGGTATTGATAAAGATATAGAGTACATTGTGAGTCAGTGTACGACATGTCAATCGGTAAGCAAGCAAATGGCCTCCCAGGTTGCTGAGCTAGAAGAACAACAATTATTCTTTGTGATTGATAGCCATTCGAAGTGGGTTGAGGTATTCCCAATGTAGAAAATAACAACAAGTAAAACATTGGACATTTTACGAAGATTACTTTCTTCATTTGGCCTCCCTGAAAAATTGTTTCGGATAATGGACCATAATTTCGTTGCGAAGAATTTGCACAGTTCATGAGTAAAAATGGTGTGAAACATACCAAGGTTCTACCGTACCACCCTGCTTCGAATGGTGCAGCAGAGCGCACTTTACAAATTGTGAAATGGGCTCTCCTAAAACAAATGTTAGATCCAAATCCCAAGAAACGACAGTTGTCATTGGATCACAAATTGTCTAATTTTTGATTACATATCGTAATACTCCTCATACAATTACTGGTAGAACACCGGCAGAGTTGTTTCTCAAACGACAGCCACGAACCAGATTCTCGTTGTTAAAACCAAATTTGGCACAGTCCGTAGAAGCGACACAATTAAGACAGAAAGAGAATCATGATAGAGGTAGAGTAAAAGAGAGAAGTGTGAAATTAAACCAGAAGGTGAGAGTGAAGAACCATCACCATAAATGGGTAAAATGGTTACTAGGAAGAGTGGTGAAGATAGGTGGTCCTCACATATATTGGGTGAAGATGTTTGATCATGGACAGGTTAGGTTTGTTCATATTGATCATATTTTACCTACAGACATAGAAGGAGTTGAAAATGGGAATGATTCAATTATTTCTGACTCATCAGATAGTTTTGCTACACCAGTAGCAAATCCTACATCTAATGTACTGGAAACAAATCCAAGAGAAAATCAGAATGTCAGTTTGAGTCCGAAGCAGGAAAACAAACAGCCTGAAGTTATAGTGAGTTCAAATGAAAATCAAGGAAATTCCGTGGAAGAAAATATTCCTTAGGATGAGCCTCGAATGAGTTTAAATTCAACACCATGTTTGGAAGGTTCTGTTCGGGAGCGAAGGTATCCTCATTGAAACAGAAAACAAGTGGTGAAGTTAAATTTGTAAATATGGAAAAAAATAAGTCTATATCCTGTGTTATGTATAAACATGCAAGTTATGTGTGATGTTTATTGTAATAACTTCTTCATTAAGGAGGGAGAAGTGCAATGTCTGTAAGCTTGTAATGTTTGTAGCTCCACACTGTGGATGTGGACTTATTGTGTACTGCAACTACAGAGTTAATAATTAAACAGAAGCATGAGGTTCCGGTGGCTTCCGAGAGAGCTGCCTGCCATGTTAGAAACTGTGTATGCTATGCTCTGTTAATATATCACAGAAATGCAAGTCTTTATTTATTGTTTTCTCCTGCTAGGCCTGTGAATGCCACGAACACCCTGCACACTAGTGCCACTATAATTTGAACAGCCATTGTGCACATTAACTTAGCTGAAAAACTCATTAGTCTTCTTACAACATTTACTGTAAAAAAATGAAAGTATAGACCATGACAAGCTATTTCACCCTGTCCAGAACAGTAGAAGCAGAGGACAAGGCCTGTGCCTGAAGGGGTGTAAATTCAAAACTAATCTGTGGAAACTTTCGTGAACGGGTGGTCAATCTATGGAAGAGCTTCCCAGGGAGATAGTTGAAGCAGTTAGTATTGATTCATTCAAATGCAAATTAGATACATTTTTTACAGAAAATAACATTTTGGGATATGGAATATGAGTAATTTGAGGCATGACATGTGGTAAATGTAGCATGCTTGGGAGGGAAGAGGTTGGGCCTGTGGTTCCTAAACTCTCCATCACTGGTAGTTTTCCTCGTGTCATGTCTGGCTCTGCTGTAGAGTAACTGATAGAGATTGATTGATGTGATTCGTCAATAACTCCATTATATGCTGCGACTTGGGTTCCTGACCAATATTTATTTCTCAACCAACATCACTGAAACAGATTATCTGGTTATTATCATATTACAAAATGACTAGACTTCAAAAGTACTTCATTAGCTGTAAAGTACCTTGTGATGTCCTGATGTTATATAAATGTAAGTACTTCCTTTCTTTTACTGATTTGGTAGAAAGCGAACTAGATGGACCATTGGTCTTTTATCGTGCAGCAATTCCTATGTTGCTAAAGTATTGGCTGGAAGTGGGAACTGAGTTTCTTTCAATGAGCTAAGCAAGCAGATCTTTCAAATGAAGTGCAGTGGAGGAGATGAGGATGGGGTTAGATAGGAAATAGGCAGCAAGCAAAAATCTATGTGATCCAGCAGCCTTCAACTACCAGACGCAAGGAAATGGAGCAGAGATTTCCCTTCCTCCATATCACAGGTTTTGCTCTGTGAGGTTTAGAACTACTTGGGACAGGAATTTCCTCACAGCTGCTCTGGCTTGGCAGCAGTCACGTCGCTGGACTGTAAGCATTGGTGCAGGCCCCAGGAAGATATTAAAGGGATATAGGACAAAGTGCTTACACCAGAAGGTTTTTATTAAAGAACATGCTGGACACTGTTTCCAAAAGATTGGGGGCTTTTGGACATATTATTTTTAATTGTTTTCTGAAAATATCTGGAGCAACCTGAGGTCTCTGGGCAACAATTGCCAGGAGAGAAAACTCATCCCAGGCGATTGGCAGTATTGTTCAGTAATGGGAAACCGCTTAGCCCAAGATCGGGTGTGAAGCAGAAACCCATCAATGGCCATTTACGCCATTACCTGGATGAGAGAGCCCCGAAAGACGGGAAACCAAACTAAGAACTGCCATTAAGTCCCAGGCCCAGTGGAAGCAGAAGCCATCAGGAGCCATCAACAGAATACACGAACGTGAGATCTGGGATGATGGGCCATTCAGACAATCATCCCAGAGAAAGGAAATGATCTATTTTGGCAGGAAGAAGCATGGACTGTAACATATAAGAGAAGACAGTTTGCTGCCATTTTTCTCTCTTCTCTCTTCGCTCCAAGAACTGTGCACTCCATCGCGACAGAGAGGAAACCCACCAACGAGGGACCAAGAGCCTCGCTACTCTACCTTTGGAAGGACCCTCGAGACCAGGACCTGAATGCTGCAACGGTGGCACGTAATCGGAAGAGAAAGCTTTCCCCAAGGAAGAAGCAGCAAGTAAGCCAACGGATAATCTGGGTGAGCATTATCCAAGCATTATTAAGACTGCCGAATCGAGTGTGAGGGGATGTCATGTGTCCCAAATCAAGCCTTAGGGGTTTAGTGGGGAGGTGCTGCATGTGATTATAGTGTATGTAAGGTTTGATTTGTTGGACGAATCCAGTTATACCCTGTACATTACTGTAGTGTGTTGTTTTCTTAATCATCTTAATTCGCGACAGGGGCCTGTTAGGATAGGCCAGTTTTTGTACTGTTGTACTATTTTGTTTACGCCATCAGGTGTTACTTTTACTGGTATGTGTGTGTGTGTGTGTGTGTGTGGAACCGAATAAAGTATTGTACGGTTGAGGCCGAAAGACCTGTCTTTGGTTCTATATTGGACAAACAGAAATTCTACATGTCTGGATTTCTCATTAGCTTTGTTTGGAGATTCCTAAACATGGTGAAGACTTCATCATATATCAGACACCCAGCTGGCCAAACAGAATGAACTGTTGAAAAGTAGGCAGGTTGGTGAATCTGCTTGATCTAAAGGTCAAAATGGCTGCCGTTCTTACCCATATTCCCTATGCAGGTGAACACGTCCTATAACCTTACAGAATTGTTTTCACTAAAGCTAAGGATCATGGGAAAGAAACGTGAACTTCTAGACTGATAGGTTTTGAAATTGAAATTAAAACCATCTCTTAGCACAAAGTCTCATTTAAGGCCAAACATTCGCTAGAACATGCAGACTTGAGAATCAAATCTGTCAATCATTTCTATTTAGGCATTGTGCAAATATAGACCCTCACCCCTGGCTTGTTTTAATTGGGTTTTTTAATTTGTTTTTTTCTATTTTTGTGATGAGTTTTTGAGCTACTGAGGAACAGAACACATCAACATGTTCCAAAATCCACAAAATGCCAGGATAGGCCCACCAGGAACCTCCATCACTGTCACTGCTGGAATATCCGGGATCAGGAGGGCAGTTAACAGTTGACATTCGCTGGTAGGCACCCATTCCACTATTAAGCACCTTGGGATGTTTTACTACATTACTGGCACTATATTTTTATTGATGCATTATCAGCAGTCAGAGCGGGAGATAGGGGGTTTGAAAGAAAGGACATCGGCCAACTGCTTATGCTTATGCGGGAAACCCTGGCTCTTGTCTATAAGCCCCTTTGTAAAGGGAGGTGATCAGGACAGAATCTTGGAAGACAAGAGATCTTAGGTAGTCCAGGCCTAAACTGCCAGGTGGGCCCGAAATCTGCCTCCTGGCCGGCAAAAATGGGGCCCAACGAGAGGTCCAGTCATAAACGGCCAAAAATCTAACATTCACGCTGCGTACTACCCGTCAACAGGGGCCAAGGAAACACCCAGACGGAGAGTTACACGCAATTACAATGGCCTTTGATTGACCTCCCCTGGCCATGCACCCCCTGCTCAGGTATACCACAGGTTAGATACAGAGTAAAGCTCTCTTCACACTGTCCCATCAAACACGCTCAGGGCAGGTACAGCATGGGTTAGATACAGAATAAAGCTCTCTTCACATTGTCCCATCAAACACTCCCAGGGCAGGTACAACACGGGTTAGATACAGAGCAAAGCTCCCTCCACACTGTCCCATCAAACACTCCCAGGGCAGGTACAGCATGGGTTAGATACAGAGTAAAGCTCCCTCCACACTGTCCCATCAAACACTCCCAGGGCAGGTACAGCATGGGTTAGATACAGAGTAAAGCTCCCTCTACACTGTCACATCAAACACTCCCAGTGCAGGCACAGCACAGGTTAGATACAGAGTAAAGCTCCCTCTACACTGTCCCATCAAACACTCCCAGGGCAAGTACGGTATGGGTTGGATACAGAGTAAAGCTCCCTCTACACTGTCCCATCAAACACTCCAGGGCAAGTACAGCACAGATTAGATACAGAGTAATGCTCCCTCCACGTTGTCCCATCAAACACTCCCACGCCAGTACAGCAAAGTCAGCTGCAGACTTTAACAGGCAAAGTTATTTTTAAAATAAATAAATATTCTCCCAAATCGTTTAACCTGGGCTGTTGCAGGAACTGATCTGGATATTTTGACTATGTATGTTCAATCAGTTTAAAAATTGGCCAGCTCAAGTCCACTATTATAAATACTGAAAGATTGGGAGTGACAAAGCCATGGAGGGATTTGAACTTGAGGATAAGAATCTTGAAATCGAGACATTTCTGGATCGGGAGCCAGTGTAGGTCAGTGAGCACAGGGGTGATTGGTGAACAGGAGTTGGTGTGAGTTAGGATACTGGCAGCAGAGATTTGGATGAGTTTAATTTATAGACGATGGGAGGATGGCCAGGTGTTCATTGGAATAGTCGACTTTGTAGAGAATAAAGACATGAATGAGAGTTTCAGCAACATATGAGCTGAGGCATGGGCCGAGACGGGCGATATTACAGAGGTAGAAGTAGGATATGGGATCAGAAGCTTAGCTCAGAGACAAATAGGACATTGAGGTTGCAGAGAGTCTGGGTTAGCCTCAGAGGGTGGCCAGGGAGAGGGATAGAGTCAGTCGCTAGGAAATGGAGCTTGTGGTGGGGACCGAAGACAAAGGCTATGGTCTTCCCAATTGGAGGTCTTTTCTGCTCATCCAGAACTGGATGTCGGCCAAACAGCATATAAATCAGAGATGGTGGAAGGGTCGAGAGAGGTAGTGGGGATGTGGAGCTTGGTTTCGCCAGTGTACATGCGGAGTCTGATGAGTTTTCTGATGATGTCGCTGACGTGGGGCAACATGTAGATGAGATAGGCGGGGCTCCAGAATTGAAGTACCAGAGCGCTTTATCAGGCTAGACATAAAAAAGTACCATTAAAAAGTCAACAGGGCACCTTTGCCACATCACTAGGGGCACTGTGAGTACAGTCTGTAGCCTTTGGGCATTTTGCTACTCAGATTCATAATGAACTTTGAGTTATTAATGTTTCTGAATGCTAAAGGCTCATAATGTCTGCCATCAAACATTTTATTCTTCATCTGGCTCCTGCCAGCCAGACAACAGCGCGTTTATGGTTGAAATGAGGTCAGTGCTGCATTGTAGGTCAAATGCTGAATTTAAATTTTGCATTATAATGTAATGGTCCTACATTTTCAGCAAACTGGGAGTGCTGCACTTAGCAGTTCTAATGGGATTTAGTTAGCAATCTGAAAAATAAGATGGAGGCATTCACCTCAACATAAAGGACAGAGAGCTTGAAGCCATTAAGATAGTTAGACAAGCATGTTATAGAGTCATTATCTAGAAGGTTGCAGGTTTGACCCCTAGCTTGAGCTGATCTCAGCCAAGGAGGGAGCAGCAAGGCTACAATTGGCCTCAGGACCCCTGGGATAAGGAGAGGTGGCGATTATTGACTCCTGCTGGAAAGTTCGCTTGTGAATATCTATTGACGTCAGGATCAGTTTCAGAATCACCTCCATGTTCCCCTCCAAGTCACACTCCATCCTGACGTGGACATTGTCGTTCCTTCATCATCACTATATCAAAATCCTGGAACTCCTGACCTAACAGCACTGTGGGAGTACCTTCACCACATGCAAGTAAAATCAAGGCATGGCAGAGATGGGCATTATTACGGAGATAGAAGTAGGATATGGGATCAGAAGCTCAGCTCAGAGTCAAATAGGACGTTGAGGTTTCTTAGGATAAGGGGTAGGCCATTTAGGACTGAGATGAGGAGAAACTTCTTCACTCAGAAAGTTGTTAACCTGTGGAATTCCCTACCACATAGAGTTGTTGATGCCAGTTCATTGGATGTATTCAAGAGGGAGTTAGATATGGCCCTTACGGCTAAAGGGATCAAGGGGTATGGAGAGAAAGCAGAAAAGGGGTACTGAGGTGAAGGATCAGCTATGATCTTATTGAATGGTGGTGCAGACTCGAAGGGCCGAATGGCCTACTCCTGCACCTATTTTCTATGTTTCTATGTTTCTATGTAACAGTCTGTGTTAGCCTCAGAGGGTGGCCAGGGAGAGGGATGGAGTCAAAGACATTTTATAAATACACAAAGAGCAAGAGGATAACTAATGAAAGAGTAGGGCCTATTTGAAATCATAAAGGTAACTTGTGTGTGGAGGCAGTAGATGTGTGTAAGGTTCTTAATGAATACTTTGTGTCTGTCTTCACAAAAGAGAACGATGATGCAGACATTGAAGTTAGTGAGGAGGAGTGTGAAATATTGGATGAGATAAACATAGTGAAAGAGGAACTATTAAAGGGTTTAGCATCTTTGCAAGTAGATAAATCACCAGGACTGGATAAAATGTATCCCAAATGTTAAGAGAAGCAAGAGAGGAAATAGCGGAGGCTCTGACCATCATTTTCCAGTCTCTCTGGCTACAGGTGTGGTGCTGGAGGACTGCTAACATTGTATCGTTGTTTAAAAAAGAACACTATAGACCAAGTAATTACAGGCTTGTCTAACTTATCTCGGTAGTGGGCAAATTACTGGGAAAATTCTGAGGGACAGTATTAAACGTCATTTATAACGGCACAGATTAATTAAGGACAATCAGCATGGATTTGTTCAGCGAAAGTCGTGTTTGACTAACCTGATTGAATTTTTTGAAGAGATAAGAAGGGTCAATGTGGGTAACACTTTTGATGTAGTCTACATGGATTTTTGCAAAGCTTTTGACAAGGTCCCACATGGCAGACTGGTCAGAAAAGTAAAAGCCCATGGGATCCACAGCAAAATGGCAAGTTGGTCCAAATTTGGCTCAGTGGCAGGAAGCAAAGGGTAATTGTCAATGAGTGGGTTTGTGACTGGAGGGCTGTTTCCAGTGGAGTCCCGCAGGGCTCAGTACTAGGTCCCTTGATTTTTGTGTTATATATCAATGATTATGGGCTGGATTTTCAGTTTTGATGATTTTGGGGTGTGGGTGTGGTAAAGTTTGTGCCCGAGAACAGTTTCCGTCTCAGTAAATAAAATTGGGCAGCTGGGCCCTGAGTCAGTGGGTGCAGCGCTAAGGGAGGTGTTGTACACCTCTCTTGGGCACCAGCATGGGAAACTCCCGAGCTAAAGAGCCGGGTCAGGAGCGCTTAAAGAGACGCCTAGAGAGAAAAAAAAACGAACAGTAAAAACCACAAAAACATTTCCAAAACATTGCCCACGCAAGCACAACATAAATGCAAAAAATAATAAAAGATAAAACAATCACACTTACCTTAGGAGTCCATTACTTACCTGTGTGCAGTCAGTAACATTGGACCACCTGATTTCCCAGACCTTCACTGCAGGGAGCACTTCGGGACATATGGGTCGGACTGCAGTCAAAACTCGCACCAGTATCAGTGTCACAACCAGGGCCGTTGCACACCGGCGCAGCTCTTTATGGCGATGCTGCTCAGCGCCGCCGCTAAACCGGACCCGAGGATGCCTGCGGGGCGCTGGAGACTGACCACCCGCCCAGAAGACCTCACCGCCATCATTGCCGCCACTCTGGGGTGAAAAACGGAGCGCAGAAGACCCGAAAATTCACCTTAGACTTTAATGCAGGGGGCATGATTAAGAAATTTGCAGATGATTCAAAAATTGGCTGTGTGGTTGATGATGAGGAAGAATGCTGCAGACTGCAGAAAGTTATCAATGGGCTGGTCAGGTGGGCAGAATAGTAGCAAATGGAATTCAGTCGTGAGGTAATGTATTTTGGGAGGGCTAACAAGGCAAGAGAATACACAATAAATGGTAGGATACTGAGAAGTGTAGAGGAACAGAGGGACCTTGGAGTGCATGTCCACAGATCCCTGAAGGTAGCAGGACAGGGAGATAATGTGGTTAAGAAGGCATACTGGATATTTTTCTTTATTAGCTGAGGTGTAGAATATAAGACCAGGGAGGTTATGCTTGAACTGTATAAAACATTAGTTAGGCCACAGCTAGAGTTCTGCGCACATTTCTGGTCACCGCATCACAGGAAAGATGTGATTGCACTCGAGAGGGTCGAGAGATTTATGAATATTGTTGCAAGGACTCGAGAACTTTAGCTATCAGAAAATGTTGGATAGTCTGGGGTTGTTTTTTTTTGGATCAGAGGAGGCTGGGGGGGGTGGGGGGAGACTTGATTGAGTTGTATAAAATTATGTGGGGCCTAGATAGAGTGGCTAGGAAGGACTTATTTCCCCTAGCAGAGAGGTCAATAACCAATGGGCATAGATTTAAAGTAGAAGGATTAGAGGGGAGATGAGTAGAACTTTTTCACCCAGAGAGTGGTGGAGGCCCAGAACTCACTGGCAGAAATACTCATTGCATTTAAAAAGTACTTGAATATGCACAGAAAGTTCTGCAACTTACAAGGCTACGGACCAAGAGCTGGAAAGTGGGATTACACTGGACTGCTCTTTTTCGGCCAGCATGTTTATGTTGGGTCGAATGGCCTCTTTCTGTGCCATAAATTTCTATGATTCCATGGACTGCAGCAGTTCAAGAAGGAGGCTAACACCACCTTCTCAAGGCCAATTAAGGATGGGCAATAAATGGCAGCATTGTCAGTGATGCCTACTTCCTGAGGAGGAATTGTTTAACAGGTTTGGCTATGCTGCCCTGCATAGTGTTTGTGGAAATGTTCAAGCATTCACCTTTAGGCGAGTAGAGAAGAATTAAAGAGAAGAAAAATATGCAAAACTTACGTGGTGCAGATGTCACACTTTGTTAAAAATGAAAACCAATCAATTTTAAAAAAGAGAATGAAACCCAGTCACTGACTCAAAGCCTTAAATTTACAAGCATACAATTGCTCTCTGACTGACCTTAGGTTAGAAATAGCTATATTTGCCTACTTGGACTAATTTCCTACATGCAGTACTACAGCACTGGCCTTAAAGGAACAGGTCAGTTAATAGGCTAAATATTGCACCATCCTACAGACTACTCATAAGCAATGCTAAAGGAAATTCATCAATTTATATAAAAGACTTTTTAATAATAAGTGCATGTGCGTCACATTCCAATTACCACATTGCAGATGGCGCACTTCAGGGTATTTATTACAAAGAAGGAAAATGATATTTTTAAAAGAGCAAGAAATCTCAGCGTTCACCCAGAGCCTGGAATTTACAACCAATTCCGATGGCCCTACGATCAGGAACTTACAGTGAGCTACGATTACAAGTCAGGCCACTTGTTCACAGGGGAGTACTTGAGCGGTGATCTTAAAGTGACAGGGCAGATTAGGAGTTGAACATCGCATTCCTTCCTCAAACTCTGGACTATTCGTGAGCAGTGCCACGAGAATCTATTAGTACAGGTGCAGCATCCCGAATCCGGATCCCTTAGGACTGAGACCATTCCAGATTTTGCGTTTTACCAGATTTTGGAACATCGTTCTGACGTCACGAATCCGGAAACACCTGAGCCCAGGTTCGAGTATTTCCGGATTTCGAAATATCGTGGGGGGGGGGTGAGGGGAAGAGGGATGCTTGTCGACGTTGAGATGTTCAGGCGGTGCCCTGCCGCCAAGGACCTGATCGGGCGCGGCCTCACCACCGAGAATCTGATCGGGGGCGCCCGCCGCCGTGGAAGAGTTCCTTGTCTGGCCTGAGGTAGGTGGGGTAGGGCAGCCGAGGTAAAGGGGAGGGAGGGGAGCCGGGACGAAGTCGGGCCGGGGTGATGTCGGGCCCCGCGAATTTGGGGCAGGCAAAGTTGAGGCGGGCGAAGTCGGGGCAAAGTCGGGCCAGGGCGAAGTCGGTTCGCCGAGGCGGGAGGTGTTTAGATATCGGAACATTTTCCGGTTTCCGGACGACTGTGCCACGGATTGACCCGGTGTCCGCATTCTGGAACATTCTGGATTCTGGAACTCCGGATTTTGGAGGTTGAACCTGTATATGCTTTTTTAAAAAAAGAAATGGTGCTTTAGTGTTCAGTTGTTTCAATTCAACTGCATGATTCAACCTTCAGCCATGTTAACTGAAAATAAATATAGCTGCTCAGGACCAGATCAATTAGGCAGCGATTGCTGAGGAGGAGGACTGGCTGAACGTTGTTAAGATAAATGAGTGCTTGACTGGAACGTTGCCAATCTGCAGGATGAGATGTTCCGAAGACTGCACAGTGCAGCTTGAAGTGATCAAGTCCATCTGTACTGATGAATTATTTCATTCTCCTCAACATAACTGGGCTCTTATCTTCATCAATATTCCACCAAAAAAAGCAGCATTGAATTACATGACATCATGACATTTAAAGCCCCAAAGTGAGGCCAGTGAAGGATTTGCTTTGTTACTCGGTGCATCTTGTGTATTTTTGAGTGGTATTGACACATGGAGAACACAAGCCTGTGAATATTATAATGAGAGCTTCCTTACAATAGTCAGCTCTTATTGTAAGTAAACTGATCATTTCGCAATTCACTAACTGCGATTGTGAATCCCCCCTTCCTCCCTCAGGCAGCTTTTCCTCTCTGACTGACTCACTTTTGCCAAATGGCCATTCTTCATTTGCAATCGCATGTGTTTGCGTGCTGTTTAACCATGAGATGTACCATGGTCCAGACTACACATTTTCTCACCTGACATCCAAGCACAGGTACAGTGCACCAGGGATCACTACGTAACAATCAGAAACAGAAGATCAATATTGATTTTCCCTTACCTGTCTCACAGGTATTCAAGCCATGAACCATCCCTCCAAAATGAGATTAGCTACCACAGCACAGACTAGGAATCAAACCTAGGGTCTTCAGTTTTGCATGGCCAGTAGGATGAGATGTTAAATCAAGGACCCACCTGCCCTCTCAATTGGACGTAAAATGTCCCATGGCACTATTCAAAGAAAAGCAGGGGAGTTATCCCTGGTGTTCGGGTCAATATTTATCCCTCAATCAACATCACTAAAACAGATTATCGGCTGATCATCATATTGCTGTATGTGGGACCTTGCTGTTTACAAATTGGCTGGTCCGGTATCTACATTACAACAGTGGCTACACTTCAAAAGTACTTAACTGGCTGAAAAGCACTTTAAAATGTCCTGAGATTATGAAAGGCGTTATATAAGTGCAAGTTATTTCTTATCAACTGAGCTCACGTTGAGCTGATACTTCAGTTAAATATGTTAAAGGAATACTGGAAATACTTAAAATGTTATGAAAAAAAAATGTATGGTCAAATTTCAGGAGAAAAAAATGGAATAATCAAGACTGTGTCTGCCTTGAAGGCAACACACACTTCCAAGCGACAATGATACAACAAAATAAAACTTCCGTCATTGTATGTGTGTGCTTGCAAGCAAAGGAGTAAAGATTTACCAAGCAATTTTTCTTTAGACAGTGCCCCTTTAAGGGAACACTCTGGGCTATTAGCAGAGACCGTGTTTTTTCGTGACGCGATCCATGACAATAGCACATTGAAACTGTGACGAAAGATAATCTGGAGCAGTGACACACAGTTGAGATGGTATCTTACATCCTATGATAAATTCACCCAAGATACATGACTGTCTTGGAACATGCTCCAGTGTGCATTACTCTCTTCCTTCTTCTCTTCTTAGGCAGTCCCTCGGAGTCGAGGATGACTTGCTTCCATGCTAAAAATGAGTTCTCAGGTGACTGATGAGTCCAATGCGGGATCTACAGATTCTGTCACAGGTGGGGCAGATGTTGGTTGAAGGAACAAGTGGGTGGGGTGCTTGGGTTATTGTGCACTCCTTCTGCTGTCTGTGCTTGGCTTCCGCTTGCTCCCAGCGAAGAGACTTGAGGTGCTCGCCGCCTTCCCGGATGCTCTTCCTCCACTTTGAGCGATCTTGGGCCAGGGATTCCCAGGTGTTGGTGGGGATGTTGCACTTTTTCAAGGAGACTTAGAGGGTGTCTTTGAAGCATTTCCTCTGCCTACCTGGGGCTCACTTGCCATGCCAAAGCTCACGGTAGAGTGCTTGTTTTGGGAGTCTCGTCTCAGGCGTGCGGACGATGCGGCCCGTCCATCGGAACTGATCGAGCGTGGTCAATGCTTCAATGCTGAGGATGTTAGCCTGAGCGAGAACACTGACATTGATGCGCCTATCCTGTCAATGGATTTGCAGGATGTTGCGGAGGCAGCGTTGGTGGTACTTCTCCAGTGTTTTGAGGTGCTTGCTGTAAATAGTCCATGTCTCTGAACCATATAGGAGGGCGAGTATATCGACTGCTCTGTAGACCATGAGCTTGGTGCCAAGTTTGAGGTCCTGGTCTTCAAACACTCTCTTCCTCAGGTGACCGAAGGCTGCACTGGCACACTGAGGGCGGTGTTGGACATCGTCATCGATGTCTGCCCTTGTTGACAGTCGGCTCCCGAGGTATGGAAGATGGTCCACGTTGTCCAAGGCCTCGACGTGGATTTTGATAATTGGGGGGGAAGTGCTGCGTGATGGGGGCAGATTGGTAAAGGACCTTTGTCTTATGGATGTTTAATGTAAGGCCCATGCTCTCATACTCTTTGGTGAAGATGTTGATGATTGATTAGAGTTTGGCCACCGAGTGTGCGCAGACATAAGCGTCGTCTGCGTACTGTAATTCATGCATGTAACACCAATATTATCTATTCCCTGAAAGCATAACGAAGATCACAAGATAATTTAGTGGCCTATCCTAGGTCATCTGTCCAGAAACACCTAACAGCTCCCTCTTCGCAAGTGTTACTGAAATGACTCCACAGTTTATGCTTTCACTACACCAACCAGAAATCTATTCTTAAGTGTTGATCACTCTTTGATAAACATAATTCAGTGAACAACATAAATCTAAATAGTAAGCAGATAATAAGTGGACCACAAAGGAGAGCTACAAATGGAGGCAGAGGGTATGGCTGAGGTACTAAATGAGTACTTTGTATCTGTCTTTACCAAGGAAGACAATGCGACCAAAGTCATAGTGAAAGAGGAGGTAGTTGAGATACTGGATGGGACAAAAATTGATAAAGAGGAAGTACTAGAAATGCTGGCTGTACTTAAAGTTGCTAAGTCATCAGGATGCATCCTAGGATGCTGAAAGAGATAAAGGTGGGAATTGCAGAGGTACTGGCCATAATGTTCCAAACCTCCTTGGATATGGGGCTGGTGCCAGAGGACTGGAGAATTGCAAATGTTACACCCTTCTTCAAAAAAGGGGTGTAAGGATAAACCCAGCAACTACAGGCCAGTCAATTTAACCTCGGTGGTGGGGAAACTTTTGGAAATGAAAATTCGGGACAAAATTAACAGTCACGTGGACAAGTGTGGATTAATTAAGGATAGTCAGCATGGATTTATTAAAGGCAAATCGTTGAACTAACTTGATTGAGTTTTGTGATGAGGTAGAGAGAGGGTTGATGAGGGCAATGCAGTCGATGTGGTGCACATGGATTTCCAAAAGACATTTGATAAAGTGCCAGCAAAGTTGAAGCCCATAGAATAAAAGGGACAGTGGCAGCATGGATACGAAATTGGCTAAGTGACAGGAAACAGAGAGTAGTGGTGAACAGTTGTTTATCGGACTGTATGCAGTGGTGTTCTCCAGGGGTCAGGACAAGGATCACTGCTTTTCTTGATATATACTAATGACTTTGACTTGGGTGAACAGGATACAATTTCAAAATTTACAGATGACACATAACTTGGAAGTATAGTAAACAATGAGGAGGTAGTGATAAGACTTCAAGTGGACGTAGACAGGCTGGTGGAATGGGCGGACACGTGGCAGATGACAATTAACACAGAAAATTGCTGATGCATTTTGATAGGAAGAAAGAGGAGAGGCAATATAAAGTAAAGGATACAATTCTAAAGGGGCCTGCATGAACAGAGAGACCGGGGGTATATGTGCGCAAATCATTAAAGGTGGCAGGGCAGGTTGAGAAGCTCGACACCATCCAGGACACAGCAGCCCACTTGATCGGCACCCCGTCCATCACCTTCAACATTCACTCCCTGTATCACCGGTGCACCGTGGCTGCAGTGTGTACCATCTACAAGATGCACTGCAGCAACTCGCCAAGGCTTCTTCGGCAGCACCTACCAAATAGGTGACCTCTACCATCTAGAAGGAAAAGGGCAACAGGCACATGGGAACACCATCACATCCAAGTTCCCCTCCAGGTAACACGCCATTCTGACATGGAAATATATTGCCATTCCTTCAGCAGCGTTGGGTCAAAATCATGAAATTCCCTCCCTAACAGCACTGTGGGAGTACCTTCACCACATGGACTGCAGCGATTCAAGAAGGTGGCTCACCACCACCTTCTTAAGGGCAATTAGGGATGCAATTAGGGATGGGCAATAAATGTTGGCCTTGCCAGTAATGCCCACATCTCATGAATAAATCAATTTTTTAAACTATTGCTCCGGCTGACTCAGATATAAAGCAAACATTTCACAGACTACTTGGAGTTCTTCCAACTGATCTGCAGCAGGAAATTGCCTGATGATGAGGACTAGCAGGAGCAGGCAGATGTGCACAGCTCACCCAACCACATGTAATGATCATCGTTCTTGTCCTTGAACCAAGCAGATTCCCTGAATTCTCCACGTAGTTACACATAATCAGACGTAATACTATTTGAAGACAGTGCATTACAAGATGAAAGGGTGTGGGTTTGCTGTTCCTCCCACATTGTTTACTGTGCTCAGCTGAGCTTTCAGAACTGAGGCCAGAAGACTTCCTGAATATATGTAGACTGAGCAGGAATCAATCTGATGAGTCTCCCCCTCCCCCAGCCCTTTCCTTTGTAGACTGGAACCTTGAAAGTAACATCCCAGTAATATTCTACGTGAACCTGTTTTAGGGTCCTTTGTAACAAAAGAATGAATGAAAACAACCTCATTAAATGTCATTATATACAGCAATATTCAACAAACACCCTATACCTCCAGGATCCATTTTCAATGCCCTGCTCGGAAGGTGTGCCTCAACCATTTTGCCCAGTTGATTGTCAGATATTGATTGTTAGGGGAATATCTCAAACTTACATACTCAAACAATGAAACTTACTTAAGCAAGGGAACATGTACGAATATTCCTGTCTATGAATAATCATTATCTATTTCCAACAACTGGAACTCCCTCCCTAAACCTCTCCGCCTTGCAACCACGCTTACCTCCTTTAAGATGCTCCTTAAAACCTATCTCTTTCACCAAGCATTTGATCACCTGTCCCAGTATCTCCTTATGTGGCTCGGTGCTCCTTTGAAGCACTATGGGACATTTTCTTACATTAAAGGCACTATTTAAATACAAGTTGTTACTGTTGTTCTATACTATATTATAACAATAATTTGCATTTACACAGCAACTTTAACATTGGTTGGGAGATGAGGAGCCAATGGGAGTTATTGAGACTCGGGTGTGATGGGGAAATGGGATTTAGCGAAAGACAAGATGTGGTGATGGACGACTTTAGAGGGTGAAGGTCAGGTTGTGGGGAAGGAGCTTAATGGCGAAGATGTGTCTGAAGCTGATGGAAGCACAGAGAGGGCGAGGAGGATGGTGTGTGATAACATGCCGCAGTCAAAGAAAATATAGCTGGTGATTTTGACAAGGGGGTAATTAATGTTGTGAGCACAGTGGAAAGCAGACCGAAGGGATTCAAACAAAGAGCTGTGAGGGAGGTGAGCACAGAGGTGGAGATCTTAGATAAGAAACGGAAGTTAGAGATGAGGCGGCAGTTGGTTCAACTTCGCCCTATTGTAACAAGAGAATATTTACAGACACATCAGTCTACTCCAACACATCGAGAGGAAGCACTTCCTCTTGAATTTCAGTTCGTCACTCTCTGTAACACAAGGCAACGATGTGAGGAGCGGCTAGGGATTGGTCAATGAGCTGCATCAATGGATCTGACCAGGAGTATCCTGTCATTTGTCACATTCTAATCACAGCATCAGAGCAGGAAACAGGCATGATTTACTGGCATGGTTTACTGTAAATAAGTTATCTTTATATTTCTTACTACAGGTACAACCAATATTTTAAGAATAGGTTAGCTAGATAGTTGAATAAAAGGGGGATATTAGAACAGGGCGACCACATGGGAATAGGACTAGTGTTCATGTGGAAGTTAAACAGCAACATGGATTGGTTGTGTTGAGATCAATGTTCCCGTTAAGCTGAGCAGCTTCGTCGACACATCACCCCGGCGCTCTGGAGGTCCCGCGCGGGCTTCACGATGGAAAAAATGCACATATATGGAAATTTGAATGGGCCATGCAGCCCGTTAATTGACCGCACATGCGGGAACATTGATCGTAATTTCTATGTCATTTTAAATTGATGATCCCTTGTCAATAACTCCCCAACCAGAGGAAATAGCATTTCCTGACATGTACCAACAAAACCCTTCATTATTTTAAAAACCTCTATTAAATCTTCGATTAACTTTCTCTGCTCCAATGGAAATAGTGCCAGTCTCTCAAGGCCCACCTTGTAACAATAGATTTCCATCCCCAGTAACCTGTTGCCGGTAAAACAAAACACGCAGAACCGTTTAGCCAAGGTTGCATCTCTCTTAGACAGCCGCTGGCTCATTTATATCTCCCAGTTTGCTCCTCCCATAAAAGAGAAGAAAGACTTGCATTTATATCACGCCTTTCATGACCTCAGGACATCCCAAAGTGCTTTACTGTTGTACTGTAAAGAACACATCAGCCAATTTGTGCACAGCAAGGTCCCACAAACAGCAATGAGAAAATTACCAAATAATCTGCTTTGCTGATGTTAGTTGAGGGATACAAACTGGCCAGGCACCAGGGAAAAACTCCCCAGCTCTTCTTTGAAATAATGCCATAGGCTTTTTTACATCCACCTGAGAGGGTATTACTTCTCATCCAGCACCTCCGACAGTACAGCACGCCCTCAGTACTGCACTGAAGTGTCAGCCTAGATTATGTGCTCAAGTCCCTGGACTGGGACTCGAACCCATGACCTAAGTCAGAGGAAAGAGTGCTATCACTGAGCCATGGCTGGTACCTACATCTTCTGATCACGCTGAATCGTGCTGGGATGTCATCCCTCAGACAATGACAGCTGCCCAGGACTTCAGCCAAGTGATCACTTTTCATGGGTGGGCCTGTATAGTGAATAATAAAAGATTAATCTCCTGGCCATGACTGCAAGGGTACCTGACAGAAGAGAAAATTGTGTTTTTTAAATCATTTTGTTTGAACACTTTTTTTTAGTCATAAAAATGTTGGAAATGGAAAAAAATGGCAGTACAGTGAAGAATCATCGAATTGAGTAACAAAGAGTCTATTAGCCTTTCAATTGGTGTGGAAAGGCGGTACTCCGTGAGGGTGGACATGTCAGGCGACCAATGGTGGGAGTGTGGGGGCGGGGCAGGATGGCTGGTAGCAGGAGGTCATGTGATGGAACCTTCCAGAATACATCCAACCAGAGTTGACAACCCTACCCATACTGCTTTTCAGGTCTGTAATATTTCCTGTCTGTACAGACCACTAAACGCTGACATCAATTTGACATCAGAGCTCCGACTAGCTCCGCTGGGCAGGCCACATAATCTGCATGCCAGACACAAGATTCCCAAAGCAAGTGCTCTACTCAGAGCTCCTTCATGGCAAACGAGCCAAAGGTGGGCAGCGGAAATGCTACAAGGGCACCCTCAAAGCCTCCCCGATAAAGTGCAACATCCCCACTGACACCTGGGAGTCCCTGGCCCAAGACCGCCCTAAGTGGAGGAAATGCATGCGAGAGGGCGCTGAGCACCTCGAGTCTCAACACTGAGAGCATGCAGAAATCAAGCGCAGATAGAGGAAACTGCAAACCAGTCCCACCCACCCCTTCCCTCAATGACTATCTGCCCCACCTGTGACAGAGTTCAGCCACCAAAGAACTCACTTCAGGAGTGGAAGCAAGTCTTCCTCGATTCCGAGGGACTGCCTATGATGATGATGATGATGATGTTTTCATATCTTCACATCTTCCCTTGGCGAACAGTGTAAAGTAGTGGAAGGAATCACAAGCTGATTAACAGCTCCTGCCATGGCCGTAATCATCTTAATGCCAGCCGATATGGTGGGAGTGTTTTATGGGCTCCCTCTTGTCACATGTATCCCACTGGTTGTCAACACAGAATTCAGAGCTGCAGTCTCCACTCACCAGAACAGTATGGAGTGGGGTTTGAACCCTTCACCTTCTGACTCCCGGGATGGTGGGACTGACCTATCAAGAAAGACTGGATCAACTGGGCTTGTATTCACTGGAGTTCAGAAGAGTGAGAGGGGACCTCATAGAAACGTTTAAAATTCTGACGGGTTTGGACAGGTTGGATGCAGGAAGAATGTTCCCAATGTTGGGGAAGTCCAGAACCAGGGGTCACAGTCTAAGGATAAGGGGTAAGCCATTTAGGACCGAGATAAGGAGAAACTTCTTCACCCAGAGAGTGGTGAACCTGTGGAATTCTCTACCACAGGAAGTAGTTGAGGCCAATTCACTAAATATATTCAAAAGGGAGTTAGATGAAGTCCTTACTACTCGGGGGATCAAGGGGTATGGCGTGAAAGCAGGAAGTGGGTACTGAAGTTTCATGTTCAGCCATGAACTCGTTGAATGGCGGTGCAGGCTAGAAGGACTGAATGGCCTGCTCCTGCACCTATTTTCTATGTTTCTATGACTCAGAGGCGGTGATGTTACCACTGAGCCAAAGACCCACCCCCAACATCAGCGTGTTTGAATTGGATTTTCCAACGCAAGTAGGTGAAAATCCTGCCAACACAGAAAGTGTGAGGACTTGGTCCCACCAAAGTGGGGCAATGCAGGCTTGAGGAGCTGCAACACATTTTACTCAAGTTTTAAAGACTGAGTTATCATGCAGGTAATCAGACAAAACAGGAAAGTAGTCAGATCTGGGCCTTGAGAATGATAGAATCTATAGTACAGAACAGGAAATTAGTCGCAACTGGTCTATCCCATTGTTTATACAAGCCTCCTCCCACTCTAATTACCTCTTCCCACCCTGCCCCCATATCCCTCCATTTCATTCCCCGTCATTTTTGCATCAAGCATTGCCTTAAATATGTCAATCTGCTTTAACCACTCCATGTGGGCAGTAATCTCCACATTCTCACCACTCTCTATGTCAATAGATTCCTCCTACATTCGTTATTTAATCTGTTAGTGTCGATCTTGTATTGATAATCCTCTTGTTCTGGAATCACTCACAGTGGAAACATCTCTGCCACGTCCACCCTGTCAAAACCCCAGCATAATCTTTACGACCTCTATCAGGTCTCCTCGTAATCTTTTTTCCCCAATAAAACAGCTCCAGCCTGCTCAAATCTTTCCTGATATCCACATCCTCTCAAATCTGCTAACATCCTTATAAATCTAAACTTGACTTTCTCCGTTTCTTCTGTATCCTTTCTGTAGTATGGAAACCAGAACTGTGCACTGTACTCTGAGTGCGGTCTAACCAAAGTTCTGCATAAATTGAGCACTACCTCCTTTTGTATTCTGTTCCTCTAGAAATAAACCCCAGTTTTTGAGACCCTTATGCTATTAACTCCTGGGGAATGTGTTCTATCCATAAAAATACTTCTTTACAAGTTCGTGCAGCCAAACCTGTAAGATATGTCAAATAGAAGCTCGTGAATGTGCTTTTCCTGTTGCTGTGTCTCTGGTTTATATCCACCGGTGTCACAGTGCTGCTCTGGTTAACCCCAGCAATTCAGGTCTGGGCTTGGAATTGATTCTACAAGGTCAGCATTTTGCCTTTTAGATTTCCATCTCTCTTTATAAGCAATGGGCATGCAGCACACTCAATGCTGGTGCCTTGTGCGACTGCGGTATGCTTACTATGAGTGCCAGTCGAAGCTCTGCACTGTTTATACTGGTGTCCAGACAGAGCTCAGGATTGGCCTCGGCTATGATGCCCACTACAGTCAAATAGTCTTCCAACACTCAGCGCAAAGGCTCACACGTGATGAAAGGTCGAGAAAAGTATCGCCGTGCAGCCAGCGACCATGGAATGGGATAGGGCTTTCAGGATAAGAGGATGGAAAACTGTAGAGGAATAGAATGGTTTCTCCTGTATCAGAGTGTCTCCATTTCTAACTTAACATACTCAGACCTTCAGTGCATAGAACAAATGGCTCCTCGAGAAACAGAACATACATGTTTATGCCTCATTTGAACTGTGTTGCAGCATTTGTACTTTTAGTGCAGCCTGCAGTAATGTTATGATATACTTTCCTATATTTATGTAGCATTTTTGAAGGTGAATATTGGCCAGAGATTCAAACCTCGTATCTCACCCTTCCCCAAGGCAAAATGCTTTTACTTTTATGGTCAATGTTGGAATCACTCGATGACCTCTTTTGAAATGTGTGTCGCTTTGTGTTTTAGTTGTGCGATTGCTCTGTTGTCACGTTTGTTCTTTCTGAATGGGTCTGTCACTTGTGGCCAGTGCCCAATTTGTTTTCAGATGTTAGCAGCAATTGGCGAGCCTTCAAGCTTCTGTCTCTCTGTTTGGTTTGAATGCAGAACAGCGTAATCAGAGGTCGCACCGGGTCACTTGCTCCCTTGCCTCTCAGATTGTATCCACCCCCCGCCCCTCACTCACTCCCTCCCTCTTCCAGCTCTCTCATGGCCCCAGGATCACTTGGATTTGCCAACTTTCAAATGGCAAATCAGGAGTAGTTTTACTTAACACCTGTCATGTAGGTAACCTTCATGTAACACCACTGCAATGCTCTATATACTTAAGCAATGCATACCTTGACCACAGTGGGTGAACTTGTGGGAGACACTCCTTACCTGGTCATCCAGGTATATAAAGGGAGGTCCCATGCAGGGTCATCATTTCTTGGTCCTGTGAATAAAGGTTCAGGTCATAGAGTGACCTTGTCCATAGAATGTGCCTCGTGTGGGTTTTGTGCCATTGAGTACGGACAATTACGCCATCACAGTGGACAATGCGGTCCGGGATGGGGCCATTGACACCCACTAACAGGGTACTCAAGAACAGTCAAAGGGACAGTCAGCGAGGAATGCTGGGTCATAGCTCCTTTGTTCACAACAATGGGAATCTCAGCTCATGCTGGAGGTGTGGGGGCAAACACTCTGCTGGGACTTGCAGGTTTCAACAATTTGTCTGCAGAAATTGCAACCTCAGTGGCCATTTAGCTCGAATGTGCAGGAAGCCTGTAACCAGGCTAATTTACGAGGCGGATGGACCAGAAGAGGGGTCTGTGATGCAGGATGACTCCTGGGGCAAATCAATGGACGCTGAAGTTCAGCGGATTCATGTGGCAAACATTCACAGCTCATATACCAAAACGCCACCAATGATGATGAAGGTTTTATTAAACGGCATCCCTGTAAGCATGGAGCTGGACACGGGGGCCAGCCAGTCACTCATGAGCGTTCAACAATTCGAAAAGCTATGGCCACTCAAAGTCAGTAGACCCAAACTAGAACGCATTGAGACGCAACTACGCACGTATACCAAAGAAATCATTCCAGTATTAGGCAGTGCAATGTTGGTGGTCACACACAATGGATCAGTGAACCGGTTGCTGCTCTGGATTGCCCCGGGCAATGGTCCCGCACTGTTGGGGAGGAGCAGGTTAGCTGAGATGAACTGGAAATGGAGGGATGTGCACACAATGTCATCTGTGGAGCGAAGTTCGTGCTCACAAGTCCTACAGCAATTTGAGTCACTATTCCAACCTGGCGTCGGGACATTCAAAGGTACCAAAGTAGTGATACGCATCACCCCGGACGCCAGACCAGTCCACCACAAAGCCAGAGCGGTGCCGTATGTGATGCAGGAGAAAATTGAGAGTGAATTGGACCGTTTGCTGAGAGAGGGCATCATCTCGCCCGTTGAATTCAGTGACTGGCGAGCCCCATCATTCCCATCCTAAAAGCGGATGGTTCTATCAGGATCTGTGGCGACTACAAGGCCACTATCAATCGGGTGTCCCTACAAGACCAATACCCGCTCCCAAGAGCGCAGGATCTTTTCACCACACTGGCAGGCGGCAAGCTGTTTACCAAGTTGGACCTCACTTCAGCCGATATGACTCAGGAACTGGCCGCCGAATCTAAACTACTGACCACCATCACCACGCACAAGGGCCTGTTCGTTTACAACAGTTGCCCGTTTGGCATTCGATCAGCTGCCGCGATTTTTCAAAGAAACATGGAAAGCCTGCTCAAATCCATTCCTGGAACAATCGCATTTCAGGACGACATCCTCATCACAGGCCGTGACACCGAAGAACACCTCCACAACCTGGAGGAGGTGCTACGCCGACTGGACCAGGTAGGCCTGCGCCTCAAGAAGTCTAAATGTGTGTTTTTGGCTCCTGAGGTTCCGAGGCAGGAGGGTTGCTGCAGATGGGATTCGGCCCACCGAATCCAAAATAAAGGCGATTCGACGAGTGCCCAGGCCCGGCAACACATCGGAGTTGTGTTCATTTCTGGGACTCTTGAACTATTTCGGGAACTTTCTGCCAAACTTAAGCACGTTGTTGGAGCTGCTTCATGTGCTCCTGCGTAAAGGTTGTGATTGGTTTTGGGGGAACTGTCAAGAACGGGCTTTCAATCGGGCACGGAACCTACTTTGTTCAAATAAGTTATTGACCCTGTACGACCCCCGTAAGAAATAGGTTTTGACATGTGATGCATCATCCTATGGGGTTAGGTGTGTGTTGCAGCAGAGTAATGCTGAGGGCCAACTACAACCTGTAGCTTATGCTTCCAGGTCGCTCTCTCAAGCAGAACGGGATATGGGATGGTTGAGAAGGAGGCACTCGCATGTGTCTATGGTGTAAAAAAAATGCATCAGTACCTTTTTGGCAGGAGCTTCGAATTCGAAACGGACCACAAGCCGTTAACATTCCTGTTGTCAGACAGCAAGGCTGTCAATTCCAACGCGTCAGCTCGCATACAGCGATGGGCTCTCACGCTGGTTGCTCATGACTATTCCATCCGGCACCGGCCTGGCACCGAAAATTGCGCTGATGCACTCAGCAGGCTTCTACTGGCCACCATCGAGGGGGCAGCAGAACAAAGCACTGAGATGGTCAAGGCCATTGATGCCTTTGACAGCGCAGGCTCCCCCATCACACCCGCCAGATCAAAATCTGGACAAACAGAGATCCCCTCCTATCTCTGATTAAAAAATGCGTCTTGACTGGGGATTGGGCGCCTGCACACGGAGCATGCCCTGAGGAGGTCAGACCGTTTTACAGGCAGATGGATTGAGTTCTCCATCCAAGCCGACTGCCTACTATGGGGCAGCCGGGTAGTCATGCCCCAGAGGGGTAGGGAGGCATTCATCAGGGAATTCCACAGCGAGCACCCAGGCATTGTGCTGATGAAGGCCATTGTCCGGTCACATGTTTGGTGGCCGGGAACTGATTCAGAACTGGAACACTGTGTTTGCAGGTGCACGACGTGTGCCCAGCTGGGTAATGCCCCCAGGGAGGTCCCGCTCAGCCCGTGGCCCTGGCCCACCAGGCCATGGTCACGTATTCATGTTGACTACGTGGGCCCGTTCATGGGAAAAATGTTTCTCATTGTGGTAGATGCGTACTTGAAATGGATCGAGTGCATTATTTTGAATTCGTGCACGACATCCACCATTGTGGAGAGTCTGCTTGCAGTCTTTGCAACCCATGGCTTGCTGGACATCCTTGTTAGCAATAATGGCCCATGTTTCATGAGCTACGAATTCCGGGAGTTCATGTTGGGCAATGGCATCAGCCATGTCAGGACAGCACCGTTCAAGCCGGCCTCCAATGGCCAGGCGGAACATGCGGTCCAAATCATTAAACAAGGCATGCTCAGGATTCAAGAACCCTCCCTTCAATGCCGCCTATCGCGCCTCCTGCTGGCCTATAGGTCCCGACCGCACTCACTCACAGAAGTGTTCGTTTCATGAGCTACTCATGAAACGAACACTCAAAACTTAGTTGTCCCTCATTCACCCAGTCCTGACCGACATAGTTGAGGGAAAGCGCCAGTCCCAAAACGAGTACCGTGACTGAAATTCAAGGGGGAGATCTATTGAAATAAATGACCCCGTATTTGTCCTCAATCATGCCGTGGGGCCCAAATGGCTTGAGGGTACTGTAATAGACAAAGAGGGGAACAGGGTCATCGTGGTTAAACTTAACAATGGGCAGATATGCCGTAAGCATCTGGACCAAGTGAAAAAAAGGTTCAACATAGACACTGAGGAACTCGAGGAAGATCATGAGATGGTGCTCACACCACCGCCAGTGAACGAGCAACAAGAACATTCAGCAGCATGCACAGTCCCGGCGGTCAGCCCGGACAGGCCGGAATCACCACAGCTGACAGGCACTCATGCCGAGGCTCAACAACCAGAGCCCCAACTGCGGTGCTCCATGAGGGAGCGTAGACCACCTGAAAGACTTAATCTATGATGCCAATAAGACTTTGGGGGGGAGGTGATGTCATGTGTGTAACCACAATGTAACACCACTGCAATACTGTATATACTTAAGCAATGCACACCTTGACCACAGGGGGTGAACTTGTGGGAGACACTCCTTACCTGGTCATCCAAGTATATAAAGGGAGGTCCCACGTAAGTTCATCACTTCTTGGTCCTGCGAATAAAGGTTCAGGTCATAGAGTGACCTTGTCCATAGAATGTGCCTCGTGTGGGTTTTGTGCCATTGAGTAAGGACATTACAACACTGTGGGACCAAGTTTCTCTGCAACATAACTTGTTCATGTTACAGTTCACAAAGTCTCATTGGCGATTCCAATATCCAACATGTGTGGGCATATGTTTATTGGCATGTTTATTCTCGACTATAATCCCAGTGATGTAAGATAGTCATTTAAAGCCCAACCACACTGCTTCCTTGGAATAGAGCATCGACAGCATCACACTTACAACTCATTTGTCATTTGATTTTAAGGGAGAGAGGCAAAGATTCAAAAAGGCCATTCGACTCATCAAAGCTAATACTCTAAACTCAACCCTCTCGTACTCTAAACTTGTCCCTCTAGTACTGATTCATTGTAGGGATCATGTTACACACAGTTTATTCGGTTATTCGGGATACGGTTTATTCAGCATCAAATCTGCTTCCACTTTAAACAAGCATTCGTCCAAATTGGAACAAGTACAAAACCTAACCTGAGGTGGGGTTGCTTAAGTTCAGCAAACGCAATTCACACAATTTACATCATTACACCAAGGACTAATTTTGGTCAATTCAATAGCTGGATCTGAGCTCCAAGGTCCAAAAAATGTAGTCGGAGTCTGTCTGTGTATATAATTGTCTGACAGTCTGTTTATGGAGCTGTCTGCGTGAATAACGCAAGCCAATAACAGCCATAATATTTAAACACAAATAATAACATTGAGCAACATTTTA
Organism: Pristiophorus japonicus; assembly: GCF_044704955.1. Lineage (NCBI taxonomy): Eukaryota > Metazoa > Chordata > Chondrichthyes > Pristiophoridae > Pristiophorus > Pristiophorus japonicus. The sequence goes on from NC_091980.1 coordinate 127,530,104, forward strand.
AGGCACTGATAGAGAATAAATAGATTGAATTGCAGGCTATTTGAATTCTGAAGCGTGTAAGCTATTTAACTTGGATAATGAACACTGGACTGGAATCAAAAATTCACAAGCTTCAAGCAAGTTAAAGATTAGAAAACCTTTTTTTATCTCCACAAAATAGTAGAATTTGGAAATGACTTCTCAAGAAGGTAATTGAATCAGGGTCAACTAAAATCTTTAAACTGGGTATGCAGGACAATGCTAACTTTAGCCTTTCTCAATGACAGGTACAAAGATTATTGCAAAAAAACAGTGGAATTTTGATCTTTATCTCAGGAGGACTGGAATACAAATGGGTACATTATATAAAGCTCTGGTTGGACACCATGTGGCGAACTGCACTCAGTTCTGCGCACCATATCTCAGAAAGTATGTCCAGGCCTTGAAGCGGGTGCAGTGCAGATTCACCAGAGTGATACTGGGGCTAAAAGGATTAAATTACAAGGACAGGTTGCATTGACTAGCTTTGTATTCCCGCGAGCATAGAAGATTAAGGGGTGATCTAATTGAGGTGTTTAAGATGATGAAAGGACTCGATAGGGTAGATAGAGAGAAACGATTTCCTCTGGTGGGAGAGTCCTCAACAAAGGGGCACAATCTTAAACTTAGAGCTAGGCCATTCAGGAAATCAGGAAGGGAACGGCTAGGGAAATCAAGAAACATGTTTTCAAACAAATAGTAATAGAAATCTGGAACTCTCTCCCCAAAAGGCTGTGAATGCTGGGGTCACTTGGAGCTCTCAATCTGTTGAGATTGCTGGGTATTAGTTGGGCAAGTTTATGAAGAGAAATGGACCAAATGGAGTTGAGCTACAGATGAACAACGATCTCACTGAATGGCGGAGAAGGCTCGAAGGGCTGATTGCCCTACTCTTGTTCCTAATCTTCCCACGCTCTTAACTGTGAAATTTTATTGCCAAGAGCAAAGCTGTTGCCTTGAGATTGCAGGCAAATGTAAAACACACACGGAGCAGTCACTGCAATAGCCTTAAAACCATGCTCTGACTTTTCGTTGCAGCACTTTGAAATTGTGACAGAGCAATTTCTCTGCTGCTTCTGTGCTTTGACGAAGTGATAGAATGAGTGGATGGGGAAAGCAGCTTCCTGCTTTTTAGAAACCACTTCCTGTTATTCTGAGTTCATTATTTCTGAAGCAATGTCGCCCCACCCTCACCAATTATTCAGAGATGATTAATTGAAGTCCTTTCTACCTCTTATGTGAGGTAACTAAGCTAAATACATGGCGAACGATGCTTTGGATCTTTTGAGGTATCCCCTTACACCCTGTGCCTGTTTGTATTAGCCATAACATTTTCGTACCTAATTGCAGTTGGTGGGCAATTAGCCCAAATCTGCCCCAGCTGTTGGGATTTCCAAGGCAGAGCGGACTGGCAGATCACAAGTTCAGGATTTGCGTGTGCACTTGCGCATGGGAATTCCAGAACTAATGGTCTATTTCCATCTCTGAGAGTTTGCCAGAATACCCACCGCAAATTCTGGCCCAATAAATCAATAAATCGGGGAGGCTCCCAAATTAGTGCCAATCAAGTAATTTTTTTCAACTGATTTTCACCCAGGCCTGACAGACCTCCTAAGTAATTTCCTTTCAGCAATTTTGTTTCCTCAACCATGAAAATACCTCCAGAACAGGCCAAAACTCAATAAGCATGACAAAAAACTACGATGAAGCGACTCTTTTTAAGTTTTTGCTGAGTATTTTGTTCATGGGTGTTAACCTGAATATTTTTTCTCTTAAATAAAAACTGAACTGTTTCCAGCCCTAGATGTGACGTCCAGAAGTGATTGAGATGTTGAGTCAGAAGTGAAGGGGATGTTGGATCACTAGTGAAAAGAACTTTTGGCCACAAATGGTCCATAAACCATATATTTAGTGCCATTAAATCAACTAACCCTGATGAGCTGTGGGACAGAATGGTCAATATAAGAACTATGCAGCAAGCTCACAGACAGGCTGAACTGCTGGCTGAAGCAATAGAATACCTGACACAGGTTAATATGGCAACATGGCACACCATATTTCACAAACACAAATCGCAAGATTTCATCAGTGTGAGGAAACAAGCATTTTGACACTTGACATCAATGTTAAGAAGCATAGAAGGAGGAACTTGAATTCATTGCAACACTCTATCGTGTTTCTCAGTAACTGCCCAAAGCTCTTTGCATACAATGAATTACTCTGAACTGCAGTGAGGGTTGTTATGTGGGTAAACACAGCAGCCATCTTGCACATGCAAAGGTCCAATGAGCCTGGTCAGTTACCCTGTTTTCCAGCAGTGTTGGTTGAGGGAGGAATGTCAGTCAAGTCACTGGGGGTTATTTTAATCTAACCCGCCCAGCGGGAAACTGACAGGATCAGATCACCAGCCAGTTTTATACCCTGACCCATTTTATTCTCCACTCATATCAGTTTCACATCAGAGGGAGGAGGTTAGTTTTAAATTATCCCCACTGCCTCACATATCACTTGGCACACTCACAAACACTTCCAACTAACATTTTATCACAACTGCACTGAAGCAAAAGTGTTTCTACCATCAATCATTCCCCCCCCCGCCCCCCCCACTATAATTTTCTCCTCAACATTTAATACAACACCCTGATCTTGAACTTGGCTCAACTGGTAGCATCCTCACCTCTGGGCTGTAATGTTGCTCGTTCAATCCCCACATCTGGGGATCTGAGCACAGCATCAAGGCTGGCTCTCCTGTATGGAGGGAATGTTGCACTGCCAAAGGTGTCATCCTTCAGATGAGATGCTAAACGGAACTCCCATCTGCCTGCTCAGTTGCTTATTAAAGATCCAGTGGCATCACACAGCGCCGGCCTTGGCCCAGTGTTGTCACTCACACCTCTGAGTCAGAAAGTCGTGGGTTAAAGTCTCCCTCCAGAGACTTGAGCACATAAATCGAGGCTGAAACCCCCAGTGCAGTGCTGAGGGACTGCTGCACTGCCTGACGTGCCTTCTTTCGGGTGAGATGTTAAACTGAGGCCCTGTCTGCCCTCTCAGGTGGGCGTAAAAGTTCTCACAGGACTATTCGAAGAAGAGCAGGGGCGTTCTCCCCAATGTGCTGACCAATATTTACCCCTCAACCAACATCACCAAAACTAGGTTATTTGGTCATTATCCCATTGCAGATATTGGCTGCCATGTTTCCACATTACAACCGTGACTACACTTCAAAAAGCACATAATTGGCTGCAAACCATTCGTTCTCCTGGTATCCTGGCCAACATTCCTCCCTCAGCCAATATCGCCAAAAACAGATTGATTGGCCATTCATCTCCTTGCTGTTGTGGGATTTACTGACACACAATACCTGATGCATTTTCTTACAGATGAAAAGTCACTGTATTCTGAGGATAAAGCGAGCATGGTGGATAGAGGTGTACCGATGGATGTGGTGTATTTAGATTTCCAAAAGGCATTCAATAAGGTGCCACACAAAAGGTTACTGCAGAAGATAAAGGTACGCGGAGTCAGAGGAAATATATGAGCATGGATAGAGAATTGGCTAGCTAACAGAAAGCAGAGAGTCGGGATAAATGGGTCCTTTTCGGGTTGGAAATCGGTGGTTAGTGGTGTGCCACAGGGATCGGTGCTGGGACTACAACTGTTTACAATATACATAGATGACCTGGAAGAGGGGACAGAAATGTAACAAAATTTGCAGATGACACAAAGATTAGTGGGAAAGCGGGTTGTGTAGAGGACACAGAGAGGCTGCAAAGAGATTTAGATAGGTTAAATGAATGTGCTAAGGTTTGGCAGATGGAATACAATGTTGGAAAATGTGAGGTCATCCACCTTGGGAAAAAAAACAGTAAAAGGGAATATTATTTGAATGGGGAGAAATTACAACATACTGCGGTGCAGAGGGACCTGGGGGTCCTTGTGCATGAATCCCAAAAAGTTAGTTTGCAGATGTAGCAGGTAATCAGGAAGGCGAATGGAATGTTGGCCTTCATTGCGAGAGGGATGGAGTACAAAAGCAGGGAGGTCCTGCTGCAACTGTATAGGGTATTGGTGAGGCCGCACCTGGAGTACTGCGTGCAGTTTTGGTCACCTTTCTTAAGGAAGGATATACTAGCTTTGGAGGGGGTACAGAGACGATTCACGAGGCTGATTCCGGACATGAGGGGGTTACCTTATGATGATAGATTGAGTAGACTGGGTCTTTACTCGTTGGAGTTCAGAAGCATGAGGAGTGATCTTATAGAAACATTTAAAATCATGAAAGGGATAGACAAGATAGAGGCAGAGAGGTTGTTTCCACTGGTCGGGGAGACTAGAACTAGGGGACACAGCCTCAAATACGGGAGAGCCAATTTAAAACCGAGCTGAGAAGGAATTTCTTCTCCCAGAGGGTTGTGAATCTGTGGAATTCTCTGCCCAAGGAAGCAGTTGAGGCTAGCTCATTGAATATATTCAAATCACAGATAGATAGATTTTTAACCAATAAGGGAATTAAGGGTTACAGGGAGCGGGCGGGTAAGTGGAGCTGGGTCCACAGCCAGATCAGCCATGATCTTGTTGAATGGCGGAGCAGGCTCGAGGGGCTAGACAGAAACATAGAAACATAGAAAATAGGTTCAGGAGTAGGCCATTCGGCCCTTCTAGCCTGCACCGCCATTCAATGAGTTCATGGCTGAACATGCAACTTCAGTACCCCATTCCTGCTTTCTCACCATACCCCTTGATTCCCCTAGTAGTAAGGACTTCATCTAACTCCTTTTTGAATATATTTAGTGAATTGGCCTCAACAACTTTCTGTGGTAGAGAATTCCACAGGTTCACCACTCTCTGGGTGAAGAAATTCCTCCTCATCTCGGTCATAAATGGCTTCCCCCTTATCCTTAGACTGCGTCCCCTGGTTCTGGACTTCCCCAACATTGGGAACATTCTTCCTGCATCTAACCTGTCTAAACCCGTCAGAATTTTAAACGTTTCTATGAGGTCCCCTCTCATTCTTCTGAACTCCAGTGAATACAAGCCCAGTTGATCCATTCTTTCTTGATAGGTCAATCCCGCCATTCCGGGAATCAGTCTGGTGAACCTTCGCTGCACTCCCTCAATAGCAAGAATGTCCTTCCTCAGGTTAGGAGACCAAAACTGTACACAATACTCCAGGTGTGGCCTCACCAAGGCCCTGTACAATTGTAGCAACACCTCCCTGCCCCTGTACTCAAATCCCCTTGCTATGAAGGCCAACATG